>NW_027596128.1:600000-1016000 GCF_964194155.1 Cetorhinus maximus
TATACTCTCCCCATCAAACACTCCCTGGACTGGTACAGCACGGGGTTAGATACAGAGTAAAGCTCCCCCTACACTGTGCCCAACATACACTCCCAGGGCAGGTACAGCACGGGGTTAGATACAGAGTAAATTTCCCTCTAAGCTGTCCCCATCAAACACTCCCAGGACAGGTACAGCACGGGGTTAGATACAGAGTAAAGCTCCCTCGTTACTGTCCCCATCAAACACTCCAAGGATAGGTACAGCAAAAGGGTTAGATACAGAGTAAAGCTCCCTCTACACTGTGCCCATCAAACACTCCCAGAGCACGTACAGCATGGGGTTAGATATAGAGTAAAGCTCCCTCTACACTGTGTTCATCAAACACTCCCAGGATAGGTAAAGCACTGGGTTAGAATTAGAGTAAAGCTCCCTCTACACTGTTCCCATTAAACACTCCCAGAACAGGGTTAGATACAGAGTTAAGCTCCCTCTATACTGTCCCCATCAAACACTCCCAGGACAGGAACAGGACAGGGTTAGATACAGACTAAAGCTACCTCTACACTTTCCCCGTCAAACACTCCCAGGGCAGGTAAAGCACTGTTTTAGATACAGAGTAAAGCTCCCTCGAAACTGTCCCCATCAAACACTCCCTGGACAGGTACAGCACGGGGTTAGGTACAGAGTAAAGCTCCCTCGATACTGTCCCCATCAAACACTCCCAGGACAGGTACAGCATGGGGTTTGATACAGAGTAAAGCTCCCTCAACACTTGAGTTATGCTGTTAAAAAGCCTCATTCTCCTTTGAATTAGATTTCAAAATAAATACAGTGTTCAAATTAAAAGTTCATCAGCTGGAGAAAATGGAAAAGCTCCAATTATTTTTCAATGTGCCTGGGTATAAACAACATTGTCCTGTCATATCGTTTATCCATGGAATCTAATCGAGGGATTTTGGGGATTTATATACAGAACAACATACCCGGGAGTGAGTTACAGACTGGAATCTAATTGAGGGGTTCGGGGTAGTTTATGTATATAATAACAGATACCCGGGAGTGAGTTACAGACTGGAATATAATCGAGGGGTTCGGGGTGGATTATATACAGATTAACAGATAACCGGGACTGAGTTACAGACTGGAATCTAATCAAGGGGTTCGCGGTGGTTTATATACAGAATAACAGGTACCCGGGAGTGAGTTACAGACTGGAATCTCATCGAGAGTTTCGGGGGGTTTATACATAGAATAACAGTTACCCGGGTGTGAGCTACAGTCTGGAATCAAATCGAGCGTTTTGGGGTGGTTTATATATAGAACAACAGACACCCGGGAGTGAGTTACAGACTGGAATCTAAAATTGGGCATTGGGGTGGATTATATATTGAATAACAGATACCCGGGAGTAAGTTACAGAACAGAATCTAATGGAGGGATTTGGAATGGTTTATACATAGAATAACACAACGGGAGTGAGTTACAGAGTGGAATCTAATCGAGGGGTTCAGGGGGTTTATATATAGAATAACAGATACCCGGGAATGAGTTACAGACTGGAATCTAATCAAGGGGTTCGGGCTGGTTTATATATAGAATAACAGATTCCCGGGAGTGAGGTACAGACTGGAATCTAATCGAGGGGTTCAGGGTGTTTATACATAGAATAATAGATACCCGGGATTGAGTAACAGACTGGAATCTAATCGAGGGGTTTGGGGTTTTATATATAGAATAATAGATACCCGCGATTGAGTAACAGGCTGGAATCTAATCGAGGAGGCCAGTCAGACCATCAAACTACTTTCGACACTCTGCAAGGAAAGTTTCACTGGTCTCACTCGTCCGTCCTTTCCCCGAAACCCTGAAAATATTTTCCCTTCAGATTCACACCCAAAATTTGCTGAAAAGGGAAATTGGGGATGGTGGGGAGAGGGGGAGGCTGATGGAGTGAGAGAGAGAGTGAGAGAGAGAGAGAGGCAGAGAGATGGTGAGAGAGAGACAGATTGAGATAGAGAAAGAGAGACAAAACTCGTGAAGAGAGAGAGAGATACAGGGCGAGATAGAGAGAGGGGCAGGGTGTTGTAGTGAGAGATAGACAGTGAAAAGCGAGGCGAGAAAGAGAGCGATGGAGAAAGAGACAGGCGTGAGAGAGAACGAATGTGACAGAGAGACAGTGGCAGAGCGAGGGAGAGAGAGAGCGACAGAGAGAGGTGGTGACAGGGATAGAGACGGGGCGATAGAGAGAGGGTCAGAGAATGACAGAGATAGAGTGAGAGACAGAGAGAGAGGGTGAAGGGCAGAGAGATGGGGTGAGAGAGAGAGGGAAATAGTGACAGTGAGATGGGGTGAGAAAGAAAGAGAGAGGGCGCGAGATAGAGAGGGAAATAGTGAGAGTGAGATGGGGTGAGAAAGAAAGAGAGAGAGGGCGAGAGAGAGGGTCAGAGAATGACAGAGAGATGAAATGATAGACAGAGAGGGTGAAGGGGAGAGAGATGGGGAGAGAGAGAGGGAGATAGCGACAATGAGATGGGCTGAGGGAGAAATAGAGAGAGGGCGAGGGAGAGAGATAGAGAGAGGCGATTGAGTGAATGAAAAATGGGTGGGGTGAGGGAGAGGCAGAGAGATGGGAGTGAGTGTCCGAAATAGCGATGGGATGAGAGAGATCCTCAGAGAGACGAGTCGAGGGAAGGACAAAGCGGTAGGGAGAGAGAGACCTGATGAAATGGAGCGAGAACCATTCTCAATATTTAAAATGGAGGCAGATAACTTCTCCACCGTTAAAACGGAGGGAGTTCCCTTTTCAATCTTTAAAATGGAGGGAGATATCTGTGTCTCTGTCACGTTGAAAGTACTAATTTTCCATTCGTGAGGAGTCAAATCTGTCCTAAATGTCCCATTCCTGTGGGGACATAAAATGGCCACTGGGAACAAACCTAACATGTCTGCCTGGTGTTTGTAGACTAGATTCTCAGAGGAAGAGAGACAGGGAGAGAAGACACTGATCGAGTGAATGAGAAATAGAGACTCTCAGACCAAGTGGGTGACTGAGAGCCAGACAGTGAATAAAGGATATTGGTCATAGCACATGGAAAGAGCAAGAGGCCATTTAACCCTCCAACCCTGTTCCGACATTCAATGAGATCCAGGCTGATGTGTGATTGAAGCCCTTGGTCTCATATCTCTGCAGCGTGTTAGCTAACAGAAATCTATCAGCCTCAGTTTTAAACATGGACTAGTGGCTCAGCATCAATTTCCGTTCATGTGAGAGAGATCCAAACTAATACCACACTTGGTGTTTTAAAGTGTTTCTTAGTTTCTCTCCTGAAATTCTAAAATTCTAAACATAGTTGAAAAACCATGGCCTCAAGGCCCAGACTCCCCAAACTGGCGGGAATAGTTAGTCTTTTTCAAACCTCTACTTCCATTATTATCCTGAAATATTGCATCAAATCACCCCCTCACCTAAATTCCAGTGTAAAGCTTCATCTACACTGTTCAACAAACACACCCAAACCATATACAGTATGGGGTTCGATAGAGAGTAACATTCCCTCTGCTCTGTCCCATCAAACAGGCCCAGGGAAGGGGCAGCACAGGGTTAGATACCAAGTAAAGACAGGGCCTATTGAGTGATAAACAGAATTTCTCCATCTTTAAAATGGAGGGAGATATCTGTGTCTCTGTCACGTTGAAAGGACTAATTTACCATTCGTGAGGAGTCAACTCTGTCATAAATGTCCCAGTGCTGTGGGCACATAAAATGGCCACTGTGAACAAACCTAAAATGGACACCTGGAGTTTGGGGATTTTTCTTACAGAATCTGAGAGAGGGAGAGAGAGAGAGAGAGAGAGAGAGCAGACGCGGAATGAGGGAATGTTAAAGAGAGAGACACAGAGTGAGAGGGGATGAACAGGCAGACGATGAAAGAATGATATCGGTCATAACATTGGGACATTTCTGACCGAGTTGAATTATGGCAAACTAGTGGCATTCTATCCTATTATCTTAAATTGTTAATAAATACTGAGAAACAGACACAGACACGGGCTTTGCAGCAGCAGAAAGAATGTGAATCATTCCATCCCGGGGGTTTTTACTTCCAGATTCAGTTTTAGAAAATTCAGAATTCAAAATCACAGCAGCAAAGTGTGGGACTGAACCCCCGGATCCTTCAATATTCCAGGGAATACACGTGGAATTTATGTCTCCATACCTGTGTCTCTGTCACGTTTAAAATACTAATGTTACATGAGTCAACTCTGTCCTAAATGTCCCATTGCTGTTGGGACATAAAATGGCCACTGTGAACAAACCTAAAATGGCTGCCTGGTGTTTGTAGAGTAGATTCTCAGAGGAAGAGAGACAGGGAGAGAAGACACAGATCGAGTGAATGAGAAATAGAGACTCTCAGACCAAGTGGGTGACTGAGAGCCAGACAGTGAATAAAGGATATTGGTCATAGCACATGGAAAGAGCAAGAGGCCATTTAACCCTCCAACCCTGTTCTGACATTCAATGCGATCCTGGTTTTTATGTGTGTGTGCCTGCGTCTATGAAAAAGTAAATATCTGTGCAAGTGTGTGCGTGTTTTTGTGTGTACATGAGAGAGAGAGAATGTATATATGTGTGTGTGTGTGAGAGAGCGTGTATGTGTGTGAGTTGGTGTGTGTGTGTGTGTTTGTGTGTGAGGAAGAATATATGTGTGTGTGAGATTGTGTGTGTTTGCGTGTATGAGAATGAATAGATCTACGAGTCTGTGTGTGAATCGGTGAGATAGAGAATCAGTGTCTGTGTGAGAGAGGATGTGTGTGCGTTTGAGAATACATCTGTGTGATTGTGACTATGTCTGTGTGAGCATGTGTATGAGAAAGAATATGTCTTTGTGAGTGTGTGAGAGAGAGTGTGTGTCTATGAGGAATAATATATCTGTGTAGCGTGAGTGTGAGAGAGAATGTGTGTGTGTATGTATGTGTGAAATAGAGAATATATGTGCGTGAGTGTGTCTGTGTGTGAGAGGATGTGTGTGTGTGTCTGCGTTTATGAGAAAGAATATATCTGTGCAATTGTGTGTTTGTGTGTTTGAGAGCGTTTGTGTCCAAATTGAAATGTAGTGGATTCCTTCCACATCATTAAAATGGAGGGGGATCCCTTCCCCATTTTAAATTGTACGGAGATCCCTTCTGTATATTTTAAATGGAGGGCGACACCTCCTACATCTTAAAAATAGAGTGAGGTCCCTTTTCCATCTTTAAAATGTTGGTAGATCCCTTCTCCGTCATTAAAATGGAGGGAGATGTTTTCTCAATCTTTAAAATTGAGGTAGATCCCTTCTCCGTCTTTAAAATGCAGGGATATCTCTGTCATAGAGTCACAGAGGTCAACAGCACAGAAAAAGGCCTTTTGGCCCATCAAGTCTGTGCCGATCGAACAAGAACCTAACAATTCTAATCCTATTTTACAGCACTAGGCCCACAGCCTTCTATGCCAAGGCATCGCAAGTGCACATCCAAATATTCTTAAATGTTATGAGGGTTTCTGCCTCTAACCCCCTTTCAGGCAGTGAGTTCCAGACTCCCACCACCCTCTGGGTGAAAAAATCCTTCCCTACTTCCCCTCTAACCCTCCTGCCCCCTGCCTTAAATCTATGCTCCGTGGTTATTGTTCCCTCCACCAAGGGGAAAAGTTCCTTCCTCTCTACCCTATCAATGCCCCTCATTATTTTATTCACCTCAATCATGTCCTTCCTCAATCTCCTCTGCTCATGGGAAAATAATCCAAGTCTATCCTATCTCTCCTCATATCTTACATTCTCCAGCCCAGGCAACATCCTGGTAAATCTCCTCTGCTCTCTCTCTAGTGCAATCACATCCTTCCTACAATGCGGACTCCAGAACTACACGCAATACTCTAGCTGTGGCCTAACCAGCGTTTTATGCAGTTCCAGCATGACTTCCCTGCTCTTATATTCTATGTCTCGGCTAATAAAGGAAAGTATCTCATATGCCTTCTTAAACACCTTATTTACCTGTCCCACTACCTTAAGGGACCAGTGGACATACACACCAAGGTCTCTCTAATGCGCATTAGATCCCAGGGTCCTACCATTCATCATATATTCCTGTGCCTTGTGTGTCCTGCCCAAGTGCATCACCTCACACTTATCCGGATTAAAGTCCTTGAACCACTGACCAGTCCGTCTATATCCGCCTGTAATCTAAGGCTCTCCTCCTCACTATTTACCACACCACCAATTATCGTGTCATCCACAAACTTGCTGATCAACCCTCCTACATTGAAGTCTAAATTGTTTATACGTACCACACACAGCAAGGGACCCAACACCGACCCCAGGGGAACCCCACTGGACACAGGGATTCAGTCACAAAAACACCCCTTGACCATCACCCTCTGCTTCCTGCCACTCAGCCAATTCTGGATCCAAATTGAAAAATTGCCTTGGATCCCATGGGATCTTACCTTCGCTTTCGTTCTCCCTTGTGGGACCTTACCAAAAGCCTTGCTTATGTCCCACTAGGCTACGTCTTCTCCATCTTTAAAGTGGAGGAAGATCCATTCCCGTCTTTAAAATGGAGGGAGATCCATTGCCCAACTTGTGATGTGGAGGTGCTGGAACCTACAATGGAGGAAAGAGTGAAGCTTATTCGAGAATGAAATGTTAACCTGCGTGTGTAACACAGAAAGTTTACAACACAGAAGGAGGACATTCAGCCCATCAATCTACTTTCGACACTCTGCAAGGAAAATTTCACTGGTCTCACTCGTCTGCCCTTTCCCCAAAATTATTATAATTGTTATTGAAGGTTGTTGCTCAGAAGCCAATGAAGACAAGGACAAGGCCAATTGTGTGAGGCATTTCGCATCATCTCTGACCTTATGAGGAAAGGATTCTGATTTTCTTATTAGGAAAGGTTGGACAGGCTGGGCCTGTATCCATTGGAGTTTAGAATTTGGAGAGGTGATCTTAGTGAAAGATGTAAGTTGCTGAGGGGTCTTAACAGGGTGGATGTGGAGAAGATGTTTCCCCTTGTGGGAGAGTTTGGAACTAGGGGCGAAGTTTAAAACTATTTTCAAACAATTTAAAAAATGGATGCTAAGCTCCAATTCACACTCAGTGATGCAGTCTATAAAAAAAGGGAATTATTTAAAAAGATCTGAAAATGTCTACAAAACACAGCACACCTCAAATGAAGCTGATTCCAACATCAAACACAGAAGGAGTGTAAATCTCAATTCCATCCCACGTAATCACACTGCCCCGGGAATCATATCCTTCCTATAGCGTTGCTCCCAGGACTGTACACAATACTCCATCTGAGGTCTAACTAGCGTCTTATATAAATTCAGCATAACCTCCCTGCTCTTGTACTCTAAGCCCCTATTAGTAAAGCCCAGGATACAATCTGCTTTATGAACCACTCGCTCAACCTGTCCTGCCACCTTCAATGAAATATGCACATCTTCACCCAGGTCTTTCTGCTCCTGCACCCCCTTCAAAATTACACCCCTAATTTTGTTTTTCATGTCCATGTTTCTCCTACCAAAATGCATCACATCAAACGTCTCCACATTGAACATCATTGGCCACCTATCTGCCCACTCTCCCAACTTGTAAATGTCCTTTTGATGCTCTACACTGTCCCCCTCTCTGTTTATCATTCTCCCAAGTTTTGTGCCATCCACAAACTCTGAAATGGTCCCCTGCACACCAATATCTCAATCATTTATATACAGCAGGGAAATCCAGGGTTCCAATACTGACCCCTGGGGAACTCCACTGCAATCCTACATCCAGCCGGAAAAATTCCCATGAACCATTACTCTCTGTTTTCCTGGGAGAGAAAGAGAGAGAGAGAGATAGACGGAGAGATAGATTGGATGAAAGAGGTACAGAGATAGAAAGAGAGCAACAGAGAGACAAGGCGAAAGGGAGAGATATGGCAGCGACAGAGAGAGTAGCAGAGCAACAGAGATAAGTACTGAGTGAGAGAGAGAGAGAAAGACGGAACGACAGATAGAGAGACAGAGCGGCAGAGAGACAGGGTGAGAGGGAAAGAGAGCTGGGTAAGCGAGTGAAATAGAGAGGGGAGATCGAGCGAAAGAAAAAGGGATGAGTTGAGAGAGAGAGATGAAGAGAGGGGAGCGAGTGTAAGGTAAAGATATGGGGTGAGAGAGAGAAACAGAGAAATGTATAGAGTGGCAGAGAGATGGGGTGGGAGAGGGAGAGAAGGAATGAGATAGGATGAGAGAAAGAGAAAGTGTAGGCGGAATCTGAAAATGTTCAAAAATTTGTTAACATTATTGAGTGTAAAGGACAATATCCTGTGAGACATCCCTTCTCCATCTTTAAATTAGAGGGAGAGCCTTTAACCAACTTTAAAATGGGGGGGACCCCTTCCGCAACTTGTGATGTGGAAGTGCTGGAATCTAATCGAGGGGTTCGGGGTGGTTTATATATAGAATAACATACCCGGGAGTGAGTTACAGACTGGAATCTAATCGAGGGGTTCGGGGTGGTTTAAAATAGAATAACAGATACCCGGGAGTGAGTTACAGACTGGAATCTAATTGAGGGGTTCGGGGTGGTTTAAAATAGAATAACATACCCGGGAGTGAGTTACAGACTGGAATCTAATCGAGGGGTTCGGGGTGGTTTATATATAGAATAACATACCCGGGAGTGAGTTACAGACTGGAATCTAATCGAGGGGTTCGGGGTGGTTTATATGTAGAATAACATACCCGGGAGTGAGTTAAAGACTGGAATCTAATCGAGGGGTTCAGCGGGTTGAAATATAGAATAACAGATACCCAGAAGTGAGTTACAGACTGGAATCTAATCGAGGGGTTCGGGGTGGTATATATACAGAATAACAGATACCTGGGAGTGAGTTACAGACTGGAATCTAATCGAGGGGTTCCGGGGGTTTATATATAGAATAACAGATACCCGGGAGTGAGTTACAGACTGGAATCTAATCGAGGGGTTAGGGGTGGTTTATATATAGAATAACAGATACCCGGGAGTGAGTTACAGACTAGATTCTAATTGAGTAGAGTGGGGTGTATTTATATAGGCTAACAGATACCCGGGAGTGAGTTACAGATTAGAATCTAATAGACGTTTTCGGGATGGTTTAAATATAGATAATCAGATAGGTGAGAATGAGTTACAGACTGGAATCTAATCGAGGTGTTCAGGGGGTTTAAATATAGAATCACAGATAACCAAGAGTGAGTATGACTGGAATCAAATCGAAGGTTTTGTGGTGGTTTATATATAGAATAACAGATACCCGGGAGTGAGTTACAGACTGGAATCAAATCGAGGTGTTCGAGGTGGTTTATATATAGAATAACAGAGACCCGCGAGTGAGTTACAGACTGGAATCTAATAGAGGTGTTTGGTGGGTTTATATATAGAATCACTGATGGAGGAGAGTGAGTTACAAGCTGAAATCTAATCGAGAGATTCGGGGTTTAATTTATACAATCACAGATGCCCGAGATTGAGTTACAGACTGGAATCTAATTGAGGGGTTTGAGGGTTTTATAGATACAATCACAGATTCCCGAGATGAAGTTACAGACTGGAATCAATTCGAGAGGTTTGGGGGATTTATATATAGAATAACAGATACCCGGGAGTGAGTTAGAAAATGGAATCTAATCGAGGGGTTCGGGGTTGTTTATATATAGAATAACAGATACCCGGGAATGAGTTACAGACTGGAATCTAATCGCGGGGTTCGGGGTGGATTATATATGGAATAGCAGATACCCGGGATTGAGTTATAGGCTGGATTCTAATCGAGGGGTTCGGTGGGTTCATATTTAGTATATCAGAAACCCGGCAGTGAGTTACAGACTGGAATCTTATCGAGGGGTTCGGGGGGTTTATATATAGAATAATAGATACCTGGGAGTGAGTTACAGACTGGAATCTAATCGAGGGATTCGGGGTGGATTATATATAGAATAACATACCCGTGAGTGAGTTACAGACTGGAATCTAATCGTGGGGTTCAGGGGGTTTATATATAGAATAACAGATACCCGGGAGTGAGTTACAGACTGGAATCTAATCAAGGGGTTCGGGGTGGATTATATACAGAATAATAGATACCCAGGAGTGAGTTACAGACTGGAATCTAATCGTGGGTTTCAGGGGGTTTATTTATATAGTAACAGATACCCGGGAGTGAGTTACAGACTGGAATCTAATCAAGGGGTTCGGGGTGGTTTATATATAGAATAACAGATACCCGGGAGTGAGTTACAGACTGGAATCTAATCAAGGGGTTCGGGGTGGTTTATATATAGAATAACAGATTCCCGGGAGTGAGTTACAGGCTGGAATCTAATCGAGGGGTTCAGGGGCTTTATATATGGAATAACAGATAACCGGGAGTGAGTTACAGACTGGAATCTAATTGAGGGGTTCGGGGTGGATTATATACAGAATAACAGATACCTGGGAGTGAGTTACAGGCTGGAATCTAATCGAGGGGTTCGGGGTGGTTTATATATAGAATAACATATACCCGGGAGGGAGTTACAGACTGGAATCTAATCGAGGGGTTCGGGGTGGTTTATATATAGAATAACAGATTCCCGGGATTGAGTTACAGGCTGGAATCTAATCGAAGGGTTCGTTGGGTTCATATTTAGTATAACAGATACCCGGGAGTGAGTTACAGACTTGAATCTAATCGAGGGGTTCAGGGGGTTTATATATAGAATAATAGATATCCGCGATTGAGTTACAGACTGGAATCTAATCGAGGGGTTCAAGGGATTTATATATAGAATAACAGATACCTCCGATTGAGTAATAGACTGGTATCTAATCGAAGAGGCCATTCAGCCCATCAAACTACTTTCGACACTCTGCAAGGAAAGTTTCACTGGTCTGACTCGTCCGCCCTTTCCCCGAAACCCTGAGAATATTTTCCCTTCAGCTTCACACCCAAAATTTGCTGAAAAGGGAAATTGAGGATGGTGGGGAGAGGGGGAGGCTGATGGAGTGAGAGAGAGAGTGAGAGAGAGAGAGAGGCAGAGAGATGGTGAGAGAGAGACAGATTGAGATAGAGAAAGAGAGACAAAACTCGCCAAGAGAGATAGAGAGACAGGGCGAGATAGAGAGAGGGGCAGGGTGTTGTAGTGAGAGAGAGACAGTGAAAGGCGAGGCGAGAAAGAGAGCGATGGAGAAAGAGACAGGCGTGGGAGAGAACGAATGTGACAGAGAGTCAGTGGCAGAGCGAGGGAGAGAGAGCGACAGAGAGAGGTGGTGATAGGGATAGAGACGGGGCGATAGAGAGAGGGTCAGAGAATGACAGAGATAGAATGAGAGACAGAGAGAGAGGGTGAAGGGCAGAGAGATGGGGTGAGAGAGAGAGGGAAATAGTTACAGTGAGATGGGGTGAGAAAGAAAGAGAGAGAGCGCGAGAGAGAGAGAGAGATGGAATTAGTGAGAGTGAGATGGGGTGAGAGAGAGAGGGTGAAGGGCAGAGAGATGGGGTGAGAGAGAGAGGGAAATAGTTACAGTGAGATGGGGTGAGAAAGAAAGAGAGAGAGCGCGAGAGAGAGAGAGAGAGAGAGAGAGAGGGAAATAGTGAGAGTGAAATGGGGTGAGAAAGAAAGAGAGATAGGATGAGAGAGAGAGAGTGAGGGAAATAGTGAGTGAGATGGGGTGAGAAAGAAAGAGAGCGCGAGAGAGAGAGAGAGCGGGAAATAGTGAGAGTGAGATGGGGTGAGAAAGAAAGAGAGATAGGATGAGAGAGAGAGAGTGAGGGAAATAGTGAGTGAGATGGGGTGAGAAAGAAAGAGAGAGAGCGCGAGAGAGAGAGAGAGCGGGAAATAGTGAGAGTGAGATGGGGTGAGAAAGAAAGAGAGAGAGGGCGAGAGAGAGAGGGTCAGAGAATGACAGTGAGATAAAATGAAAGACAGAGAGGGTGAAGGGGAGAGAGATGGGGCGAGAGAGAGGGAGATAGCGACAATGAGATGGGCTGAGGGAGAAAGAGAGAGAGGGCGAGAAAGAGAGATAGAGAGAGGCGATTGAATGAAAGAAAAATGGGTGGGGTGAGGGAGAGGCAGAGAGAGGGGAGTGAGTGTCCGAAATAGCGATGGGATGAGAGAGATCCTCAGAGAGACGAGTCGAGGGAAGGAAAAAGCGGTAGGGAGAGAGAGACCTGACGAAATGGGGCGAGAACCATTCTCAATATTTAAAATGGAGGCAGATAACTTCTCCACCGTTAAAACGGAGGGAGTTCCCTTTTCAATCTTTAAAATGGAGGGAGATATCTGTGTCTCTGTCACGTTGAAAGTACTAATTTTCCATTCGTGAGGAGTCAAATCTGTCCTAAATGTCCCATTCCTGTGGGGACATAAAATGGCCACTGGGAACAAACCTAAAATGTCTGCCTGGTGTTTGTAGACTAGATTCTCAGAGGAAGAGAGCCAGGGAGAGAAGACACAGATCGAGTGAATGAGAAATAGAGACTCTCAGACCAAGTGGGTGACTGAGAGCCAGACAGTGAATAAAGGATATTGGTCATAGCACATGGAAAGAGCAAGAGGCCATTTAACCCTCCAACCCTGTTCCGACATTCAATGAGATCCTGGCTGATCTGTGATTGAAGCCCTTGGTCTCACATCTCTGCAGCGTGTTAGCTAACAGAAATCTATCAGCCTCAGTTTTAAACATGGACTAGTGGCTCAGCATCAATTTCTGTTCATGTGAGAGAGATCCAAACTAATACCACACTTGGCGTTTTAAAGTGTTTCTTAGTTTCTCTCCTGAAATTCTAAAATTCTAAACATAGTTGAAAAACCATGGCCTCAAGGCCCAGACTCCCCAAACCGGCGGGAATAGTTAGTCTTTTTCAAACCTCCACTTGCATTATTATCCTGAAATATTGCATCAAATCACCCCCTCACCTAAATTCCAGTGTAAAGCTTCATCCACACTGTTCAACAAACACACACAAACCATATACAGTATGGGGTTCGATAGAGAGTAACATTCCCTCTGCTCTGTCCCATCAAACAGGCCCAGGGAAGGGGCAGCACAGGGTTAGATACCAAGTAAAGACAGGGCCTATTGAGTGATAAACAGAGTTTCTCCATCTTTAAAATGGAGGGAGATATCTGTGTCTCTGTCACGTTGAAAGGACTAATTTACCATTCGTGAGGAGTCAACTCTGTCATAAATGTCCCAGTGCTGTGGGAACATAAAATGGCCACTGTGAACAAACCTAAAATGGCTGCCTGGAGTTTGGGGATTTTTCTTACAGAATCTGAGAGAGGGAGAGAGAGAGAGAGAGAGCAGATGCAGAATGAGGGAATGTTAAAGAGAGAGACACAGAGTGAGAGGGGATGAACAGGCAGACGATGAAAGAATGATATCGGTCATAACATTGGGACATTTCTGACCGAGTTGAATTATGGCAAACTAGTGGCATTCTATCCTATTATCTTAAATTGTTAATAAATACTGAGAAACAGACACAGACACGGGCTTTGCAGCAGCAGAAAGAATGTGAATCATTCCATCCCGGGGGTTTTTACTTCCAGATTCAGTTTTAGAAAATTCAGAATTCAATTTCACAGCAGCAAAGTGTGGGACTGAACGCCCGGATCCTCCACTATTCCAGGGAATACACGTGGAATTTATGTCTCCATACCTGTGTCTCTGTCACGTTTAAAATATTAATGTTACATGAGTCAACTCTGTCCTAAGTGTCCCATTGCTATGGGGACATAAAATGGCCACTGTGAACAAACCTAAAATGGCTGCCTGGTGTTTGTAGTCTAGATTCTCAGAGGAAGAGAGACAGGGAGAGAGGGAAAGAGAGCTGGGTAAGCGAGTGAGATAGAGAGAGGAGATCAAGCGATAAAAAAGGGATGAGGTGAGAGAGAGAGATGAAGAGAGGGGAGCGAGTGTAGGGTAAAGATATGGGGTGAGAGAGAGAAACAGAGAAATATATAGGGTGGCAGAGAAATGGGGTGGGAGAGGGAGAGAAGGAACGAGAAAGGGTAAGAGAAAGAGAAAGTGTAGGGGGAAACTGAAAATGTTCAAAAATTTGTTAACATTATTGTGTAAAGAACAATATCCTGTGAGACATCCCTTCTCCATCTTTAAATTAGAGGGAGAGCCTTTAACCAACTTTAAAATGGGGGGGACCCCTTCCTCAATTTGTGATGTGGAAGTGCTGGAATCTAATAGAGGGGTTCGGAGTGGTTTATATATAGAAAAACATACCCGGGAGTGAGTTGCAGACTGGAATCTAATCGAGGGGTTCGGGTTGGTTTATATATAGAATAACAGATACTCGGGAGTGAGTTACAGACTGGAATCTAATCGAGGGGTTCGGGGTGGTTTATATACAGAATAACAAATACCAGGGAGTGACTTACAGACTGGAATCTAATCGAGGGGTTCGAGTTGGTTTATATATAGAATAACAGATGCCCGGGAGTGAGTTACAGACTGGAATCTAATCGAGGGGTTTGGGGTGGTTTATATATAGAATAACAGATGCCCGGGAGTGAGTTACAGGCTGAATCTAATCGAGGGGTTCGGGGTGGATTATATATAGAATAACAGATACCCGGGAGTGAGTTACAGGCTGAATCTAATCGAGGGGTTCGGGGTGGATTATATATAGAATAACAGATACCCGGGAGTGAGTTACAGGCTGAATCTAATCGAGGGGTTCGGGGTGGATTATATATAGAATAACAGATGCCCGGGAGTGAGTTACAGGCTGAATCTAATCGAGGGGTTCGGGGTGGATTATATATAGAATAACAGATGCCCGGGAGTGAGTTACAGGCTGAATCTAATCGAGGGGTTCGGGGTGGATTATATATAGAATAACAGATACCCGGGAGTGAGTTACAGGCTGGAATCTAATCGAGGGGTACAGGGGGTTTAGAATAACAGATATCCGGGAGTGAGTTACAGACTGGAATCAAATCGAGGGGTTCAGGGGGTTTATATATAGAATAACAGATATCCGGAAGTGAGTTACCGACTGGAATCTAATCGAAGAGGCCATTCAGCCCATCAAACTACTTTCGACACTCTGCAAGGAAAGTTTAACTGGTCTCACTCATCCGCCCTTTCCCCGAAACCCTGAAAATATTTTCCCTTCAGCTTCACACCCAAAATTTGCTGAAAAGGGAAATTGGGGATGGTGGGGAGAGGGGGAGGCTGATGGAGTGAGAGAGAGAGAGAGGCAGAGAGATGGTGAGAGAGAGACAGATTGAGATAGAGAGAGAGAGACAAAACTCGCCAAGAGAGAGAGAGAGACAGGGCGAGCAAGAGAGAGGGGCAGGGTGTTGTAGTGAGAGAGAGACAGTGAAAGGCGAGGCGAGAAAGAGAGCGATGGAGAAAGAGACAGGCTTATCTTAAACAGTTAATAAATACTGAGAAACAGACACAGACACGGGCTTTGTAGAAGCAGAATGAATGTGAATCATTCCATCCCGGGGGTTTTTACTTCCAGATTCAGTAATAGAAAATTCAGAATTCAAATTCACAGCTGCAAGGTGTGGGACTGAACGCCCAGATCCTTCAATATTCTAGGGAATACACAGCGAATTCATGTCTCCATACCTGTGTCTCTGTCACGTTTAAAATACTAATGTTACATGAGTCAACTCTGTCCTAAATGTCCCATTGCTGTGGGGACATAAAATGGCCACTGGGAACAAACCTAACATGTCTGCCTGGTGTTTGTAGACTAGATTCTCAGAGGAAGAGAGACAGGGAGAGAAGACACAGATCGAGTGAATGAGAAATAGAGACTCTCAGACCAAGTGGGTGACTGAGAGCCAGACAGTGAATAAAGGATATTGGTCATAGCACATGGAAAGAGCAAGAGGCCATTTAACCCTCCAACCCTGTTCCGACATTCAATGAGATCCTGGCTGATCTGTGATTGAAGCCCTTGGTCTCACATCTCTGCAGCGTGTTAGCTAACAGAAATCTATCAGCCTCAGTTTTAAACATGGAATAGTGGCTCAGCATCAATTTCCGTTCATGTGAGAGAGATCCAAACTAATACCACACTTGGCGTTTTAAAGTGTTTCTTAGTTTCTCTCCTGAAATTCTAAAATTCTAAACATAGTTGAAAAACCATGACCCCAAGGCCCAGACTCCCCAAACCAGCGGGAATAGTTAGTCTTTTTCAAACCTCCACTTGCATTATTATCCTGAAATATTGCATCAAATCACCCCCTCACCTAAATTCCAGTGTAAAGCTTCATCCACACTGTTCAACAAACACACCCAAACCAAATACAGTATGGGGTTCGATAGAGAGTAACATTCCCTCTGCTCTGTCCCATCAAACAGGCCCAGGGAAGGGGCAACACAGGGTTAGATACCAAGTAAAGACAGGGCCTATTGAGTGATAAACAGAATTTCTCCATCTTTAAAATGGAGGGAGATATCTGTGTCTCTGTCACGTTGAAAGGACTAATTTACCATTCGTGAGGAGTCAACTCTGTCATAAATGTCCCATTGCTGTGGGGACATAAAATGGCCACTGTGAACAAACCTAAAATGGCTGCCTGGTGTTTGGGGATTTTTCTTACAGAATCTGAGAGAGGGAGAGAGAGAGAGAGAGAGCAGACGCGGAATGAGGGAATGTTAAAGAGAGAGACACAGAGTGAGAGGGGATGAACAGGCAGACGATGAAAGATTGATATCGGTCATAACATTGGGACATTTCTGACTGAGTTGAATTATGGCAAACTAGTGGCATTCTATCCTATTATCTTAAATTGTTAATAAATACTGAGAAACAGACACAGACACGGGCTTTGCAGCAGCAGAAAGAATGTGAATCATTCCATCCCGGGGGTTTTTACTTCCAGATTCAGTTTTAGAAAATTCAGAATTCAAATTCACAGCAGCAAAGTGTGGGACTGAACGCCCGGATCCTCCACTATTCCAGGGAATACACGTGGAATTTATGTCTCCATACCTGTGTCTCTGTCACGTTTAAAATATTAATGTTACATGAGTCAACTCTGTCCTAAATGTCCCATTGCTGTGGGGACATAAAATGGCCACTGTGAACAAACCTAAAATGGCTGCCTGGTGTTTGTAGTCTAGATTCTCAGAGGAAGAGAGACAGGGAGAGAGGGAAAGAGAGCTGGGTAAGCGAGTGAGATAGAGAGAGGAGATCAAGCGATAAAAAAGGGATGAGTTGAGAGAGAGAGATGAAGAGAGGGGAGCGAGTGTAGGGTAAAGATATGGGGTGAGAGAGAGAAACAGAGAAATATATAGGGTGGCAGAGAGATGGGGTGGGAGAGGGAGAAAAGGAACGAGACAGGGTAAGAGAAAGAGAAAGTGTAGGGGGAAGCTGAAAATGTTCAAAAATTTGTTAACATTATTGTGTAAAGAACAATATCCTGTGAGACATCCCTTCTCCATCTTTAAATTAGAGGGAGAGCCTTTAACCAACTTTAAAATGGGGGGGACCCCTTCCTCAATTTGTGATGTGGAAGTGCTGGAATCTAATAGAGGGGTTCGGGGTGGTTTATATATAGAAAAACATACCCGGGAGTGAGTTGCAGACTGGAATCTAATCGAGGGGTTCGGGTTGGTTTATATATAGAATAACAGATACTCGGGAGTGAGTTACAGACTGGAATCTAATCGAGGGGTTCGGGGTGGTTTATATACAGAATAACAAATACCAGGGAGTGACTTACAGACTGGAATCTAATCGAGGGGTTCGAGTTGGTTTATATATAGAATAACAGATGCCCGGGAGTGAGTTACAGACTGGAATCTAATCGAGGGGTTTGGGGTGGTTTATATATAGAATAACAGATGCCCGGGAGTGAGTTACAGGCTGAATCTAATCGAGGGGTTCAGGGTGGATTATATATAGAATAACAGATACCCGGGAGTGAGTTACAGGCTGGAATCTAATCGAGGGGTACAGGGGGTTTATCTATAGAATAACAGATATCCGGGAGTGAGTTACAAACTGGAATCAAATCGAGGGGTTCAGGTTGTTTATATATAGAGTAACAGATATCCGGAAGTGAGTTAGCGACTGGAATCTAATCGAAGAGGCCATTCAGCCCATCAAACTACTTTCGACACTCTGCAAGGAAAGTTTAACTGGTCTCACTCATCCGCCCTTTCCCCGAAAGCCTGAAAATATTTTCCCTTCAGCTTCACACCCAAAATTTGCTGAAAAGGGAAATTGGGGATGGTGGGGAGAGGGGGAGGCTGATGGAGTGAGAGAGAGAGAGAGGCAGAGAGATGGTGAGAGAGAGACAGATTGAGATAGAGAGAGAGAGACAAAACTCGCCAAGAGAGAGAGAGAGACAGGGCGAGCAAGAGAGAGGGGCAGGGTGTTGTAGTGAGAGAGAGACAGTGAAAGGCGAGGCGAGAAAGAGAGCGATGGAGAAAGAGACAGGCTTATCTTAAATAGTTAATAAATACTGAGAAACAGACACAGACACGGGCTTTGTAGAAGCAGAATGAATGTGAATCATTCCATCCCGGGGGTTTTTACTTCCAGATTCAGTAATAGAAAATTCAGAATTCAAATTCACAGCTGCAAAGTGTGGGACTGAACGCCCAGATCCTTCAATATTCTAGGGAATACACAGGGAATTCATGTCTCCATACCTGTGTCTCTGTCACGTTTAAAATATTAATGTTACATGAGAGAGGGGTCAACTCTGTCCTAAATGTCCCATTCCTGTGGGGACATAAAATGGCCACTGTGAACAAACCTAACATGTCTGCCTGGTGTTTGTAGACTAGATTCTCAGAGGAAGAGAGGCAGGGAGAGAAGACACAGATCGAGTGAATGAGAAATAGAGACTCTCAGACCAAGTGGGTGACTGAGAGCCAGACAGTGAATAAAGGATATTGGTCATAGCACATGGAAAGAGCAAGAGGCCATTTAACCCTCCAACCCTGTTCTGACATTCAATGAGATCCTGGCTGATCTGTGACTGAACCCCTTGGTCTCATATCTCTGCAGCGTGTTAGCTAACAGAAATCTATCAGCCTCAGTTTTAAACATGCAATAGTGGCTCAGCATCAATTTCCGTTCATGTGAGAGAGATCCAAACTAATACCACACTTGGTGTTTTAAAATGTTTCTTAGTTTCCCTCCTGAAATTCTAAAATTCTAAACATAGTTGAAAAACCATGACCCCAAGGCCGAGACTCCCCAAACCAGCGGGAATAGTTAGTCTTTTTCAAACCTCTACTTCCATTATTATCCTGAAATATTCCATCAAATCACCCCCTCACCTAAATTCCAGTGTAAAGCTTCATCCACACTGTTCAACAAACACACCCAAACCAAATACAGTATGGGGTTCGATAGAGAGTAACATTCCCTCTGCTCTGTCCCATCAAACAGGCCCAGGGAAGGGGCAGCACAGGGTTAGATACCAAGTAAAGACAGGGCCTATTGAGTGATAAACAGAGTTTCTCCATCTTTAAAATGGAGGGCGATATCTGTGTCTCTGTCACGTTGAAAGGACTAATTTACCATTCGTGAGGAGTCAACTCTGTCATAAATGTCCCAGTGCTGTGGGAACATAAAATGGCCACTGTGAACAAACCTAAAATGGCTGCCTGGTGTTTGGGGATTTTTCTTACAGAATCTGACAGGGGGAGAGAGAGAGAGAGAGAGAGCAGACGCGGAATGAGGGAATGTTAAAGAGAGAGACACAGAGTGAGAGGGGATGAACAGGCAGACGATGAAAGAATGATATCGGTCATAACATTGGGACATTTCTGACTGAGTTGAATTATGGCAAACTAGTGGCATTCTATCCTATTATCTTAAATTGTTAATAAATACTGAGAAACAGACACAGACACGGGCTTTGCAGCAGCAGAAAGAATGTGAATCATTCCATCCCGGGGGTTTTTACTTCAAGATTCGCTTTTAGAAAATTCAGAATTCAAATTCACAACAACAAAGTGTGGGACTGAACGCCCGGATCCTTCAATATTCCAGGGAGTACACGTGGAATTTATGTCTCCATACCTGTGTCTCTGTCACGTTTAAAATACTAATGTTACATGAGTTTACTCTGTCCTAAACGTCCCATTGCTGTGGGGACATAAAATGGCCACTGTGAACAAACCTAAAATGGCTGCCTGGTGTTTGTAGACTAGATTCTCAGAGGAAGAGAGACAGGGAGAGAAGACACAGATCGAGTGAATGAGAAATAGAGACTCTCAGACCAAGTGGGTGACTGAGAGCCAGACAGTGAATAAAGGATATTGGTCATAGCACATGGAAAGAGCAAGAGGCCATTTAACCCTCCAACCCTGTTCTGACATTCAATGCGATCCTGGTTTTTATGTGTGTGTGCCTGCGTCTATGAGAAAGTATATATCTGTGCAAGTGTGTGCGTGTGTTTGTGTGTACATGAGAGAGAGAGAATGTATATATGTGTGTGTGTGTGTTTGTGTGTGAGGAAGAATGTATGTGTGTGTGAGATTGTGTGTATTCTCTGTTTTCCTGGGAGAGAAAGAGAGAGAGAGAGATAGACGGTGAGATAGATGGGATGAAAGAGGTACAGAGATAGAAAGAGAGCAACAGAGAGACAAGGTAAAAGGGAGAGCGATGGGTGCGACAGAGAGAGTAGCAGAGTAACGGAGGAAAGGAGTGAGTGAGAGAGAGAAAGACGGAACGACAGATAGAGAGACAGAGGGGCAGAGAGACAGGGTGAGAGGGAAAGAGAGCTGGGTAAGCGAGTGAAATAGAGAGGGGAGATCGAGAAAAAGAAAAAGGGATGAGTTGAGAGAGAGAGATGAAGAGAGGGGAGCGACTGTAGGGTAAATTGATGGGGTGAGAGAGAGAAACAGAGAAATATATAGAGTGGCAGACAGATGGGATGGGAGGGGGAGAGAAGGAACGAGACAGGATGAGAGAAAGAGAAAGTGTAGGGGGAAACTGATAATGTTCAAAAATTTGTTAACATTATTGAGTATAAAGAACATCAAATCACCCCCTCACCTAAATTCCAGTGTAAAGCTTCATCCACTCTGTTTAACAAACACACCCAAACCAAATACAGTATGGGGTTCGATAGAGAGTAACATTCCCTCTGCTCTGTCCCATCAAACAGGCCCAGGGAAGGGGCAGCACAGGGTCAGAAACCAAGTAAAGACAGGGCCTATTGAGTGATAAACAGAGTTTCTCCATCTTTAAAATGGAGGGAGATATCTGTGTCTCTGTCACATTGAAAGGACTAATTTACCATTCGTGAGTCGTCAACTCTGTCATAAATGTCCCAGTGCTGTGGGCACATAAAATGGCCACTGTGAACAAACCTAAAATGGACGCCTGGAGTTTGGGGAAATTTCTTACAGAATCTGACAGGGGGGGAGAGAGAGAGAGAGAGAGAGCAGATGCGGAATGAGGGAATGTTAAAGAGCGAGACACAGAGTGAGAGGGGATGAACAGGCAGACGATGAAAGAATGATATTAATCACAACAGATGCCCGAGATTGAGTTACAGACAGGAATCTAACGGAGGGGTTCGTGGTGGTTTATATATAGAATAACAGATACCCGGGAGTGAGTTACAGACAGGAATCTAACGGAGGGGTTTGGGGTGGTTTATATATAGAATAACAGACACCCGGCAGTGAGTTACAGGCAGGAATCTAACAGAGGGGTTTGGGGTGGTTTATATATAGATTAACAGATGCCCGGGAGTGAGTTACGGGCTGAAATTTAATCGAGGGGTTGGGGTGGTTTATATATAAATCATGTAGATATAATATATATCGAATAAAAGATATCCGGGAATGAGTTAAAGAACGGAATCTCATCGAGGGGAATGAGGGGTTTATATATAGAATAATAGATAACGGGAGAGAGTTACAGACTGGAATCTAATCGAGTGCTTCCGGGGGTTTATATATAGAATCATAGATACCCGGGAGTGAGTTACAGACTGGAATCTAATTAAGGGGTGCAGGGGGTTTATATAGAGAATAATCGATACCCGGGATTGAGTTACAGACTCGAATCTAATTGAAGGGATCAGGGGGTTTATATATAGAATCATAGATACCCGGGATTGAGTTACAGACTGGAATCTAATCGAGGGGTTCGGGGGGTTTATATATAGAATCATAGATACCAGCGATTGAGTTACAGACTGGAATCTAATCGAGGGGTTCAGGGGGTTTATATATAGAATAATAAATACCTGGGATTGAGTTACAGACTGCAATCTAATCGAGGGGTTCAGTGGGTTATATAGAGAATAATAGATACCCGGGAGTGAGTTACAGGCTGGAATCTAATTGAGGGGTGCAGGGGGTTTATATAGAGAATAATAGATACCCGGGATTGAGTTACAGACTGGAATCAAGAACAGTTGAAAATATCATTTTTCTTGTGATGTGCTGAAGTGCAGGTTACAGAGGCTGATTCATGGAATGGGTAGTGTGAGTTTTTAAGCAGCTTTATCCCAACTATCAAATTTAATTTCTCATTGGAACTGTTTGATGTTTTCTTAGTCTTGACACAAATGGATAGGGACTCTTTGGACCCTCACTGTTGGCAGCTTTTCACCATTTATAATGTAACATGTTCCATCCTTTTTAAAGTGGGCAGCCACACATTTGCCTATAATGAAATCCATCTTTCACTATTTCACTCATTCACTTAAGGTGTACATATCTCTTTGGAATTTGAAGTGCAGGTTACAGATTGGATTGGAACTTTCTGCTTTAAGAATCATTAACCAAGTTACACAGAGTTAAACATCAAAACTGACATTCTGAAACAGGAGAGGGCCCCACAACTTCAATTCTGTGATTCTCTAGCACCTCATGATCTGTATCTTACAATATGTCTGCCCCCTTCATGTCTCTGAAGACTTGGGAAATGTTTCAGACATTGGGGAACCATTTCTGTCAACCGGGATATTTCCTTTGAAGCATTTCATTGTCTTGGGACATTTACAGTAAATGGCTCCTTCAAAAGACATCATTAAAATTCACTCTTTAATCATCCAAATCCTTTTGCCCACTCAGACTCCCTGGCCCTACATCCTATTGTTTCAAAGCTAACTTACATTTCACAATGTAGGAATGTGTGAATGCAAACACTTTCTTCACACGTTGCCACAATACTAAGGCTCACACTATTCAGGGTGAAATTTTCAAGACAACATTCATCAACTGACAGATTTCCAGCTCCAGCTAATTGTAGATTTTTATTTTTAATTTTGGGATAACAGGACTGAAATTGTACGGCATCCCAGTGTGAGATTTAAACTCCTGTTTATTTCAATCTTTAGCTCAGGAATTCACATTAAAACATACAGAGAATTGAAACCTTCCTCATACAGTTGCCTGTTTGTTCCAGTGTTGGTATATTCCCTCTTTCCTTTGCTTTTTCACTTGTCTGAAGAAATTGAATTGTTGACATTGGATAATCATCCCTTTCCCATGAAAATGTAAACTCCTGGGAAACTGCAACAGACACAATCTTATGCAGTGATCAAAATCCTGCACTTTTATTCATCAATCCCATTTCCTATCTCTGTAGAAACTCCCTTCCACTGACAGATTCTGAGATCCATACTCAATCTCAAAAACCACCACAGAAAAGTGACTGCTTATTTTAAACAGTGAATCTGAACTATTTGAAGTTCTGACTCAGTCACAGAATCGCAGAAATTTTGACTCTGTGGGAGGAAAATTATCAGAATAACTTTGCAACATACAGGTAACCTGTAGTGACAGGAGGATACTTGTCTGTTCAAAAGGGATTCGATAAGATGCCTCACAAAGCTTATTACTCAGGACAAGAGCTCATACATTCCCCTAATCTCCCCAACCAGTTCCTCTCAGGATTTGACAATTTGATCAAGTCATCCCTGATGCTACTAAATTTCAGGGAATACAACCCGAGTTTGTGCAATCTCACTTTGCAATTTAACCCTTGGAATCCAGGTCTCATTCCGGCAAAGCTGTGATGCACTCGAACTGTCTAAACTGTCCCTGGAGTGTCGGATTAACCCAGGTCACTCACATACACCCAGGTCAGGTTCAAGACTCACCTGTCTCACTCGCTGAGACGCTCCTGTATCACTGGCCTTATTGTAGTCGGATGCCGCGTTGGGAGCAGGACAGGTAGACGGGATTAGGATGACTGCTCATGTGGAGGGTAAACACGAGGAATCTATCAGAGAATCAGAACAAACCAGGGAGAATCAAACAAGGAAACTGATGTTCAATTTATTAGGCCTGATTTGTGGATTGTTTTTGTTTTGGGAGAGAATGTTGCCAACAAACACTCCCAGAAAGGATGCAGCAGGGGCTAGATACAGATTAAAGCTCCCTCGATACTGTCCCCATGAAACACTCCCAGGACGGGAACAGGACAGGGTCAGATACAGAGTAAAGCTACCTCTACACTTTCCCCATCAAACACTCCCAGGACGGGAACAGGACAGGGTTAGATACAGAGTAAATTTCCCTCTAATCTGTCCCCATCAAATACTCCCAGGACAGGTACAGCACGGGGTTAGATACAGAGTAAAGATCCCTCTACACTGTCCCCATCAAGCACTCCCAGGTCCGGTACAGCACAGGGTTAGATACAGTGTAAACCTCCCTCTATACTCTCCCCATCAAACACTCCCAGGACTCGTACAACAAGGGGTTAGATACAGAGTAAAGCTCCCTCTACACTATCGCCATCAAACACTCCCAGGACTGGTGCAGCACGGGGTTAGATACAGAGTAAAGCTCCCTCTATACTGTCCCCATCAAACACTCCCAGGACTGGTACAGCACGGGCTTAGATACAGAGTAAAGCTCTCCCTACACTGTGCCCATCGTACACTCCCAGGGAAGGTACAGCACGGGGTTAGATACTGTCTAAATTACCCTCTAAGCTGTCCCCATCAAACACTCCCTGGACTGGTGCAGCACAGAGTTAGATACAGAGTAAAGCTCCGTCTTCACTGACTCCATCAAGTACTCACAGGGCAGGTACAGGACAGAGTTAGATGCAGAGTAAATCTACCTCTACACCGTCCCCATCGAACACTCCCAGGGCAGATACAGTAGAGGATTTGATACAGAGTAAAGCTTCCTCTACACTGTCCCCATCAAACTCTCCCAGGACAGGTACAGCACGGGGTAAGATGCAGAGAAAATTTTCCTCTATAATGTATCCATCTAAAATTCCCAGTACAGGTACAGCCCGGGGTTAGAAACAGAGAAAAACTCCACCTACACGGTGCCCATCATACACTCCCAGGGCAGTTACAGCACAGAGTTAGAAGCAGAGAAAATCTCCCTCTACACCGTCCCCATCAAAAACTCCCAGGGCAGGTACAGTACCAGGTTTGGTACAGAGTAATGCTTCCTCTACACTGTCCCCATCAAACACTCCCAGGACAGGTACACCACGGGGTTAGATACAGAATAAAGCTCCCTCGCTACTGTCCCCATCAAACACTCCCAGGACAGGTACAGAACGGGGTTAGATACAGAGTAAAGCTCCCTCGATACAGTCCCCATCAAACACTCCCAGGCAGGTACAGCCCGGGGTTAGAAACAGAGAAAAATGCCCCCTACACCGTCCCCATCAAACACTCCCAGGGCAGGTACAGTACCGGGTTTGGTACAGAGTAAAGCTTCCTCTACACTGTCCCCATCAAACACTCCCAGGACTGGTACTGCCCGCGGTAAGATTCAGAGTAAAGCTCCCTCTACACAGTCCCCATGAAGCACTACCAGGGCAGGTACAGGAGAGGGTTATATACAGAGTAAAGCTCACTCTAAACTGTCCCCATCAAACTCTCCCAGGACAGGTACAGCACGGGGTAAGATGCAGAGAAAATTTTCCTCTATAATGTATCCATCTAAAATTCCCAGTACAGGTACACCACAGGGTTAGATACAGAGTAAAGCTCCCTCGATACTGAACCCACCAAACACTCCCAGGACAGGTACAGCACAGGGTAAGATACAGAGTAAAGCTCCTTCGATACTGTCCCCATCAAACACTCCCAGGACAGGTACAGCACGGGGTTAGATGCAGAGAAAATTTCCCTCCATAATGTATCCATCTAAAATTCCCAGTACAGGTACAGCACGGGGTTAGGTACAAAGTAAAGCTCCCTCGATTCTGTACCCATCAAACACTCCCAGGACTAGTACAGACCGGGGTAAGAAACAGAGAAAAACTCCCCCTACACTGTACCCATCATACACTCCCACGGCAGTTACAGCACGGGGTTAGATACAGAGTAAAGCTCCCTCGATACTGTACCGATCAAACACTGCCAGGACTAGTACAGCCTGGGGTTAGAAGCAGAGAAAAACTCCCCCTGCACTGTGCCCATCATACACTCCCACGGCAGTTACAGCACAGGGTTAGATACAGAGTAAATCTCCCTTTAACCTGACCCATCTAAAACTCCCAGGACTGGTACTGCCTGGGGTAAGATTCAGAGTAAAGCTCCCTCTACACAGTCCCCATTAAACACTCCCAGTGCAGGTACGTTACGGGGTTAGATACAGAGTAAAACTTCCTCTACACTGTCCCCATCAAACACTCCCTGGACAGGAACAGCACGGTGTTAGATACAGAGTAAATATCCCACTACACCGTCCCCATCCAGCACTGCCAGGCCAGGAACAGAACGGGTTTAGATACAGAATAAAGGTCACACTGCACTGTCATCATCAGACACTCCCAGGCCACGTACAGCACTGGGTAAGAAACAGAGTAAAGCTCCCTCAATAATGTCCCCATCAAACACTCCCAGGACAGGTACAGCACGGCGTTTGATACAAGGTGAAGCTCCCTCTGTACTGTTCCCATAAAACAGTCCCTGCACAGGAACAGAACAGGGTTAGATACAGAGTAAAGCTCCCTCTACACTGTCTCCATCAAACTCTACCAGGTCCGCTACAGCACTGGGTTAGATACAGGGTAAACCTCCCTCTATACTCTCCCCATCATACTCTCACAGGACTGGTACAGCACGGGGTTAGATACAGAGTAAAGCTCCCTCTACAACATCCCCATCAAACACTCCCAGATCCCCTACAGCACAGGATTAGCTACAGTGTAAACCTCCCTCTATACTCTCCCCATCAAACACTCCCAGGACTGGTACAGCACGGGGTTAGATACAGAGTAAATTTCCCTCTAATCTGTCCCCATCAAACACTCCCAGGACAGCTACAGCACGGGGTTAGATACAGAGTAAAGCTCCCTCTACACTGTCCCCATCAAACACTCCCAGGTTAGGTACAGCACTGGGTTAGATACAGTGTAAACCTCCCTCTATACTCTCCCCATCAAACAATCCCTGGACTGGTACAGCACGGGGATAGATGGAGAGTACATCTCCCTCTACACTATCGCTTTCAAACACTCCCAGGACTGGTACAGCACGGGGTTAGATACAGAGTAAAGCTCCCCCTACACTGTGCCCATCGTACACTCCCAGGGCACGTACAGCACGGGGTTAGATACAGTCTAAATTTCCCTCTAAGCTGTCCCCATCAATCACTCCCAGGACTGGTGCAGCACGGGGTTAGATACAGAGTAAAGCTCAGTCTTCACTGTCCCCATCAAGCACTCACAGGGCAGGTACAGGACAGAGTTAGATGCAGATTAAATCTCCCTCTACACCGTCCCCATCAAACACTCCCAGGGCAGGTACATACAGGGTTTGATACAGAGTAAAGCTTCCTCTACACTGTCCCCATCAAACACTCCCAGGACAGGTACAGCACGGGGTTAGATACAGAGTAAAGCCCCCTCAATACTGTGCCCATCAAACACTCCCAGGACAGGTTCAGCACGGGGATAGGTACAGAGTAAAACTTCCTCGATACTGTCCCCATCAAACACTCCCAGGACAGGTACAGCACGGGGTTACATGCAGAGAAATTTTCCCTTCATAATGTATCCATCTAAAATTCCCAGTACAGGTACACCACGGGCTTAGATACAGAGTAAAGCTCCCTCGCTACTGTACCCATCAAACACTCCCAAGACAGGTACAGCACGGGGTTAGATACAGAGTAAAGCTCCCTCGATACTGTCCCCATCAAACACTCCCAGGACAGGTACAGCACGGGGTTAGATGCAGAGAAAAGTTCCCTCGATAATGTATCCATCTAAAATTCCCAGTACAGGTACAGCCCGGGGTTAGAAACAGAGAAAAACTCCCCCTACACGGTGCCCATCATACACTCCCTGGGCAGTTACAGCACAGAGTTAGATGCAGAGAAAATCTCCCTCTACACCGTCCCCATCAAAAACTCCCAGGGCAGGTACAGTACCGGGTTTGGTAGAGTAAAGCTTCCTCTAAACTGTCCCCATCAAACACTCCCAGGACAGGTACACCACGGTGTTAGATACAGAATAAAGCTCCCTCGCTACTGTCCCCATCAAACACTCCCAGGACAGGTACAGAACGGGGTTAGATACAGAGTAAAGCTCCCTCGATACTGTCCCAATCAAACACTCCCAGGACAGGTACAGCACGGGGTTACATGCAGAGAAATTTTCCCTTCATAATGTATCCATCTAAAATTCCCAGTACAGGTACACCACGGGCTTAGATACAGAGTAAAGCTCCCTCGCTACTGTACCCATCAAACACTCCCAAGACAGGTACAGCACGGGGTTAGATACAGAGTAAAGCTCCCTCGATACTGTCCCCATCAAACACTCCCAGGACAGGTACAGCACGGGGTTAGATGCAGAGAAAAGTTCCCTCGATAATGTATCCATCTAAAATTCCCAGTACAGGTACAGCCCGGGGTTAGAAACAGAGAAAAACTCCACCTACACGGTGCCCATCATACACTCCCAGGGCAGTTACAGCACAGAGTTAGAAGCAGAGAAAATCTCCCTCTACACCGTCCCCATCAAAAACTCCCAGGGCAGGTACAGTACCAGGTTTGGTACAGAGTAATGCTTCCTCTACACTGTCCCCATCAAACACTCCCAGGACAGGTACACCACGGGGTTAGATACAGAATAAAGCTCCCTCGCTACTGTCCCCATCAAACACTCCCAGGACAGGTACAGAACGGGGTTAGATACAGAGTAAAGCTCCCTCGATACAGTCCCCATCAAACACTCCCAGGCAGGTACAGCCCGGGGTTAGAAACAGAGAAAAATGCCCCCTACACCGTCCCCATCAAACACTCCCAGGGCAGGTACAGTACCGGGTTTGGTACAGAGTAAAGCTTCCTCTACACTGTCCCCATCAAACACTCCCAGGACTGGTACTGCCCGCGGTAAGATTCAGAGTAAAGCTCCCTCTACACAGTCCCCATGAAGCACTACCAGGGCAGGTACAGGAGAGGGTTATATACAGAGTAAAGCTCACTCTAAACTGTCCCCATCAAACCCTCCCAGGACATGTACAGCACGGGGTTAGATACAGAGTAAAGCTCCCTCTACACCGTCCCCATCAAACACTCCCAGTGCAGGTACATTACGGGGTTAGATACAGAGTAAAACTTCCTCTACACTGTCCCCATCAAACACACCCAGGACAGGAACAGCACGGTGTTAGATACAGAGTAAATATCCCACTACACCGTCCCCATCAAACACTCCCAGGCCAGGTACAGCACGGGTTTAGATACAGAATAAAGGTCCCACTGCACTGTCATCATCAAACACTCCCAGGGCACGCACAGCACTTGGTTAGATATAGAGTAAAGCTCCCTCAATACTGTCCCCATCAAACACCCCCAGGACAGGTACAGCACAGGGTTTGATACAAGGTGGAACTCCCTCTGTACTGTTCCCATAAAACACTCCCTGGACAGGAACAGAACAGGGTTAGATACAGTGTAAAGCTCCCTCTATACTGTCCCCATCAAACACTCCCAGGACAGCAACAGGACAGGGTTAAATACAGAGTAAAGCTCCCTCTACACTGTCTCCATCAAACACTACCAGGTCCGCTACAGCACAGGGTTAGATACAGGGTAAACCTCCCTCTATACTCTCCCCATCAAACTCTCACAGGACTGGTACAGAACGGGGTTAGATACAGAGTAAAGCTCCCTCTAAACTTCCCCATCAAACCCTCCCAGGACTGGTACAGCACGGGGTTAGATACAGAGTAAAGCTCGCTCTACACCATCCCCATCAAACACTCCCAGTGCAGGTACATTACGGGTTTAGATACAGAGTAAAACTTCCTCTACACTGTCCCCATCAAACACTCCCAGGACAGGTACAGCACGGTGTTAGATACAGAGTAAATTTCCCACTATACCTTCCCCATCAAACACTCCCAGGGCAAGTACAGCACGGGTTTATATACAGAATAAAGGTCACACTGCACTGTCATCACCTAACACTCCCAGGGCAAGTACAGCAATGGGTTAGATACAGAGTAAAGCTCCCTCTATACTGTCCCCATCAAACACTCCCAGGACAGGTACAGCACAGGGTTAGATACAGAGTAAAGCTCCCTCTACACTGTTCCCATCAATCACTCCCTGGACAAAAACAGAACTGGGTTAGATACAGAGTAAAACTCCCTCGATACTGTCCCCATCAAACACTCCCAAGACAGGAACAAGACAGGGTTAGATACAGAGTAAAGCTCCCTCTGCACTGTTCCCATCAATCACTCCCTGGACAAAAACAGAACTGGGTTAGATACAGAGTAAAGCTACCTCTACACTTTCCCCATCAAACACTCCAAGGGCAGGAAAAGCACTGGGTTAGATACAGAGTAAAGCTCCCTCTACACTGTCTCCATCAAACACTCCCCGGTCCCCTACAGCACAGGGTTAGATACAGTGTAAACCTCCCTCTATACTCTCCCCATCAAACACTCCCAGGACTGGTACAGCACGGGGTTAGATACAGAGTAAACCTCCCTCAATACTCTCCCCATCAAACACTCCCAGGACTGGTACAGCACGGGGTTAGATAGAGAGTAAATCTCCATTTACACTATCGCCATCAACCACTCCCAGGACTGGTACAGCACGGGGTTAGATTCAGACTAAAGCTCCCTCTATACTGTCCCCATGAAACACTCCCAGGGCATGAACAGCACGGGGTTAGATACAGTCTAAATTTCCCTCTAAGCTGTCCCCATCAAATACTCCCAGGACTGGTGCAGCACGGGGTTAGATACAGAGTAAAGCTCCCTCGATACTGTACCCATCAAACACTCCCAGGACTAGTACAGCCCGGGGTAGAAACAGAGAAAAACTCCCCCTACACTGTGCCCATCATACACTCCCACGGCATTTACAGCACAGTGTTAGATACAGAGTAAATCTCCCTCTAACCTGTCCCCATCTAAAACTCCCAGGACTGGTACTGCCCGGGGTAAGATTCAGAGTAAAGCTCCCTCTACGCAGTCCCCATGAAGCACTCCCAGGGCAGCTACAGGACAGGGTTATATACAGAGTAAAGCTCCCTCTACACCGTCCCCATCATACACTCCCAGTGCAGGTAAATTACGGGGTTAGATACAGAGCAAAACTTCCTCTACACTGTCCCCATCAAACACACCCAGGACAGGTACAGCACGGTGTGAGATACGGAGTAAATCTCCCACTACACCGTCCCGATCAAACACTCCCAGGCCAGGTGCAGCACTGGTTTTGATACAGAATAAAGGTCCCACTGCAATGTCATCATCAAACACTCCCAGGGCACGTACAGCACTGGGTTAGATACAGATTAATGCTCCCTCTATACTGTCCCCATCAAACACTCCCAGGATAGGTACAGCAAAGGGTTAGATACAGAGTAAAGCTTCCTCTACAATGTCCCCAAAAACCCTCCATGGACAGGTACAGCACTGGGATAGATACAGAGTAAAGCTCACTCTACACTGTCCCCATCAAACACTCCCAGGACAGGAACAGGACATGGTTAGATAAGGAGTAAAGCTCCCTCGATACTGTCCCCATCAAACACTCGCAGGACAGGTACAGCACGGGTTTAGATAGAGAGTAAAGCTCCCTCTGCACTTTTCCCATCAAACCTCCCAGGGCAGGTACAGCACTGTGTTAGATACAGAGTAAAGCTTCCTCTACACCGTCCCCATCAAACACTCCCAGGACAGGTACAGCACGGTGTTAGATACAGAGTAAAGCTCCCTCTACACTGTCCCCATCAATCAGTCCCAGGACCTGTACAGCATGGTTTTAGATAAAGAATAAAGCTCCCTCTTCACTGTGACCATCAAACACTCCCAGGGCAGGTACAGCACGGGTTTAGATACAGAATAAAGCTCCCTCTGCGCTGTCCCCATCAAACACTCCCAGGGCAAGTACAGCACGGGGTTAGATACAGAGTAAAGCTCCCTCTCTACTGTCCCCATCAAACACTCCAAAGACAGGTACAGCACAGGGTTAGATTCAGAGTAAATCTGCCTCTACGCCGTCCCCATCAAACACTCCCAGGGCAGTTAAAGCACAGGGTTAGATACAGAGTAATGCTTCCTCTACACTGTTCCTATCAAACACTCCCAGGACTTTTACAGCACTGGGTTAGGTACAGAGTATAGCTCCCTCTACACTGTCCCCATCAAACACTCCCAGGACAGGTACAGTGAAGACCCCCGACCCCTTCAGAACCTCAGAAAGACTGAGCGCTTTGCAGTGAATGAATGAATGTTTAAAATGCTCTCATTGTTAGTGAGTCACTTGCTTCAATTTCCCTGGATTCATTTTCGCAATTCAGCCTTTTCTAAAAGATGTGACTGGGAGCTGGGCAGAGTCTACACATTGGAGACCCCTAGATCCTGTGTCTATTCACACCCCCTCCTCTTGTTTTGCTACCTCAGCCCCTCTGTTTCAACCCTCTTTCCAGACATTATGGCAAACTTGTGGCATTCTAAACTATTATCTTAAATTGTTAATAAATACTGAGAAACAGACACAGACGCGGGCTTTGCAGCAGCAGAAAGAATGTGAATCATTCTATCCCGGGGGTTTTTACTTCCAGATTCAGTTTTACAAAATTCAGAATTCAAATTCACAGCAGCAAAGTGTGGGAGTGAACGCTCCGATCCTTCAATATTCCAGGGAATACACAGGGAAGTCATGTCTCCATACCTGTGTCTCTGTCACGTTTAAAATATTAATATTACATGAGTCAACTCTGTCCTAAGTGTCCCATTGCTGTGGGGACATATAATGGCCACTGTGAACAAACCTAAAATGGCTGCCTGGTGTTTGTAGACTAGATTCTCAGAGGAAGATAAGAAGGGAGAGAGGGAAAGAGAGCTGGGTAAGCGAGTGAGATAGAGAGAGGAGATCAAGCGATAAAAAAGGGTTGAGGTGAGAGAGAGAGATGAAGAGAGGGGAGCGAGTGTAGGGTAAAGATATGGGGTGAGAGTGAGAAACAGAGAAATGTATAGACTGGCAGAGAGATGGGGTGGGAGAGGGAGAGAAGGAACGAGACAGGATGAGAGAATGAGAAAGTGTAGTGCGAAACTGAAAATATTCAAAAATGTGTTAACATTATTAAGTGTAAAGGACAATATCCTGTGAGACATCCCTTCTCCATCTTAAAATTGGCGGGAGAGCCTTTAACCAACTTCAAAATGGGGGGACACCCCTTCCTCAACTTGTGATGTGGAAGTGCTGGCATCTAATCGAGGGGTTCGGGGTGGTTTATATATAGAATAACAGATACCCGGGAGTGCGTTGCAGACTGGAATCTAATCGTGGGGTTTGTGGAGTTTATATATAGAATAATAGATACCATGGATTGAGTTAAAGACTGGAATGTAATCGAGGGGTTCGGGGTGGTTTATATATAGAATAACAGATACTCGGGAGTGAGTTTACGGACTGGAATCTAATCGAGGGGTTCTGGGTGGTTTATATACAGAATAACCGATACCCGGGTGTGCGTTGCGGACTGGAATCTAATCGTGGGGTTTGTGGGGTTTATATATTGAATAATAGATACCAAGGATTGAGTTAAAGACTGGAATCTAATCGAGAGGTTCGGGGTGGTTTATATACAGAATAACAGATACCCGGGAGTGATTTACAGACTGGAATCTAATCGAGGGGTTTGGTGGGTTTATATATAGAATAACTGATACCTGGGAGTGAGTTACAGACTGGAATCAAATCGAGGGGTTTGAGGGATTTATATATAGAATAACAGATACCCGAGAGTGAGTTACAGACTGGAAACAAATCGATGGGTTCGGGGTGTTTATATATAAATCATATGAATATAATATATATAGATTAACAGAAGCCCGGGAATGAGTAACAGACTGAAATCTAGTCGAGCGGTTTGGGACATTTATACACAGAATAACAGTTAGACGGAAATGAGTTACAGACTGGAATCTAATCGAGGGGTTTGGGGTGGACTTTATATAGAATAACAGATTCCCGGGAGTGAGTTAAATGCTGGAATCTTTTCGAGGAGTTCGGGGTGGTTTATATATAGAATAACAGATACCCGAGATTGAGTTACAGACTGGAATCTAATTGAGGGTTTCAGGGGGTTTATATATAGAATAATCGATACCCGGGAGTGAGTTACAGACAGGAATCTAATCGAGTGCTTCCGGGGGTTTATATATAGAATCATAGATACCCGGGATTGAGTTACAGGCTGGAATTTAATTAAGGGGTGCAGGGGGTTTATATATAGAATAATCGATGCCCGGGATTGAGTTACAGACTCGAATCTAATCGAAGGGATCAGGGGTTTTATATATAGAATAATCGATACCCGGGATTGAGTTACAGACTGGAATCTAATCGAGTGTTTCAGGGGGTTTATATATAGAATAATAAATACCTGGGATTGAGTTACAGACTGCAATCTAATCGAGGGGTTCAGTGGGTTATATAGAGAATAATAGATAGCCGGGAGTGAGTTACAGACTGCAATCTAATTGAGGGGTGCAGAGGGTTTATATAGAGAATAATAGATACCCGGGATTGAGTTACAGACTGGAATCAAGAACAGTTGAAAATATCATTTTGCTTGTGATGTGCTGAAGTGCAGGTTACAGAGGCTGATTCATGGAATGGGTAGTGTGAGTTTATAATCAGCTTTATCCCAAATATCAAATTTAATTTCTCATTGGAACTGTTTGATGTTTTATTAGTCTTGACACAAATGGATAGGGACTCTTTGGACCCTCACTGTTTGCAGCTTTTCATCATTTATAATGTAACCTGTTCCATCCTTTTTAAAGTGGGCAGCCACACATTTGCCTATAATGAAATCCTTCTTTCACTATTTCACTCATTCACTTAAGGTGTACATATCTCTTTGGAATTTGAAGTGCAGGTTACAGATTGGATTGGAACTTTCTGCTTTAAGAATCATTAACCAAGTTTCACACAGTTAAACATCAAAACTGACATTCTGAAACAGGAGAGGGCCCCACAACTTCAATTCTGTGATTCTCTAGCACCTCATGATCTGTATCTTACAATATGTCCGCCCCCTTCATGTCTCTGAAGACTTGAGAAATGTTTCAGACATTGGGGAAAAATTTCTGTCAATCGAGATATTTCCTTTGAAGCATTTCATTGTCTTGGGACATTTACAGTAAACGGCTCCTTCAAAGGACATCATTAAAATTCACTCTTTAATCAACCGAATCCTTTTGCCCACTCAGACTCCCTGGCCCTACATCCTATTGTTTCAAAGCTAACTTACATTTCACAATGTAGGAATGTGTGAATGCAAACACTTTCTTCACACGTTGCCACAATACTAAGGCTCACACTATTCAGGGTGAAATTTTCAAGACAACATTCATCAACTGAGAGATTTCCAGCTCCAGCTAATTGTAGATTTTTATTTTTAATTTTGGGATAACAGGACTGAAATTGTACGGCATCCCAGTGTGAGATTTAAACTCCTGTTTATTTCAATCTTTAGCTCAGGAATTCACTTTAAAACATGCAGAGAATTGAAACCTTCCTCATACAGTTGCCTGTTTGTTCCAGTGTTGGTATATTCCCTCTTTCTCTTGCGTTTTCACTTGTCTGAAGAAATTGGATTGTTGACATTGGATAATCATCCCTTTCCCATGAAAATGTAAACTCCTGGGAAACTGCAACAGACACAATCTTATGCAGTGATCAAAATCCTGCACCTTTATTCATCAATCCCATTTCCTATCTCTGTAGAAACTCCCTTCCACTAACAGATTCTGAGATCCATACTCAATCTCAAAAACCACCACAGAAAAGTGACTGCTTATTTTAAAGAGTGAATCTGAACTATTTGAAGTTCTGACTCAGTCACAGAATCGCAGAAATTTTGACTCTGTGGGATTAAAATTATCAGAATAATTTTGCAACATACAGGTAACCTGTAGTGACAGGAGGATACTTGTCTGTTCAAAAGGGATCCGATAAGATGCCTCATAAAGCTTGTTACTCAGGACAAGAGCTCATACATTCCCCTAATCTCCCCACCCAGTTCCTCTCAGGATTTGACAATTTGATCAAATCACCCCTGATGCTACTAAATTTCAGGGAATACAACCCGACTTTGTGCAATCTCACTTTGCAATTTAACCCTTGGAATCCAGGTCTCATTCTGGCAAAGCTGTGATGCACTCAAACTGTCTAAACTGTACCTGGAGTGTCGCATTAACCCGGGTGACTCACATATACCAAGGTCAGGTTCAAGACTCACCTGTATCACTCGCTGAGACGCTCCTGTATCACTGGCCTTATTGTAGTCGGATGCCGCTTTGGGAGCAGGACAGGTAGACGGGATTAGGATGACTGCTCATGTGGAGGGTAAACACGAGGAATCTATCAGAGAATCAGAACAGACCAGGGAGAATCAAACAAGGAAACTGATGTTCAATTTATTAGGCCTGATTTGTGGATTGTTTTTGTTTTGGGTGAGAATGTTGCCAAAAAACACTCCCAGAAAGGATGCAGCAGGGGCTAGATACAGAGTAAAGCTCCCTCGATACTTTCCCCATCAAACACTCACTGGACAGGAACAGAACAGGGTTAGATATAGAGTAAAGCTCCCTCGATACTGTCCCCATCAAACACTCCCAGGAAGGGAACAGGACAGGGTCAGATACAGAGTAAAGCTACCTCTACACATTCCCCATCAAAAACTCCCAGGACAGGAACAGGACAGGGTAAGATACAGAGTAAATCTACCTCTACACCGTCCCCATCATACACTCCCAGGGCAGATAAAGTAGATGGTTTGATACAGAGTAAAGCTTCCTCTACACTGTCCCCATTAAACACTCCCAGGACAGGTACACCACAGGGTTAGATACAGAGTAAAACTCCCTCGACACTGTACCCATCAAACACCCCCAGGACAGGTACAGCACGGGGTTTGATGCAGAGAAAAGTTCCTTCGATAATGTACCCATCAAACACTCCCAGGACTAGTACAGCCCGGGGTTAGAAACAGAGAAAAACCCCCCCTACACTGTGCCCATCATACACTCCCACGGCAGTTACAGCACAGGGTTAGATACAGAGTAAATCTCCCTCTAACCTGTCCCCATCTAAAACTCCCAGGACTGGTACTGCCCGGGGTAAGATTCAGAGTAAAGCTCCCTCTACACAGTCCCCATGAAGCACTCCCAGGGCAGGTACAGGACAGGGTTATATACAGAGTAAAGCTCACTCTAAACTGACCCCATCAAAACCTCCCAGGACAGGTGCAGCACGGGGTTAGATAGAGAGTAATGCTCCCTCTACACCGTCCCCATCAAACACTCCCAGTGCAGGTACATTACGGGGTTAGATACAGAGTAAAACTTCCTCTACACTGTCCCCATCAAACACTCCCAGGACAGGTACAGCAAGGTGTTAGATACAAAGTAAATATCCCACTACACCGTTCCCATCAAAAACTCCCAGGCCCGCTACAGCACGGATTTAGATACTGAATAAAGGGCCGACTGCACTGTCATCATCAAACACTCCCAGGGCACGTACAGCACTGGGTTAAATACAGAGTAAAGCACCCTCTGCACTGTCCCCTTCAAACACTCCCTGGACAGGAACAGAACTGGGATAGATACAGAGTAAGGCTCCCTCGATACTGTCCCCATCAAACACTCCCACGACGGGAACAAGACAGGGTCAGATACAGAGTAAAGCTACCTCTTCAATTTCCCCATCAAACACTCCCAGGGCAGGAAAAGCACTGGGTTAGATACAGAGTTAAGCTCCCTCTACACTGTCTACATCAAACACTCCCAGGTCCCCTACAGCACAGGGTTAGATACAGTGTAAACCTCACACTGTACTCTCCCCATCAAACACTCCCAGGACTGGTACAGCACGGGGTTAGATACAGAGTAAAGATGCCCCTACACTGTGGCCATCATACACTCCAAGGGCAGGTACAGCACAGCGTTAGATACAGAGTAAATTTCCCTCTAATCTGTCCCCATCAAACACTCTCAGGACAGGTACAGCACGGGGTTAGATAAAGAGTAAAGCTCCCTCTACACTGTCCCCATCAAACTCTCCGAATTCCGGTACAGCACAGGGTTAGATACAGTGTAAACCTCCCTCTATACTCTCCCCATCAAACACTCCCAGGACTGGTACAGCAAGGGGTTAGATACAGAGTCAAGCTCCCTCTACACTATCGCCATCAAACACTCCCAGGACTGGTACAGCACGGGGTTAGATTCAGAGTAAAGCTCCCTCTACACTGTCCCCATCAAACACTCCCAGGACTGGTAAAGCACGGGGTTAGATACAGAGTAAAGCTCCCCCTAAACTGTGCCCATCGTACACTCCCAGGGCAGGTACAGCACGGGGTTAGATACAGTCTAAATTTCCCTCTAAGCTGTCCCCATCAAACACTACCAGGACTGGTGCAGCACAGAGTAAGATACAGTGTAAAGCTCAGTCTTCACTGTGCCCATCAAGCACTCACAGGGCAGGTACAGGACAGGGTTAGATACAGAGTAAATCTTCCTCTACACTGTCCCCAGCAAACTCTCCCAGGACAGGCACAGCACGGGGTTAGGTACAGAGTTAAACTTCCTCGATACTGTCCCCATCAAACACTCCCAGGACAGGTACAGCACGGGGTTAGATGCAGAGAAAATTTCCCTCTATAATGTATCCATCTAAAATTCCCAGTACAGGTACACCACAGGGTTAGATACAGAGTAAGGCTCCCTCGATACTGTACCCATCAAACACTCCCAGGACAGCTACAGCACGGGGTTAGATACAGAGTAAAGCTCCCTCGATACTGTCCCCATCAAACACTCCCAGGACAGGCACAGCACCGTGTTAGATGCAGAGAAAAGTTCCTTCGATAATGTATCCATCTAAAATTCCCAGTACAGGTACAGCACGGGGTAAGATACAGAGTAAAGCTCCCTCGATACTTTACCCAAAAATACACTCCCAGGACTAGCACAGCCCGGGGTTAGAAACAGAGAAAAACTCCCCCTACATTGTGCCCATCATACACTCCCAGGGCAGTTACAGCACAGGGTTAGATACAGAGTAAATCTCCCTTTAACCTGTCCCCATCTAAAACTCCCAGGACTGGTACTGCCCGGGGTAAGATTCAGAGTAAAGCTCCCTCTACACCCTCCCCATCAAATACTCCCAGGGCAGGAACAGTACAGGGTTTGATACTGAGTAAAGCTTCCTCTACACTGTCCCCATCAAACACTCCCAGGACAGGTACAGCACGGGGTTAGATACAGAGTAAATCTCCCTCGATACTGTCCCATTCAAACACTCCCAGGACAGGTACAGCAAGGGGTTAGATGCAGAGAAAAGTTCCCTCGATAATGTATCCATCTAAAATTCCCAGTACGGGTACAGCACGGTGTTAGATGCAGAGAAAATTTCCCTCTATAATCTATCCATCTAAAATTCCCAGTACAGGTACAGCACAGGGTTAGATACAGAGTAAAGCTCCCTCGATACTGTCCCCATCAAACACTCCCAGGACTAGTACAGCCCGGGGTTAGAAACAGAGAAAAACTCCCCCTACACTGTGCCCATCATACACTCCCACGGCAGTTACAGAACAGGGTTAGATACAGAGTAAATCTCCGTTTAACCTGTCCCCATCTAAAACTCCCAGGACTGGTACTGCCCGGTTTAAGATTCAGAGTAAAGCTCCCTCTACACAGTCCCCATGAAGCACTCCCAGGGCAGGTACAGGACAGGGTTATATACAGAGTAAAGCTCACTCTAAACTGTCCCCATCAAACCCTCCCAGGACAGGTACAGCACGGGGTTAGATAGAGAGTAAAGCTCCCTCTACACCGTCCCCATCAAACACTCCCAGTGCAGGTACATTACGGGATTAGATACAGAGTAAATATCCCACTACACCGTCCCCATCAAACACTCCCAGGCCAGGTACAGCACGGGTTTAGATACAGAATAAAGGTCCCACTGCATTTTCATCATCAAACACTCCCAGGGCACGTACAGCACTGGGTTAGCTACAGAGTAAAGCTCCCTCAATACTGTGCCCATCAAACACTCCCAGGACAGGTACAGCACAGGGTTTGATACAAGGTGAAGCTCCCTCTGCACTGTTCCCATAAAACACTCCCTGGACAGGAACAGAACAGGGTTAGATACAGAGTAAAGCTCCCTCTATACTGTCCCCATTAAACTCGCCCAGGACAGGAACAGGACAGGGTTAGATACAGACTAAAGCACACTCTACACTGTCTCCATCAAACACTACCAGGTCCGCTACAGCACAGGGTTAGATACAGGGTAAACCTCCCTCTATACTCTCCCCATCAAACTCTCACAGGACTGGTACAGCACGGGGTTAGATACAGAGTAAAGCTCCCTCTAAACTTCCCCATCAAACACTCCCACGACAGGTACAGCACAGGGTTAGATACAGAGTAAAGCTCCCTCTACACGATCCCCATCAAACACTCCCAGTGCAGGTACAGCACGGGTTTATATACAGAATAATGGTCACACTGCACTGTCATCATCAAACACTCCCAGGGCAAGTACAGCACTGGGATAGATACAGAGTAAAGCTAGCTCTATACGGACCCCATCAAACACTCCCAGGACAGGTACAGCACAGTGTTAAATACAGAGTAAAGCTCCCTCTGCACTGTCCCCTTCAAACACTCCATGGACAGGAACAGAACTGGGTTAGATACAGAGTAAAGCTCCCTCGATACTGTCCCCATCAAACACTCCCACGACGGGAACAAGCCAGGGTCCGATAAAGAGTAAAGCTACCATTTCACTTTCCCCATCAAACACTCCCAGGGCAGGAAATGCACAGGGTTAGATACAGAGTAAAGCTCCCTCTACACTGTCTAAATCAAACACTCCCAGGTCCCCTACAGCACAGGGTTAGATACAGTGTAAAGCTCCCTCTATACTCTCCCCAGCAAACACTCCCAGGAATGGTACAGCACGGGGTTAGATACAGAGTAAAGCTGCCCCTACACTGTGGCCATCATACACTCCCAGGGCAGGTACAGCACGGGGTTAGATACAGAGTAAATTTCCCTCTAATCTGTCCCCATCAAACACTCTCAGGACAGGTACAGCACGGGGTTTGATACAGAGTAAAGCTGCCCCTACACAGTGGCCATCATACCCTCCCAGGGCAGGTACAGCACGGGGTTAGATACAGAGCAAATTTCCCTCTAATCTGTCCCCATCAATCACTCTCAGGACAGGTACAGCACGGGGTTTGATACAGAGTAAAGCTCCCTCTACACTGTCCCCATCAAACTCTCCCAAGTCCGGTACAGCACAGTGTTAGATACAGTGCAAACCTCCCTCTATACTCTCCCCATCAAACACTCCCAGGACTGGTACAGCAAGGGGTTAGATATAGAGTCAAGTTCCGTCTACACTATCGCCATCAAAAACTCCCAGGACTGGTACAGCACGGGGTTAGATACAGAGTAAAGCTCCCTCTACACTGTCCCCATCAAACACTCCCAGGACTGGTACAACACGGGGTTAGATACAGAGCAAAGCTCCCCCTACACTGTGCCCAACGTACACTCCCAGGGCAGGTACAGCACGGGGTTAGATACAGTCTAAATTTCCCTCTAAGCTGTCCCCATCAAACGCTCCCAGGACTGGTGCAGCACAGAGTTAGATGCAGAGTAAAGCTCAGTCTTCACTGTGCCCATCAAGCACTCACAGGGCAGGTACAGGACAGGGTTTGATACAGAGTAAAGCTTCCTCTACACTGTCCCCAGCAAACTCTCCCAGGACAGGTACAGCACGGGGTTAGGTGCAGAGTTAAACTTCCTCGATACTGTCCCCATCAAACACTCCCAGGACAGGTACAGCACGGGGTTAGATGCAGAGAAAATTTCCCTCTATAATGTATCCATCTAATATTCCCAGTACAGGTACACCACAGTGTTAGATACAGAGTAAAGCGCCCTCGATACTGTACCCATCAAACACTCCCAGGACAGGTACAGCACGGGGTTAGATACAGACTAAAGCTCCCTCGATACTGTCCCCATCAAACACTCCCAGGACAGTTACACCACCGTGTTAGATGCAGAGAAAAGTTCCTTCGATAATGTATCCATCTAAAATTCCCAGTACAGGTACAGCATGGGGCTAGATACAGAGTAAAGCTCCCTCGATACTGTACCCATCAAACACTCCCAGGTCTAGTACAGCCCGGGGTTAGAAACAGAGAAAAACTCCCCCTACACTGTTCCCATCATACACTCCCTCGGCAGTTACAGCACAGGGTTAGATACAGACTAAAGCTCCCTTAAACCTGTCCCCATCTAAAACTCCCAGGACTGGTACTGCCCGGTGTAGGATTCAGAGTAAAGCTCCCTCTACACAGTCCCCATGAAGCACTCCCAGTGCAGGTACAGGACAGGGTTATATACAGAGTAAAGCTCACTCTAAACTGTCCCCATCAAACCCTCCCAGCACAGGTACAGCACGGGGTTAGATAGAGAGTAAAGCTCCCTCTACACCGTCCCCATCAAACACTCCCAGTGCAGGTACATTACGGGGTTAGATACAGAGTAAAACTTCCTCTACACTGTCCCCATCAAACACTCCCAGGACAGGTATAGCACGGTGTGAGATACAGAGTAAATCTCCCACTACTCCGTCCCCATCAAACACTCCCAGGCCAGGTGCAGCACTGGTTTAGATACAGAATAAAGGTCCCACTGCTCTGTCATCATCAAACACTCCCAGGGCACATACAGCACTGGGTTAGATACAGAGTAAAGCTCCCTCTATATTGTCCCCATCAAACAAACCCAGGACAGGTACAGCACAGGGTTTGATACAAGGTAAAGCTCCCTCTGCATTGTTCCCATAAAACACTCCCTGGACAGGAACAGAACAGGGTTATATACAGAGTAAAGCTCCCTCCATACTGTCCCCATCAGACACTCCCAGGACAGGAACAGGACAGGGTTAGATACAGAGTAAAGCTACCTCTACACTGTCTCCATCAAACACTACCAGGTCAGAAAAAGCATTGGGTTAGATACAGAGTAAAGCTCCCTCTGCACTGTCTCCATCAAACACTCCCAGGTCCCCTACAGCACAGGGTTAGATACAGTGTATACCTCCCTCTATACTCTCCCCATCAAACACTCACAGGACTGGCACAGCATGGGGTTAGATACAGAGTAAATCTCCCTCTAACCTGTACCCATCATACACTGCCAGGACTGGTACTGCCCGGGGTAAGATTCAGAGTAAAGCTCCCTCTACACTGTCCTCATGAAGCACTCCCAGGGCAGGAACAGGACAGGTTTATATACAGAGTAAAGCTCCCTCAAAACTGTCCCCATCAAACCCTCCCACGACAGGTACAGCACGGGGTTAGATAGAGAGTAAAACTCCCTTTACACCGTCCCCATCAAACACTCCCAGTGCACGTACATTAGATGGGTTAGATACAGAGTAAAATTTCCTCTACAGTGTCCCATTCAAACACTCCCAGGGCAGGTACAGCACGGTGTTAGATACTGAGTAAATCTCCCACTACACCGTCCCCATCAAACACTCCCAGGCCAGGTACAGCATGGGTTTATATACAGAATAAAGGTACACTGCACTGTCATCATCAAACACTCCCAGGGCAAGTACAGCACTGGGTTAGATACAGAGTAAAGCTCCATCTATACTGTCACCATCAAACACTCCCAGGACAGCTACAGCACAGGGTTAGATACAGAGTAAAGCTCCCTCTGCACTGTTCCCATCAAACACTCCCTGGACAGGAACAGAACAGGGTTAGATACAGAGTAAAGCTCCCTCTATATTTTCCCCATCAAACACTCGCAGGACAAGAACAGCACGGGGTTAGATACAGAACATAGCTCCCTCTACACTTTCCCCATCAAACACTCCCAGGGCAGGAACAGCATTGGGTTAGATACAGAGTAAAGCTCCCTCTACACTATCTCCATCAAACACTCCCAGGACTGGAACAGAACAGGGTTAGATACAGAGTAAAGCTCCCTCTATACTGTCCCCATCAAACACTCCCAGGACAGGAACAGGACAGGGTTAGATACAGAGTAAAGCTACCTCTACACTTTCCCCATCAAACACTCCCAGGACTGCTACAGCACAGGGTTAGATACAGAGTAAAGCTCTCTCTACACTGTCCCCATCAAACACTCCCAGGGCAGGTACAGCACGGGGCTAGATACAGATCAAAGCTCCCTCGACACTGTCATCATCAAACAATCCCAGGACAGGTACAGCACGGGATTAGATATAGAGTGAAGCTCCCTCTACACTGATCCCATCAAACACTCCCAGGGCAGGGACAGCACGGGTTTAGATACAGAATAAATCTCCCTCTGCACTGTACCCAACAAACACTCCCAGGGCAGGGACAGCACGAGGTTAGATACAGAGTTAAGCTCCCTCTATACTGTCCCCATCAAACACTCCCAGGACAGGTACAGCAAAGGGTTAGATACAGAGTAAAGCTTCCTCTACACTGCTCTCATGAAACACTCCCAGGATAGGTAAAGCACGGGGTTAGATACAGAGTAAATCTCCCTCTACACTTTCCCCATCAAACCCTCCATGGACAGGTACAGCACTGGGATAGATAGAGAGTAAAGCTCCCTCTACACTGTCCCCATCAAACACTCCCAGGACTGGAACAGGACATGGTTAGATAAGGAGTAAAGCTCCCTCGATACTGTCCCCATCAAACACTCGCAGGACAGGTACAGCACGGGTTTAGATACAGAGTAAAGCCCCCTCTACACTGTTCCCATCAAACATCCAAGGGCAGGTACAGCACTGTGTTAGATACAGAGTAAAGCTTCCTCTACACCGTCCCCATCAAAAACTCCCAGGACAGGTACAGCACGGGGTTAGATACAGAGTAAAGCCCCCTCAATACTGTGCCCATCAAACACTCCCAGGACAGGTTCAGCACGGGGATAGGAACAGAGTTAAACTTCCTCGATACTGTCCCCATCAAACACTCCCAGGACAGGTACAGCACGGGGTTAGATGCAGAGAAAATTTCACTTGATAATGTATCCAACTAAAGATCCCAGTACAGATACACCACAGGGTTAGATACAGAGTAAAGCTCCCTCGCTACTGTACCCATCAAACACTCCCAGGACAGTTACAGCACGGGGTTAGATACAGAGTAAAGCTCCCTCGATACTGTCCCCATCAAACACTCCCAGGACAGGTACATCACGGAGTTAGATGCAGAGAAAAGTTCCTTCGATAATGTATCCATCTAAAATTCCCAGTACAGGTACAGCACGGGGATAGATACAGAGTAAAGCTCCCTCGATACTTTACCCATCAAACACTCCCAGGACTAGTACAGCCCGGTGTTAGAAACAGAGAAAAACTCCCCCTACACTGTGCCCATCATACACTCCCACGGCAGTTACAGCACAGGGTTAGATACAGAGTAAATCTCCCTTTAACCTGTCCCCATCTAAAACTCCCATGACTGGTACTGCCCGGGGTAAGATTCAGAGTAAAGCTCCCTCTACACATTCCCCATGAAGCACTCCCAGGGCAGGTACAAGACAGGGTTATATACAGAGTAAAGCTCACTCTAAACTGTCCCCATCAAACCCTCGCAGGACAGGTACAGCACGGGGTTAGATACAGAGTAAAGCTCCCGCTACACCGTCCCCATCAAACACTCCCAGTGCAGGTACATTACGGGGTTAGATACAGAGTAAAACTTCCTCTACACTGTCCCCATCAAACACTCCCAGGACAGGTACAGCACGGTGTGAGATACAGAGTAAATCTCCCACTTCACCGTCCCCATCAAACACTCCCAGGCCAGGTGCAGCACTGGTTTAGATACAGAATAAAGGTCCCACTGCACTGTCATCATCAAACACTCCCAGGGCACGTACAGCACTGGGTTAGATACAGAGTAAAGCTCCCTCTATACTGTCCCCATCAAACACTACCAGGACAGGTACAGCACAGGGTTTGATACAAGGTAAAGCTCCATCTGCACTGTTCCCATAAAACACACCCGGGACAGGAACAGAACAGGGTTAGATACAGAGTAAAGCTCCCTCTATACTGTCCCCATCAAACACTCCCTGGACAGGTACAGGACAGGGTTAGATACTGAGTAAAGCTACCTCTACGCTTTCCCCATCAAACACTCCCAGGTCAGGAAAAGCATTGGGTTAGATGCAGAGTTAAGCTCCCTCTACACTGTCTCCATCAAACACTCCCAGGTCCCCTACAGCACAGGGTTAGATACAGTGTAAACCTCCCTCTATACTCTCCCCATCAAACACTCACATGACTGGCACAGCACGGGGTTAGATACAGAGTAAATCTCCCTCTAACCTGTCCCCATCAAACGTTCCCAGGACTGGTACTGCCCGGGGTAAGATTCAGAGTAAAGTTCCCTCTACACTGTACTCATGAAGCACTCCCAGGGCAGGTACAGGACAGGTTTATATACAGAGTAAGGCTCCCTCTAAACTGTCCCCATCAAACCCTCCCAGGACAGGTACAGCACGGGGTTAGATACAGAGTAAAGCTCCCTTTACACCGTCCCCATCAGACACTCCCAGTGCAGGTACATTATGGGGTTAGATACAGAGTAAAACTTCCTTTACACCGTCCCCATCAAACACTCCCAGGGCAGGGACAGCACGGGTTTAGATACAGAATAAAGCTCCCTCTGCACTGTCCCCATCAAACACTCCCAGGGCACGTACAGCACGAGGTTAGATACAGAGTTAAGCTCCCTCTATACTGTCCCCATCAAACACTCCCAGGACAGGTACAGCAAAGGGTTAGATACGGATTAAAGCTTCCTCTACACTGCTCCCATGAAACACTCCCAGGATAGGTAAAGCACGGGTTTAGATACAGAGTTAAGCTCCCTCCACACTGTTCCCATCAAACATCCAAGGGCAGGTACAGCACTGTGTTAGATACAGAGTAAAGCTTCCTCTACACCGTCCCCATCAAAAACTCCCAGGACAGGTACAGCACGGGGTTAAATACAGAGTAAAGCCCCCTCAATAATGTGCCCATCAAACACTCCCAGGACAGGTTCAGCACGGGGATAGGTACAGAGTTAAACTTCCTCGATACTGTCCCCATCAAACACTCCCAGGACAGGTACAGCACGGGGTTAGATGCAGAGAAAATTTCACTTGATAATGTATCCAACTAAAGTTCCCAGTACAGGTACACCACAGGGTTAGATACAGAGTAAAGCTCCCTCGCTACTGTACCCATCAAACACTCCCAGGACAGGTACAGCACGGGGTTAGATACAGAGTAAAGCTCCCTCGATACTGTCCCCATCAAACACTTCCAGGACAGGTACATCACGGAGTTAGATGCAGAGAAAAGTTCCCTCGATAATGTATCCATCTAAAATTCCCAGTACAGGTACAGCACGGGGTTAGATACAGAGTAAAGCTCCCTCGATACTTTACCCATCAAACACTCCCAGGACTAGTACAGCCCGGTGTTAGAAACAGAGAAAAACTCCCCCTACACTGTGCCCATCATACACTCCCACGGCAGTTACAGCACAGGGTTAGATACAGAGTAAATCTCCCTCTAACCTGTCCCCATCTAAAACTCCCAGGACTGGTACTGCCCGGGGTGTGATTCAGAGTAAAGCTCCCTCTACACGGTCCCCATGAAGCACTCCCAGGGCAGGTACAAGACAGGGTTATATACAGAGTAAAGCTCACTCTAAACTGTCCCCATCAAACCCTCACAGGACAGGTACAGCACGGGTTTAGATACAGAGTAAAGCTCCCGCTACACCGTCCCCATCAAACACTCCCAGTGCAGGTACATTACGGGGTTAGATACAGAGTAAAACTTCCTCTACACTGTCCCCATCAAACACTCCCAGGACAGGTACAGCACGGGTTTAAATACAGAATAAAGGTCCCACTGCACTGTCATCATCAAACACTCCCATGGCAAGTGCAGCACTGGGTTAGATACAGAGTATAGCTCCATCGATACTGTCCCCATCAACAACTCCCAGGACAGGTACAGCACAGGGTTAGATACAGAGTAAAGCTCCCTCTGCACTGTTCCCACCAAACACTCCCTGGACAGGATCAGAACAGGTTTAGATACAGAGTAAAGCTCCCTCTATACTGTCCCCATCAACCACTCCCAGGACAAGAACAGCACGGGGTTAGATACAGAACATAGCTCCCTCTACACTTTCCCCATCAAACACTCCCAGGGCAGGAACAGCATTGGGTTAGATAAAGAGTAAAGCTCCCTCTACACTGTCTCCATCAAACGCTCCCAGGACTGGAACAGGACAGGGTTAGATACCGAGTAAAGCTCCCTCTATGCTGTCCCCATCAAACATCCCCAGGACAGGAACAGGACTGGGTTAGATACAGAGTAAAGCTACCTCTACACTTTCCCCATCAAACACTCCCAGGACTGCTACAGCACAGGGTTAGATACAGAGTAAAGCTCCCTCTACACTGTCCCCATCAAACACTCCCAGGGCAGGTACAGCACGGGGCTAGATACAGATTAAAGCTCCATCGATACTGTCATCATCAAACAATCCCAGGACAGGTACAGCACGGGATTAGATACAGAGTGAAGCTCCGTCTACACTGTCCCCATTAAAAACTCCCAGGGCAGGGAAAGCATGGGTTTAGATACAGAATAAAGCTCCCTCTGCACTGTCCCCATCAAACACTCCCAGGGCACGTACAGCACGAGGTTAGATACAGAGCAAAGCTCCCTCTATACTGTCCCCATCAAACACTCCCAGGACAGGTACAGCAAAGGGTTAGATACAGAGTAAAGCTTCCTCTACACTGTCCCCATGAAACACTCCCAGGATAGGTAAAGCACGGGGTTAGATACAGAGTAAAGCTCCCTATACACTGTCCCCATCAAACCCTCAATGGACAGGTACAGCACTGGGATAGATATAGAGTTAAGCTGCCTCTACACTGTCCCCATCAAATACTCCCTGGACAGGAACAGGACATGGTTAGATAAGGAGTAAAGCTCCCTCGATACTGTCCGCATCAAACACTCGCAGCTCAGGTACAGCAGGGGGTTAGATACAAAGTAAAGCTACCTCTACACTGTCCCCATCAAACAGTCCCAGGACTGGTACAGCATGGGTTTAGATAAAGAATAAAGCTCCCTCTACACTGTGACCATCAAACACTCCCAGGGCAGGTACAGCACGGGTTTAGATACAGAATAAAGCTTCCTCTGCACTGTCCCCATCAAACACTCCCAGGGCAAGTACAGCACGGGGTTAGATACAGAGTAAAGCTCCCTCTATACTGTCCCCATCAAACACTCCAAAGACAGGTACAGCACAGGGTTAGATTCAGAGTAAATCTCCCTCTACGCCGTCCCCATCAAACACTCCCATGGCAGGTAAAGCACAGGGTTAGATACAGAGTATAGCTCCCTCTACACTGTCACCATCAAACACTCCCAGGACACGTACAGTGAAGACCCCCGACCCCTTCAGAACCTCAGAAACACTGAGCGCTTTGCAGTGAATGAATGAATCTTTAAAATGCTCTCATTGTTAGTGAGTCACTTGCTTCACTGTCCCTGGATTCATTTTCGCAATTCGGCCATTTCTAAAAGATGTGACTGGGAGCTGGGCAGAGTCTACACATTGGAGACCCCCAGATCCTGTGTCTATTCACACCCCCTCCTCTTGTTTTGCTACCTCAACCCCTCTGTTTCAACCCTCTTTCCAGACATTATGGCAAACTTGTGGCATTCTAAACTATTATCTTAAATTGTTAATAAATACTGAGAAACAGACACAGACACGGGCTTTGCAGCAGCAGAAAGAATGTGAATCATTCCATCCCGGGGGTTTTTACTTCCAGATTCAGTTTTAGAAAATTCAGAATTCAAATTCACAGCAGCAAAGTGTGGGAGTGAACGCCCGGATCCTTCAATATTCCCGGGAATACACGTGGAATTTATGTCTCCATACCTGCGTCTCTGTCACGTTTCAAATATTAATGTTACATGAGTCATCTCTGTCCTAAGTGTCCCATTGCTGTGGGGACATAAAATGGCCACTGTGAACAAACCTGAAATGGCTGCCTGGTGTTTGTAGACTAGATTCTCAGAGGAAGAGAGGTAGGGAGAGAGGGATAGAGAGCTGGGTAAGTGAGTGAGATAGAGAGAGGAGATCAAGCGATAAAAAAGGGATGAGTTGAGAGAGAGAGATGAAGAGAGGGGAGCGAGTGTAGGGTAAAGATATGGGGTGAGAGAGAGAAACAGAGAAATGTATAGAGTGGCAGAGAGATGGGGTGGGAGAGGGAGAGAAGGAACGAGACAGGATGAGAGAATGAGAAAGTGTAGTGCGAAACTGAAAATATTCAAAAATGTGTTAACATTGTTGAGTGTAAAGGACAATATCCTGTGAGACATCCCTTCTCCATCTTAAAATTGGCGGGAGAGCCTTTAACCAACTTTAAAAAGGGGGGAGACCCCTTCCTCAACTTGTGATGTGGAAGTGCTGGAATCTAATCGAGGGTTTCGGGGTGGTTTATGTATAGAATAACAGATACCCGGGAGTGAGTTACAGACTGGAATCTAATCGTGGGGTTTGTGGGGTTTATATATAGAATAATAGATACCATGGATTGAGTTAAAGACTGGAATCTAATCGAGGGGTTCGGGGTGGTTTATATGTAGAATAACAGATACCCGAGATTGAGTTACAGACTGGAATCTAACGGAGGCGTTTGGGTTTGTTTATATATAGAATAACAGACACCCGGCAGTGAGTTTCAGACAGGAATCTAACGGAGGGGTTTGGGGTGGTTTATATATAGAATAACAGACACCCGGCAGTGAGTTACAGGCAGGAATCAAACGGAGGGGTTTGGGGTGGTTTATATATAGATTAACAGATGCCCGGGAGTGAGTTACGGGCTGAAATTTAATCGAGGGGCTCGGGGTGGTTTATATATAAATCATGTCGAGATAATATATATCGAATAAAAGATATCCGGGAGTGAGTTAAAGAACGGAATCTCATCGAGGGGAATGACGGGTTTATATATAGAATAATAGATAACGGGAGAGAGTTACAGACTGGAATCTAATTGAAGGGTGCAGTGGTTTTATATACAGAATAATAGATACCCGGGAGTGAGTTACAGAGTGGAATCTAATCGAGGGTTTCAGGGGGTTTATATATAGAATAATCGATACCCGGGAGTGAGTTACAGACAGGAATCTAACCGAGTGCTTCCGGGGGTTTATATAGAGAATCATAGATACCCGTGATTGAGTTACAGACTGGAATCTAATCGAGGGGTTCAGGGGGTTTATATATAGAATAATAAATACCTGGGATTGAGTTACAGACTGCAATCTAATCGAGGGGTTCAGTGGGTTGATATAGAGAATAATAGATACCCGGGAGTGAGTTACAGACTGGAATCTAATTGAGGGGTGCAGGGGGTTTATATATAGAATAATAGATACCCGGGATTGAGTTTCAGACTGGAATCAAGAACAGTTGAAAATATCATTTTTCTTGTGATGTGCTGAAGTGCAGGTTACAGAGGCTGATTCATGGAATGGGTAGTGTGAGCTTTTAACCAGCTTTATCCCAAATATCAAATTTAATTTCTCACTGGAACTGTTTGATGTTTTCTTAGTCTTGACACAAATGGATAGGGACTCTTTGGACCCTCACTGTTTGCAGCTTTTCACCATTTATAATGTAACCTGTTCCATCCTTTTTAAAGTGAGGAGCCACACATTTGCCTACAATGAATCCCATCTTTCACTATTTCACCCATTCACATAAGGTGTACATATCTCTTTGGAATTTGAAGTGCAGGTTACAGATTGGATTGGAACTTTCTGCTTTCTGAATCATTAGCCAAGGTTCACAGAGTTAAACGTCAAAACTGACATTCTGAAACAGGAGAGGGCCCCACAACTTCAATTCTGTGATTCTCTGGCATCTCATGATCTGTATCTTACAATATCTCTGCCCCCTTCATGTCTCTGAAGACTTGGGAAAGTGTTTCAGACATTGGGGAACCATTTCATTGTCTCGGGACATTTACAGTAAACGGCTTCTTCAAAGGACATCATTAAAATTCACTCTTTAATCAACCAAATCTTGTTGTCCATTCAGACTCCCTGGCCCTACATCCTATTGTTTCAAAGCTAACTTACATTTCACAATGTAGGAATGTGTGAATGCAAACACTTTCTTCACACGTTTCCACAATACTAAGGCTCACACTATTCAGGGTGAAATTTTCAAGACAACATTCATCAACTGACAGATTTCCAGCTCCAAATGGAAGCTTCAAGATACAGAAAGTGACACAGAAATGAAACATCCCATTTATTTGTTTCTGCATCCGTTATTGGACAGCGCGGGGTTAGATAGGAATTAAAGTTGTTCTTAAATTGTCCCCATTAAAGACTCCCAGAAAAGGTACAGCATGGGGTTCCATACAGAGTAAAGTTCCCTCAACACTATCTCTCTGCCCCACACCCCCAGTCCCTCTTTTGCGCCATAATAGGATGTGAGGTTGAAGGGAAAAATATTTTCATGGTGACGGGGAAATGGAGGACGAGTGAAACCAGTGAAACTTTTCTTGCAGAATGTCAACAGAAGTTCACAGAGTGAAGGTTGAGGGAAAGGGACAAAGGGGGGGGGGATGTGGTGAAGACATTTTTAAATCAGCGAGTGGTGATGACCTGGAACCTGTGGGCAATGCGGTGTTTCAGGGATGAGTGTTTGATCAGTGCCTCAGTGTCTCCATAGTTTTGTCTCTGTCACGTTGAAAGTACCAATGTCACATTCCTGAAGAGTCAACTCTGTCAGAAATGTCCCAGTGCTGTGGGGACATAAAATGGCCTCTGTGAACAAACCTAAAAGGCTGACTGGTGTTTGTGTCATTTATACAGATTCTGAGAGAGAGGAAGAGAGAGAGAGAGACAGACCGAGCGAGTGAGAAGAGAGAGACTCACATCGAGAGGGAGACCGAGAGACAGAGATTGAAGGAAGGATATTTATAATAGCACATGGGAAGAGGAAGATGCCATTTCACCCCACACACTGTTTCCGAAATTCAATGAGATCCTGACTGATCTCGGATCTAACTATATATCTCTTTATGCCTTTGCCTAACAAAAATCTATCAGCCTCAAATTGAAACATGAACAAGAGACTTTGGATCAATTGCCGTTTGCAGAAGATTGTTTCAAACTAAAGCTTTGACTACACTGTTCATCAAACACTCCCAACCCAAATACAGTATGGGGTTCGATACAGAGTCAAATTGCCTCTGCTCTTTCCAAGAAATTTTTAATTGTAGATTTTTATTTTTAATTTTAGGATAACAGGACTGAAATTGTACGGCATCCCAGTGTGAGATTTAAACTCCTGTTTATTTCAATCTTTAACTCAGGAATTCACATTAAAACATGCAGAGAATTGAAACCTTCCTCATACAGTTGCCTGTTTGTTCCAGTGTTGGTATATTCCCTCTTTCTCTTGCGTTTTCACTTGTCTGAAGAAATTGAATTGTTGACATTGGATAATCATCCCTTTCCCATGAAAATGTAAACTCCTGGGAAACTGCAACAGACACAATCTTATGCAGTGAACAAAATCCTGCACCTTTATTCATCAATCCCATTTCCTATCTCTGTAGAAACTCCCTCCCACTGACAGATTCTGAGATCCATACTCAATCTCAAAAACCACCACAGAAAAGTGACTGCTTATTTTAAACAGTGAATCTGAACTATTTGAAGTTCTGACTCAGACACAGAATCGCAGAAATTTTGACTCTGTGGGATGAAAATTATCAGAATAACTTTGCAACATACAGGTAACATCAATAGGATTTGACCATTTGATCAAGTCACCCCTGATGCTACTAAATTTCAGGGAATACAACCCGAGTTTGTGCAATCTCACTTTGCAATTTAACCCTTGGAATCCAGGTCTCATTCTGGCAAAGCTGTGATGCACTCGAACTGTCTAAACTGTCCCCGGAGTGTCGGATTAACCAGGGTCACTCACATACACCCAGGTCAGGTTCAAGACTCACCTGTCTAACTCACTGAGACGCTCCTGTATCACTGGCCTTATTGTAGTCGGATGCCGCGTTGGGAGCAGGACAGGTAGACGGGATTAGGATGACTGCTCATGTGGAGGGTAAACACGAGGAATCTGTCAGAGAATCAGAACAGACCAGGGAGAATCAAACAAGGAAATTCATGTTCTATTTGTGAGTCCTTATTTGTGGTTTGATTCAGTTTTTGGCGAGAATTTTGCCAACAAACACTCCCAGAGATGATACAGCAGGGGCTAGATACAAAGTAAAGCCCCCTCGATACTGTGGACATCAAACACTCCCAGGGCAGGTACAACACAGATTTAGATATAGAACAAACCTCCCTCTACACCGTCCCCTACAAACACTCCAAGGACAGGTACAGAGCACATGGTTAGATAGAGAATAAAGCTCCCTCCATGCTGTACCCATCAAAAACTCCTTGGACAGGTACAGCACGGGGTTAGATACAGAGTAAAGCTCCCTCTAAACTGTGCCCATCAAACACTCCCAGGGCAGGTACAGCAAGGGGTTAGATACAGAGTAAAGCTCCCCCTACACTGTCCCCATCAAACACTCCCAGGAGAGTAACAGCACGGGGTTAGATACAGAGTAAATCTCCCTCTACACCGTCCCCATCAAACACTCCCAGGACAGGTACAGCACAGGTTTAGATACACAGTAAAGCTCTCTCTACAGTGTCCCCATCAAACACTCCCACTACAGGTACAGCACAGGGTTAGATACAGAGTAAAGCTCCCTCTGCACTGTCCCCATCAAACACTCCCTGGAAAAGAACAGGACAGGGTTAGATACAGAGTAAACCTCCCTCTATACTCTCCCCATCAAACACTCTCAGGACTGGTACAGCACGGGGTTCAATACAGAGTAAAGCTCCCCCTACACTGAGGCCATAATACACTCCCAGGGCAGTACACCACGGGGTTAGTTTCAGAGTAAAGCTCCATCTACACTGTCTCCATCAAACACTCCCAGGACTGGTACAGCTCAGGGTTAGATACAGAGTAATGCTCCCTCTATTCTGTCCCCATCAAATACTCCCAGGACTGGTACAGCACGGGGTTAGATACAGAGTAAAGCTCCCCCTACACTGTGGCCATCATACACTCCCAGGGCAGGTACATCACGGGGTTAGATACAGAGTATGTCTCCCTCTAACATGTCCCCATCAAACACTCCCAGGACTGGTATAGCGCGGGGGTAGATACAAAGTAAAGCTCCCTCTACACTGTCCCTATCAAGCACTCACAGGGCAGGTACAGGACAGGGTTAGATACAGAGTAAATCTCCCTCTACACCGTCCCCATCAAACACTCCCAGGGCAGGTACAGCACGGGGTCAGATACAGAGTAAAGCTCCCTCTACACTGTCCCCATTAATCACTCCCAGGTCAGGTACAGCACGGGGTTAGATACAGAGGTAAGCTTCCTCTACACTGTCCCATCATACACTCCCTGGATATGTACAGCACGGGGTTATATACAGAGTAAAGCTCCCTCTAAACTGTCCCCATCAAACACTCCCAGGACAGGTACAGCACAGGGTTAGATACAGAGTAAAGCTCCCTCTACACTCTCCCCATCAAACACTCCCACTAGAGGTACAGCACGGGGTTAGATACAGAGTAAAGCTCCCTCTACACCGTCCCCATCAAACACTCCCAGGGCAGGTACAGCACGGGGTTAGATACAGAGTAAATCTTCCTCTACACCGTGCCCATCAAACACTCCCAGGACAGGTACAGCACGGGATTGATACAGAGTAAAGCTCCCTCTACACCGTCCCCATCAAACACTCCGAGGGCAGGTACAGTACGGGGTTAGATACAGAGTAAAGCTTCCTCTACACTGTCCCCATCAAAAACTCCCAGGACAGGTAGAACCCGGGATAAGATACAGAGTAAATCTCCCTGGGAGAGAGGGTTGGAGTGAGGGTGAGAGTGGGTTGGGTTGAGAGGGAGAGTGGGTTGGGGTGAGAGGGAGAGTGGGTTGGGGTGAGAGAGAGAGTGGGTTGGGGTGAGAGGGAGAGTGGGTTGGGGTGAGAGGGAGAGTGGATTGGGGTGAGAGGGTGAGTGGGTTGGGGTGAGAGGGAGAGTGGAGAGAGAGGGTTGGGCTGAGAGGGATAGTGGGTTGGAGTGAGAGGGAGAGAGGGTTGGGGTGAGAGGGAGAGTGGGTTGGGGTGAGAGGGAGAGTGGGTTGGGATGAGAGGGAGATTGTGTTAGGGTGAGAGGGAGAGTGGGTTGGGGTGAGAGGGGGACTGGGTTGGGGTGAGAGGTAGAGTGGGTTGGGGTGAGAGGGAGAGTGGGTTGGGGTGAGAGGGAGAGTGGGTTGGGGTGAGAGGGAGAGAGGGTTGGGGTGAGAGGGAGAGTGGGTTGGGGTGAGAGGGAGAGTGGGTTGGGGTGAGAGGGAGAGTGGGTTGGGGTGAGAGAGAGAGTGGGTTGGGGTGAGAGGGAGATTGGGTTGGGGTGAGAGGGAGAGTGGGTTGGGTTGAGAGGGAGAGTGGGTTGGAGTGAGAGGGAGAGTGGGTTGGGGTGAGAGGGAGAGTGGGTTGGGGTGAGAGGGAGAGTGGGTTGGGGTGAGAGGGAGAGTGGGTTGGGGTGAGAGGGAGAGTGGGTTGGGGTGAGAGGGAGAGTGGGTTGGGGTGAGAGGGAGAGTGGGTTGGGGTGAGAGGGAGAGTGGGTTGGGGTAGAGGGAGAGTGGGTTGGGCTGAGAGGGAGAGTGGGTTGGGCTGAGAGGGAGAGTGGGTTGGGGTGAGAGGGAGAGTGGGTTGGGGTGAGAGGGAGAGTGGGTTGGGGTGAGTGGGAGAGTGGGTTGGGGTGAGAGGGAGAGTGGGTTGGGGTGAGAGGGAGAGTGGGTTGGGGTGAGAGGGAGAGTGGGTTGGGGTGAGAGGGAGAGTGGGTTGGGGTGAGAGGGAGAGTGGGTTGGGGACTGCGATTACTGCCAGTGTTTTGGGGGTTTGTGTGAGATCAGGGTTTGGAACTGGAGTAACACAACCAACAGGGGAAAGAAATATAGATTTATTATTAAACCAAAAATAATGATAGGCCCTTGTTGAAACCATGTCTGTCCTGGGGTTAACCCTCAGTGGACAGGAGCAGCAAGGGGTCCTGTCTGGAAAGAGAGAGGGAGAGAGAAAGCTGGAGTGACAGAGACAGGGAAATTCCACCCCCTCTCCCAGAAACGTCGTGTGTTCCCTGTTGCAGTTCAGGAAAAGCTGCAGGCCGTTTCTGCACAGGGGGATCCCACAGGCAGCAATGTAATGCTATCCTGATGGGAACAGGGAGACACATTTCCTTCCCCAGCCTCATGCCTGCTGTAACCCTCCCTCTTCCCCCTCTCTCCCCCCCTGGGCACCATGTGTGCTCTGAGTCCAGACACATCCCCAGAAAGGCCTAAACTCCTTCTCTTCAAACCGGGAACAAGCTGCTGCTTCCTGGGGGAGACTTTTTGAAATCTCCGTCCCAGCATCGATTTTTACAAACCAGGCGTCCCCGGGAGGGTGTGACTGATGCTTTTCTGCAGAGACTGGGAGCTGGGCACTGACTCCAAACTGGAGACCCTCCCCTAAACCCACCCGGACCCTGTGTCTCTTCCTCACCCCCAAGCCCCTGCCTCTGTTTCACTGTCTTTTCCTGTTTCCCTCAATCTCCCCCCTCTCTCTCTGTTGTAACGTAGGGACACATCCTAGAGAGACTGAATTCAAATGACTGTTCCACCTCCCAATTCATCGCCCTGCCTAAAACACCAGCATTATTCAGGAATTAGCACAAACTTTTACACACTCTCACAGTTAGGACTTGGTAAAGGGATCCCGAGGGACAGGAAATGAGTCCAATCAGCACATTTTTAATCAATTAACTGGTTGTGGTACAGTATGAAACACTGCAGGGATTTTGTGCACAGCAAGATCCCACAGGGTGCAGCCAGCTCTGTTCAGCACTTTTTAAATGGGGCAATATTTACACAGAGAGAGAGAGGCAGCAAGTTGGAAAGGGACTAAGACAGTGAAGACCCCCGACCCCTTCAGAACCTCAGAAAGACTGAGCGCTTTGCAGTGAAAGAATGAATGTTTAAAATGCTCTCATTGTTAGTGAGTCACTTGCTTCACTGTCCCTGGATTCATTTTCGCAATTCAGCCTTTTCTAAAAGATGTGACTGGGAGCTGGGCAGAGTCTACACATTGGAGACCCCCAGATCCTGTGTCTATTCACACCCCCTCCTCTTGTTTTGCTACCTCAGCCCCTCTGTTTCAACCCTCTTTCCAGACATTATGGCAAACTTGTGGCATTCTAAACTATTATCTTAAATTGTTAATAAATACTGAGAAACAGACACAGACACGGGCTTTGCAGCAGCAGAAAGAATGTGAATCATTCCATCCCGGGGGTTTTTACTTCCAGATTTAGTTTTAGAAAATTCAGAAGTCAAATTCACAGCAGCAAAGTGTGGGAGTGAACGCCTGGATCCTTCAATATTCCAGGGAATACACGTGGAATTTATGTCTCCATACCTGTGTCTCTGTCACGTTTAAAATACTAATGTTACATGAGTCAACTCTGTCCTAAGTGTCCCATTGCTGTGGGGACATAAAATGGCCACTGTGAACAAACCTAAAATGGCTGCCTGGTGTTTGTAGACTAGATTCTCAGAGGAAGAGAGGTAGGGAGAGAGGGATAGAGAGCTGGGTAAGCGAGTGAGATAGAGAGAGGAGATGAAGCGATAAAAAAGGGTTGAGGTGAGAGAGAGAGATGAAGAGAGGGGAGCGAGTGTAGGGTAAAGATATGGGGTGAGATTGAGAAACAGAGAAATATATAGGGTGGCAGAGAGATGGGGTGGGAGAGGGAGAGAAGGAACGAGACAGGGTGAGAGAAAGAGAAAGTGTAGGGGGAAACTGAAAATGATCATAAATTTGTTAACTTTATTGAGTATAAAGAACAATATCCTGTGAGACATCCCTTCTCCATCTTTAAATTAGGAGAGCTATTAAACAACTTTAAAATGGGGGGAGACCCCTTCCTCAATTTGTGATGTGGAATTGCTGGAATCTAATCGAGGGGTTCGGGGTGGTTTATATATAGAATAACAGATACCCGGGAGTGAGTTACAGACTGGAATCTAATCGAGGGGTTCGGGGTGGTTTATATACAGAATAACAAATACCCTGGAGTGAGTTACAGACTGGAATCTAATCGCGGGGTTCGGGGTGGTTTATATATAGAATAACAGATACCCGGGAGTGAGTTACAGACTGGAATCTAATCGAGGACTTCAGGGGGTTTATTTATAGAATAACAGTTACCCGAAAGTGAGTTACAGACTGGAATCTAATCGAGGGGTTCGGGGGGTATATATGTAGAATAATTGATTCGCTGGATTGAGTTCCAGGCTGGAATCTAATCGAGGGGTTCAGGGGGTTTATATATAGAATAATAGATTCCTGGGCTTGTGTTACAGACTGGAATCTAATCGAGGGGTTCAGGGGGTTTATATGTAGAATAATTGATTAGCGGGATTGAGTTACAGACTGGAATCTAATCGAGGGCTTCAGGGGGTTTATATGTAGAATCATTGATTCGCGGGATTGAGTTACAGGCTGGAATCTAATCGAGGGGTTCAGGTGGTTTATATGTAGAATAATTGATTCCCAGCCTTGTGTTACAGACTGGAATCTAATCGAGGGGTTCAGGGGATTTATATGTAGAATAATTGATTCGCGGGATTGAGTTACAGACTGGAATCTAATCGAGGGGTTCAGGGGGTTTATATGTAGAACAATTGATTCCCGGGAGTGAGTTAGACTGGAATCAAATCGTAGGTTTTGTGGTTGTTTATATATAGGAAAACAGATACCCGGGAGTGATTTTCAGGCTGGAATCTAATTGAGGTGTTCGTGGTGGTTTATATATAGAATAACAGATACCTGCGAGTGAGTTACAGACTGGAATCTAATCGAGGGGGTCGGGGTGGTTTATATATAGAATAACAGATACCCGGGAGTGAGTTACAGACTGGAATCTCATTGAGGGGTTCGGGGGATTTATATATAGAATAACAGATACCCGGGTGTGATTTACAGACTGGAATCAAATCGAGGGGTTTGGGGTGGTTTATATATAGAATAAGAGACACCCGGGAGTGAGTTACAGACTGGAATCTAAAAGAGGGGTTTGGGGTGGTTTTTACATAGAATAACAGATACCCGGGAGTGAGTTACAGAACAGAATCTAATGGAGGGATTTGGAATGGTTTATACATAGAATAACACAAAGGGAGTGAGTTACAGAGTGGAATCTCATCGAGGGGTTCGGGGGTTTATATATAGAATAACAGTTACCCGGGAGTGAGTTACAGACTGGAATCTCATCGAGGGTTTCGGGGTGTTTATACATAGAATAACAGTACCCGGGACTGAGTTACAGACTGGAATCAAATCGAGGGGTTCGGGGTGGATTATATATAGAATCATAGATACCCGAGAGTATGTTAAAGATTGGAATCTAATCGAGGGGTTTGGGGAGTGTATATATAGAATAACAGATTCCCTGCAGTGAGTTACAGACTGGAATCTAATCGAGGTGTTCAGGGGGTTTATATGTAGAATAATTGATTCCCGGGAGTGAGTTACAGACTGGAATCTAATCGAGGGGTTTAGGGGTTTTAAATATAGAATCACAGATAACCAAGAGTGAGTTAGACTGGAATCAAATCGTAGGTTTTGTGGTGGTTTATATATAGGATAACAGATACCCGGGAGTGATTTTCAGGCTGGAATCTAATTGAGGTGTTCGTGGTGGTTTATATATAGAACAACAGATACCCGCGAGTGAGTTACAGACTGGAATATCATCGAGGGGTTCGGGGGATTTATATATAGAATAACAGATACCCGGGAATGAGTTACATACTGGAATCAAATCGAGGGGTTTGGGGAGGTTTATATAAGAATAACAGTTACCCGGGAGTGAGTTACAGACTGGAATCCAATCCAGGGGTATGGGGTGGTTTATATATAGAATAACAGACACCCGGGAGTGAGTTTCAGACTGGAATCTAATCGAGGGGTATGGGGTGGTTTACATATAGAATAAGAGACAACCAGGAGTGAGTTACAGACTGGAATCCAAAAGAGGGGGTTGGGGTGGTTTTTACATAGAATAACAGACACCCGGGAGTGAGGTGCAGACTGGAATCTAATTGAGGGGTTGGAGTGGTTTATATTTTGAATAACAGATACCCGGGAGTGAGTTACAGAACAGAATCTAATGGAGGGATTTGGGATGGTTTATACATAGAATAACATAATGGGAGTGAGTTACAGAGTGGAATCTCATCGAGGGGTTCGGGGTTTTTATATATAGAATAACAGTTTCCCGGGAGCGAGTTACAGACTGGAATCTCATCGAGGGGTTCGAGGTGGTTTATAATTATATAGAATAACAGATACCCGGGAGTGAGTTACAGACTGGAATCTCATCGAGGGGTTCGGGGCTTTTATATATAGAATAACAGTTACCCGGGAGTGAGTTACAGACTGGAATATAATCGAGGGGTTCAGAGGGTTTAAACATAGAATCATAGATACCCGAGAGTATGTTACAGACTGGAATCTAATCGAGGGGTTTGGGGTGGTGTATATATAGAACAACAGCTTCCCCGGAGTGAGTTACAGACTGGAATCTAATCGAGTGCTTCCGGGTGGTTTATATATAGAATAACAGATTCCCCGGAGTGAGTTACAGAGTAGAATCTAATCGAGTGGTTTTGGGAGGTTTATATGTAGAATAATTGATTCCCGGGTTTGAGTTACGGACTGGAATCTAATCGAGGGGTTCAGGGGGTTTATATGTAGAATAATTGATACCCGGGATTGAGTTACAGACTGGAATCTAAATAAAGGGTTCAGGTTGTTTATATAGAGAATAATAGATACCCGGGATTGAGTTACAGACTGGAATCTAATCGAGGGGTTCAGGGGGTTTATATATAGAATAATAGATACCCGGGATTGAGTTACAGACTGGAATCATGAACCGTTGAAAATATCATTTTTCTTGTGATGTGCTGAAGTGCAGGTTACAGAGGCTGATTCATGGAATGGGTAGTGTGAGTTTTTAATCAGCTTTATCCCAAATATCAAATTTAATTTCTGATTGGAACTGTCTGATGTTTTCTTAGTCTTGACACAAATGGATAGGGACTCTTTGGACCCTCACTGTTTGCAGCTTTTCACCATTTATAATGTAACCTGTTCCATCCTTTTTAAAGTGGGCAGCCACACATTTGCCTATAATGAAATCCATCTTTCACTATTTCACCCATTCACATAAGGTGTACATATCTCTTTGGAATTTGAAGTGCAGGTTACAGATTGGATTGGAACTTCCTGCTTTCTGAATCATTAGCCAAGTTTCACAGAGTTAAACATCAAAACTGACATTCTGAAACAGGAGAGGGCCCCACAACTTCAATTCTGTGATTCACTGGTATCTCATGATCTGTATCTTACAATATCTCTGCCCCCTTCATGTCTCTGAAGACTTGGGAAAGTGTTTCAGACATTGGGGAACCACTTCTGTCAACCAGGATATTTCCTTTGAAGCATTTCATTGTCTCGGGACATTTACAGTAAACGGCTTCTTCAAAGGACATCATTAAAATTCAAACTTTAATCATCCAAATCGTGTTGTCCATTCAGACTCCCTGGCCCTACATCCTATTGTTTCAAAGCTAACTTACATTTCACAATGTAGGAATGTGTGAATGCAAACACTTTCTTCACACGTTTCCACAATACTAAGGCTCACACTATTCAGGGTGAAATTTTCAAGACAACATTCATCAACTGACAGATTTCCAGCTCCAGCTAATTGTAGATTTTTATTTTTAATTTTGGGATAACAGGACTGAAATTGTACGGCATCCCAGTGTGAGATTTAAACACCTGTTTATTTCAATCTTTAGCTCAGGAATTCACATTAAAACATGCAGAGAATTGAAACCTTCCTCATACAGTTGCCTGTTTGTTCCAGTGTTGGTATATTCCCTCTTTCTCTTGCGTTTTCACTTGTCTGAAGAAATTGAATTGTTGACATTGGATAATCATCCCTTTCCCATGAAAATGTAACCTCCTGGGAAACTGCAACAGACACAATCTAATGCAGTGAACAAAATCCTGCACCTTTATTCATCAATCCCATTTCCTATCTCTGTAGAAACTCCCTTCCACTGACAGATTCTGAGATCCATACTCAATCTCAAAAACCACCACAGAAAAGTGACTGCTTATTTTAAACAGTGAATCTGAACTATTTGAAGTTCTGACTCAGTCACAGAATCGCAGAAATTTTGACTCTGTGGGATGAAAATTATCAGAATAACTTTGCAACATACAGGTAACCTGTAGTGACAGGAGGATACTTGTCTGTTCAAAAGGGATTCGATAAGATGCCTCACAAAGCTTGTTACTCAGGACAAGAGCTCATACATTCCCCTAATCTCCCCCCTCAGTTCCTCTCAGGATTTGATAATTTGATCAAGTCACCCCTGATGCTACTAAATTTCAGGGAATACAACCCGAGTTTGTGCAATCTCACTTTGCAATTTAACCCTTGGATTCCAGGTCTCATTCTGGCAAAGATGTGATGCACTCAAACTGTCTAAACTGTCCCTGGAGTGTCGGATTAACCCAGGTCACTCACATATACCCAGGTCAGGTTCAAGACTCACCTGTCTCACTCAAGAGGTTCCTGTGTCACTGGCCTTACTGTAGTCGGATGCCGCGTTGGGAGCAGGACAGGTAGACGGGATTAGGATGACTGCTCATGTGGAGGGTAAACACGACGAATCTATCAGAGAATCAGAACAGACCAGGGAGAATCAAACAAGTAAACTGATGTTCAATTTATTAGGCCTGATTTGTGGATTGTTGTTGTTTTGGGCGAGTATGTTGCCAACAAACACTCCCAGAGATGATGCAGCAGGGGCTAGATACAGAGTAAAGCTCCCTCTATACTGTCCCCATCAAACACTCCCAGGACAGGTACAGCACAGGGTTAGATACAGAGTAAAGCTCCCTCGATACTGTACCAATGAAACACTCCCAGGACAGGTACAGCACGGAGTTAGATACAGAGTAAAGCTCCCTCGATAATGTACCAATCAAACACTCCCTGGACAGGAACCGGACAGGGTTAGATACAGAGTAAAACTCCCTCTATACTCTCCCCATCAAACACTCCCAGGACTGGTACAGCACAGGGTTAGATACAGAAAAAAGCTCCCTCTATACTGTCCCAATCGAACACTACCAGTACAGGTACAGCACGGGGTTAGATACAGAGTAAAGCTCCCTCTACACTGTCTACATCAAACACTCCCAGGACTGGTACAGCTCAGGGTTAGATACAGAGTAAAGCTCCCTCTATACTGTCCCCATCGTACACTCCCAGGTCTGGTACAGCACGGGTTTAGATACAGACTATAGCTCCCCCTACACTGTGCCCAACATACACTCCCAGGGCAGGTACAGTACGGGGTAAGATGCAGAGTAAATCTCCCCCTACACTGTGCCCATCATACACTCCCAGGGCAGGTACAGCACGGGGTTAGATACAGAGTAAAGCTCCCGCTAACCTGTCCCCATCAAACAGTCCCAGGACTGGTACTGCCCGGGGTAAGATACAGATTAAAGCTCCCTCTACACTGTCCCCATGAAGCACTCCCAGGGCAGGTACAGGACAGGGTTATATACAGAGTAAAGCTCTCTCTAAACTGTCCCCATCAAACCCTCCCAGGACAGGTACAGCACGGGGTTAAATACAGAGTAACGCTCCCTCTACACTGTCCCCATCAATCACTCCCAGGGCAGGTACAGCACGGTGTTAGACACAGAGTATATCTCCCTCTACACCGTCCCCATCAAACACTACCAGGACAGGTACAGCACAGGTTTAGATACAGAGTAAAGGTCCCTCTGCAATGTCCCCGTCAAACACTCCCTGGACAGGAACAGAACAGGGTTATATACAGAGCAAAGCTCCCTCGATACTGTCCTCATCAAACACTCCCAGGACAGGAACAGGACAGTGTTAGATAGAGTAAAGCTTCCTCTACACTTTCCCCATCAAACACTCCCAGGGCAGGAAAAGCACTGGGTTAGATACAGAGTAAAGCTCCCTCTACACTGTCTCAATCAAACACTCCCATGTCCGGTAGAGCACAGGGTTAGATACAGTGTAAACCTCCCTCTATACTCTCCCCATCAAACACTCCCTGGACTGGTACAGCACGGGGTTAGATACAGAGTAAAGCTCCCCCTACACTGTGCCCAACATACACTCCCAGGGCAGGTACAGCACGGGGTTAGATACAGAGTAAATTTCCCTCTAAGCTGTCCCCATCAAACACTCCCAGGACAGGTACAGCACGGGGTTAGATACAGAGTAAAGCTCCCTCGTTACTGTCCCCATCAAACACTCCAAGGATAGGTACAGCAAAAGGGTTAGATACAGAGTAAAGCTCCCTCTACACTGTGCCCATCAAACACTCCCAGAGCACGTACAGCATGGGGTTAGATATAGAGTAAAGCTCCCTCTACACTGTGTTCATCAAACACTCCCAGGATAGGTAAAGCACTGGGTTAGAATTAGAGTAAAGCTCCCTCTACACTGTTCCCATTAAACACTCCCAGAACAGGGTTAGATACAGAGTTAAGCTCCCTCTATACTGTCCCCATCAAACACTCCCAGGACAGGAACAGGACAGGGTTAGATACAGACTAAAGCTACCTCTACACTTTCCCCGTCAAACACTCCCAGGGCAGGTAAAGCACTGTTTTAGATACAGAGTAAAGCTCCCTCGAAACTGTCCCCATCAAACACTCCCAGGACAGGTACAGCATGGGGTTTGATACAGAGTAAAGCTCCCTCAACACTTGAGTTATGCTGTTAAAAAGCCTCATTCTCCTGTGAATTAGATTTCAAAATAAATACAGTGTTCAAATTAAAAGTTCATCAGCTGGAGAAAATGGAAAAGCTCCAATTATTTTTCAATGTGCCTGGGTATAAACAACATTGTCCTGTCATATCGTTTATCCATGGAATCTAATCGAGGGATTTTGGGGATTTATATACAGAACAACATACCCGGGAGTGAGTTACAGACTGGAATCTAATTGAGGGGTTCGGGGTAGTTTATGTATATAATAACAGATACCCGGGAGTGAGTTACAGACTGGAATATAATCGAGGGGTTCGGGGTGGATTATATACAGATTAACAGATAACCGGGACTGAGTTACAGACTGGAATCTAATCAAGGGGTTCGCGGTGGTTTATATACAGAATAACAGGTACCCGGGAGTGAGTTACAGACTGGAATCTCATCGAGAGTTTCGGGGGGTTTATACATAGAATAACAGTTACCCGGGTGTGAGCTACAGTCTGGAATCAAATCGAGCGTTTTGGGGTGGTTTATATATAGAACAACAGACACCCGGGAGTGAGTTACAGACTGGAATCTAAAATTGGGCATTGGGGTGGATTATATATTGAATAACAGATACCCGGGAGTAAGTTACAGAACAGAATCTAATGGAGGGATTTGGAATGGTTTATACATAGAATAACACAACGGGAGTGAGTTACAGAGTGGAATCTAATCGAGGGGTTCAGGGGGTTTACATATAGAATAACAGATACCCGGGAATGAGTTACAGACTGGAATCTAATCAAGGGGTTCGGGCTGGTTTATATATAGAATAACAGATTCCCGGGAGTGAGGTACAGACTGGAATCTAATCGAGGGGTTCAGGGTGTTTATACATAGAATAATAGATACCCGGGATTGAGTAACAGACTGGAATCTAATCGAGGGGTTTGGGGTTTTATATATAGAATAATAGATACCCGCGATTGAGTAACAGGCTGGAATCTAATCGAGGAGGCCAGTCAGACCATCAAACTACTTTCGACACTCTGCAAGGAAAGTTTCACTGGTCTCACTCGTCCGTCCTTTCCCCGAAACCCTGAAAATATTTTCCCTTCAGATTCACACCCAAAATTTGTTGAAAAGGGAAATTGGGGATGGTGGGGAGAGGGGGAGGCTGATGGAGTGAGAGAGAGAGTGAGAGAGAGAGAGAGGCAGAGAGATGGTGAGAGAGAGACAGATTGAGATAGAGAAAGAGAGACAAAACTCGTGAAGAGAGAGAGAGATACAGGGCGAGATAGAGAGAGGGGCAGGGTGTTGTAGTGAGAGATAGACAGTGAAAAGCGAGGCGAGAAAGAGAGCGATGGAGAAAGAGACAGGCGTGAGAGAGAACGAATGTGACAGAGAGACAGTGGCAGAGCGAGGGAGAGAGAGAGCGACAGAGAGAGGTGGTGACAGGGATAGAGACGGGGCGATAGAGAGAGGGTCAGAGAATGACAGAGATAGAGTGAGAGACAGAGAGAGAGGGTGAAGGGCAGAGAGATGGGGTGAGAGAGAGAGGGAAATAGTGACAGTGAGATGGGGTGAGAAAGAAAGAGAGAGGGCGCGAGATAGAGAGGGAAATAGTGAGAGTGAGATGGGGTGAGAAAGAAAGAGAGAGAGGGCGAGAGAGAGGGTCAGAGAATGACAGAGAGATGAAATGATAGACAGAGAGGGTGAAGGGGAGAGAGATGGGGAGAGAGAGAGGGAGATAGCGACAATGAGATGGGCTGAGGGAGAAATAGAGAGAGGGCGAGGGAGAGAGATAGAGAGAGGCGATTGAGTGAATGAAAAATGGGTGGGGTGAGGGAGAGGCAGAGAGAGGGGAGTGAGTGTCCGAAATAGCGATGGGATGAGAGAGATCCTCAGAGAGACGAGTCGAGGGAAGGAAAAAGCGGTAGGGAGAGAGAGACCTGATGAAATGGAGCGAGAACCATTCTCAATATTTAAAATGGAGGCAGATAACTTCTCCACCGTTAAAACGGAGGGAGTTCCCTTTTCAATCTTTAAAATGGAGGGAGATATCTGTGTCTCTGTCACATTGAAAGTACTAATTTTCCATTCGTGAGGAGTCAAATCTGTCCTAAATGTCCCATTCCTGTGGGGACATAAAATGGCCACTGGGAACAAACCTAACATGTCTGCCTGGTGTTTGTAGACTAGATTCTCAGAGGAAGAGAGGCAGGGAGAGAAGACACAGATCGAGTGAATGAGAAATAGAGACTCTCAGACCAAGTGGGTGACTGAGAGCCAGACAGTGAATAAAGGATATTGGTCATAGCACATGGAAAGAGCAAGAGGCCATTTAACCCTCCAACCCTGTTCTGACATTCAATGAGATCCTGGCTGATCTGTGACTGAACCCCTTGGTCTCATATCTCTGCAGCGTGTTAGCTAACAGAAATCTATCAGCCTCAGTTTTAAACATGGACTAGTGGCTCAGCATCAATTTCCTTTCATGTGAGAGAGATCCAAACTAATACCACACTTGGCGTTTTAAAGTGTTTCTTAGTTTCTCTCCTGATATTCTAAAATTCTAAACATAGTTGAAAAACCATGACCTCAAGGCCAAGACTCCCCAAACCGGCGGGAATAGTTAGTCTTTTTCAAACCTCTACTTGCATTATTATCCTGAAATATTTCATCAAATCACCCCCTCACCTAAATTCCAGTGTAAAGCTTCATCCACACTGTTCAACAAACACACCCAAACCAAATACAGTATGGGGTTCGATAGAGAGTAACATTCCCTCTGCTCTGTCCCATCAAACAGGCCCAGGGAAGCGGCAGCACAGGGTTAGATACCAAGTAAAGACAGGGCCTATTGAGTGACAAACAGAGTTTCTCCATCTTTAAAATGGAGGGAGATATCTGTGTCTCTGTCACGTTGAAAGGACTAATTTACCATTCGTGAGGAGTCAACTCTGTCATAAATGTCCCAGTGCTGTGGGGACATAAAATGGCCACTGTGAACAAACCTAAAATGGACGCCTGGAGTTTGGGGATTTTTCTTACAGAATCTGAGAGGGAGAGAGAGAGAGAGAGAGAGCAGATGCAGAATGAGGGAATGTTAAAGAGAGAGACACAGAGTGAGAGGGGATGAACAGGCAGACGATCAAAGAATGATATCGGTCATAACATTGGGACATTTCTGACCGAGTTGAATTATGGCAAACTAGTGGCATTCTATCCTATTATCTTAAATTGTTAATAAATACTGAGAAACAGACACAGACACGGGCTTTGCAGCAGCAGAAAGAATGTGAATCATTCCATCCCGGGGGTTTTTACTTCCAGATTCAGTTTTAGAAAATTCAGAATTCAAAATCACAGCAGCAAAGTGTGGGCTGAACCCCCGGATCCTTCAATATTCCAGGGAATACACGTGGAATTTATGTCTCCATACCTGTGTCTCTGTCACGTTTAAAATACTAATGTTACATGAGTCAACTCTGTCCTAAATGTCCCATTGCTGTTGGGACATAAAATGGCCACTGTGAACAAACCTAAAATGGCTGCCTGGTGTTTGTAGACTAGATTCTCAGAGGAAGAGAGACAGGGAGAGAAGACACAGATCGAGTGAATGAGAAATAGAGACTCTCAGACCAAGTGGGTGACTGAGAGCCAGACAGTGAATAAAGGATATTGGTCATAGCACATGGAAAGAGCAAGAGGCCATTTAACCCTCCAACCCTGTTCTGACATTCAATGCGATCCTGGTTTTTATGTGTGTGTGCCTGCGTCTATGAAAAAGTAAATATCTGTGCAAGTGTGTGCGTGTTTTTGTGTGTACATGAGAGAGAGAGAATGTATATATGTGTGTGTGTGTGAGAGAGCGTGTATGTGTGTGAGTTGGTGTGTGTGTGTGTGTTTGTGTGTGAGGAAGAATATATGTGTGTGTGAGATTGTGTGTGTTTGCGTGTATGAGAATGAATAGATCTACGAGTCTGTGTGTGAATCGGTGAGATAGAGAATCAGTGTCTGTGTGAGAGAGGATGTGTGTGCGTTTGAGAATACATCTGTGTGATTGTGACTATGTCTGTGTGAGCATGTGTATGAGAAAGAATATGTCTTTGTGAGTGTGTGAGAGAGAGTGTGTGTCTATGAGGAATAATATATCTGTGTAGCGTGAGTGTGAGAGAGAATGTGTGTGTGTATGTATGTGTGAAATAGAGAATATATGTGCGTGAGTGTGTCTGTGTGTGAGAGGATGTGTGTGTGTGTCTGCGTTTATGAGAAAGAATATATCTGTGCAATTGTGTGTTTGTGTGTTTGAGAGCGTTTGTGTCCAAATTGAAATGTAGTGGATTCCTTCCACATCATTAAAATGGAGGGGGATCCCTTCCCCATTTTAAATTGTACGGAGATCCCTTCTATATATTTTAAATGGAGGGCGACACCTCCTACATCTTAAAAATAGAGTGAGGTCCCTTTTCCATCTTTAAAATGTTGGTAGATCCCTTCTCCGTCATTAAAATGGAGGGAGATGTTTTCTCAATCTTTAAAATTGAGGTAGATCCCTTCTCCGTCTTTAAAATGCAGGGATATCTCTGTCATAGAGTCACAGAGGTCAACAGCACAGAAAAAGGCCTTTTGGCCCATCAAGTCTGTGCCGATCGAACAAGAACCTAACAATTCTAATCCTATTTTACAGCACTAGGCCCACAGCCTTCTATGCCAAGGCATCGCAAGTGCACATCCAAATATTCTTAAATGTTATGAGGGTTTCTGCCTCTAACCCCCTTTCAGGCAGTGAGTTCCAGATTCCCACCACCCTCTGGGTGAAAAAATCCTTCCCTACTTCCCCTCTAACCCTCCTGCCCCCTGCCTTAAATCTATGCTCCGTGGTTATTGTTCCCTCCACCAAGGGGAAAAGTTCCTTCCTCTCTACCCTATCAATGCCCCTCATTATTTTATTCACCTCAATCATGTCCTTCCTCAATCTCCTCTGCTCATGGGAAAATAATCCAAGTCTATCCTATCTCTCCTCATATCTTACATTCTCCAGCCCAGGCAACATCCTGGTAAATCTCCTCTGCTCTCTCTCTAGTGCAATCACATCCTTCCTACAATGCGGACTCCAGAACTACACGCAATACTCTAGCTGTGGCCTAACCAGCGTTTTATGCAGTTCCAGCATGACTTCCCTGCTCTTATATTCTATGTCTCGGCTAATAAAGGAAAGTATCTCATATGCCTTCTTAAACACCTTATTTACCTGTCCCACTACCTTAAGGGACCAGTGGACATACACACCAAGGTCTCTCTAATGCGCATTAGATCCCAGGGTCCTACCATTCATCATATATTCCTGTGCCTTGTGTGTCCTGCCCAAGTGCATCACCTCACACTTATCCGGATTAAAGTCCTTGAACCACTGACCAGTCTGTCTATATCCGCCTGTAATCTAAGGCTCTCCTCCTCACTATTTACCACACCACCAATTATCGTGTCATCCACAAACTTGCTGATCAACCCTCCTACATTGAAGTCTAAATTGTTTATACGTACCACACACAGCAAGGGACCCAACACCGACCCCAGGGGAACCCCACTGGACACAGGGATTCAGTCACAAAAACACCCCTTGACCATCACCCTCTGCTTCCTGCCACTCAGCCAATTCTGGATCCAAATTGAAAAATTGCCTTGGATCCCATGGGATCTTACCTTCGCTTTCGTTCTCCCTTGTGGGACCTTATCAAAAGCCTTGCTTATGTCCCACTAGGCTACGTCTTCTCCATCTTTAAAGTGGAGGAAGATCCATTCCCGTCTTTAAAATGGAGGGAGATCCATTGCCCAACTTGTGATGTGGAAGTGCTGGAACCTACAATGGAGGAAAGAGTGAAGCTTATTCGAGAATGAAATGTTAACCTGCGTGTGTAACACAGAAAGTTTACAACACAGAAGGAGGACATTCAGCCCATCAATCTACTTTCGACACTCTGCAAGGAAAATTTCACTGGTCTCACTCGTCTGCCCTTTCCCCAAAATTATTATAATTGTTATTGAAGGTTGTTGCTCAGAAGCCAATGAAGACAAGGACAAGGCCAATTGTGTGAGGCATTTCGCATCATCTCTGACCTTATGAGGAAAGGATTCTGATTTTCTTATGAGGAAAGGTTGGACAGGCTGGGCCTGTATCCATTGGAGTTTAGAATTTGGAGAGGTGATCTTAGTGAAAGATGTAAGTTCCTGAGGGGTCTTAACAGGGTGGATGTGGAGAAGATGTTTCCCCTTGTGGGAGAGTTTGGAACTAGGGGCGAAGTTTAAAACTATTTTCAAACAATTTAAAAAATGGATGCTAAGCTCCAATTCACACTCAGTGATGCAGTCTATAAAAAAAGGGAATTATTTAAAAAGATCTGAAAATGTCTACAAAACACAGCACACCCCAAATGAAGCTGATTCCAACATCAAACACAGAAGGAGTGTAAATCTCAATTCCATCCCACGTAATCACACTGCCCCGGGAATCATATCCTTCCTATAGTGTGGCTCCCAGGACTGTACACAATACTCCATCTGAGGTCTAACTAGCGTCTTATATAAATTCAGCATAACCTCCCTGCTCTTGTACTCTAAGCCCCTATTAGTAAAGCCCAGGATACAATCTGCTTTATGAACCACTCGCTCAACCTGTCCTGCCACCTTCAATGAAATATGCACATCTTCACCCAGGTCTTTCTGCTCCTGCACCCCCTTCAAAATTACACCCCTAATTTTGTTTTTCATGTCCATGTTTCTCCTACCAAAATGCATCACATCAAACGTCTCCACATTGAACATCATTGGCCACCTATCTGCCCACTCTCCCAACTTGTAAATGTCCTTTTGATGCTCTACACTGTCCCCCTCTCTGTTTATCATTCTCCCAAGTTTTGTGCCATCCACAAACTCTGAAATGGTCCCCTGCACACCAATATCTCAATCATTTATATACATCAGGGAAATCCAGGGTTCCAATACTGACCCCTGGGGAACTCCACTACAATCCTACATCCAGCCGGAAAAATTCCCATGAACCATTACTCTCTGTTTTCCTGGGAGAGAACGAGAGAGAGAGAGATAGACGGAGAGATAGATTGGATGAAAGAGGTACAGAGATAGAAAGAGAGCAACAGAGAGACAAGGCGAAAGGGAGAGATATGGCAGCGACAGAGAGAGTAGCAGAGCAACAGAGATAAGTACTGAGTGAGAGAGAGAGAGAAAGACGGAACGACAGATAGAGAGACAGAGCGGCAGAGAGACAGGGTGAGAGGGAAAGAGAGCTGGGTAAGCGAGTGAAATAGAGAGGGGAGATCGAGCGAAAGAAAAAGGGATGAGTTGAGAGAGAGAGATGAAGAGAGGGGAGCGAGTGTAAGGTAAAGATATGGGGTGAGAGAGAGAAACAGAGAAATGTATAGAGTGGCAGAGAGATGGGGTGGGAGAGGGAGAGAAGGAATGAGATAGGATGAGAGAAAGAGAAAGTGTAGGCGGAATCTGAAAATGTTCAAAAATTTGTTAACATTATTGAGTGTAAAGGACAATATCCTGTGAGACATCCCTTCTCCATCTTTAAATTAGAGGGAGAGCCTTTAACCAACTTTAAAATGGGGGGGACCCCTTCCGCAACTTGTGATGTGGAAGTGCTGGAATCTAATCGAGGGGTTCGGGGTGGTTTATATATAGAATAACATACCCGGGAGTGAGTTACAGACTGGAATCTAATCGAGGGGTTCGGGGTGGTTTAAAATAGAATAACAGATACCCGGGAGTGAGTTACAGACTGGAATCTAATTGAGGGGTTCGGGGTGGTTTAAAATAGAATAACATACCCGGGAGTGAGTTACAAACTGGAATCTAATCGAGGGGTTCGGGGTGGTTTATATATAGAATAACATACCCGGGAGTGAGTTACAGACTGGAATCTAATCGAGGGGTTCGGGGTGGTTTATATGTAGAATAACATACCCGGGAGTGAGTTAAAGACTGGAATCTAATCGAGGGGTTCAGCGGGTTGAAATATAGAATAACAGATACCCAGAAGTGAGTTACAGACTGGAATCTAATCGAGGGGTTCGGGGTGGTATATATACAGAATAACAGATACCTGGGAGTGAGTTACAGACTGGAATCTAATCGAGGGGTTCCGGGGGTTTATATATAGAATAACGGATACCCGGGAGTGAGTTACAGACTGGAATCTAATCGAGGGGTTAGGGGTGGTTTATATATAGAATAACAGATACCCGGGAGTGAGTTACAGACTAGATTCTAATTGAGTAGAGTGGGGTGTATTTATACAGGCTAACAGATACCCGGGAGTGAGTTACAGATTAGAATCTAATAGACGTTTTCGGGATGGTTTAAATATAGATAATCAGATAGGTGAGAATGAGTTACAGACTGGAATCTAATCGAGGTGTTCAGGGGGTTTAAATATAGAATCACAGATAACCAAGAGTGAGTATGACTGGAATCAAATCGAAGGTTTTGTGGTGGTTTATATATAGAATAACAGATACCCGGGAGTGAGTTACAGACTGGAATCAAATCGAGGTGTTCGAGGTGGTTTATATATAGAATAACAGAGACCCGCGAGTGAGTTACAGACTGGAATCTAATAGAGGTGTTTGGTGGGTTTATATATAGAATCACTGATGGAGGAGAGTGAGTTACAAGCTGAAATCTAATCGAGAGATTCGGGGTTTAATTTATACAATCACAGATGCCCGAGATGGAGTTACATACTGGAATCTAATTGAGGGGCTTGAGGGTTTTATAGATACAATCACAGATTCCCGAGATGAAGTTACAGACTGGAATCAATTCGAGAGGTTTGGGGGATTTATATATAGAATAACAGATACCCGGGAGTGAGTTAGAAAATGGAATCTAATCGAGGGGTTCGGGGTTGTTTATATATAGAATAACAGATACCCGGGAATGAGTTACAGACTGGAATCTAATCGCGGGGTTCGGGGTGGATTATATATGGAATAGCAGATACCCGGGATTGAGTTATAGGCTGGATTCTAATCGAGGGGTTCGGTGGGTTCATATTTAGTATATCAGAAACCCGGCAGTGAGTTACAGACTGGAATCTTATCGAGGGGTTCGGGGGGTTTATATATAGAATAATAGATACCTGGGAGTGAGTTACAGACTGGAATCTCATCGAGGGATTCGGGGTGGATTATATATAGAATAACATACCCGTGAGTGAGTTACAGACTGGAATCTAATCGTGGGGTTCAGGGGGTTTATATATAGAATAACAGATACCCGGGAGTGAGTTACAGACTGGAATCTAATCAAGGGGTTCGGGGTGGATTATATACAGAATAATAGATACCCAGGAGTGAGTTACAGACTGGAATCTAATCGTGGGTTTCAGGGGGTTTATTTATATAGTAACAGATACCCGGGAGTGAGTTACAGGCTGGAATCTAATCGAGGGGTTCAGGGGCTTTATATATGGAATAACAGATAACCGGGAGTGAGTTACAGACTGGAATCTAATCGAGGGGTTCGGGGTGGATTATATACAGAATAACAGATACCTGGGAGTGAGTTACAGGCTGGAATCTAATCGAGGGGTTCGGGGTGGTTTATATATAGAATAACATATACCCGGGAGGGAGTTACAGACTGGAATCTAATCGAGGGGTTCGGGGTGGTTTATATATAGAATAACAGATTCCCGGGATTGAGTTACAGGCTGGAATCTAATCGAAGGGTTCGTTGGGTTCATATTTAGTATAACAGATACCCGGGAGTGAGTTACAGACTTGAATCTAATCGAGGGGTTCAGGGGGTTTATATATAGAATAATAGATATCCGCGATTGAGTTACAGACTGGAATCTAATCGAGGGGTTCAGGGGATTTATATATAGAATAACAGATACCTCCGATTGAGTAATAGACTGGAATCTAATCGAAGAGGCCATTCAGCCCATCAAACTACTTTCGACACTCTGCAAGGAAAGTTTCACTGGTCTGACTCGTCCGCCCTTTCCCCGAAACCCTGAGAATATTTTCCCTTCAGCTTCACACCCAAAATTTGCTGAAAAGGGAAATGGAGGATGGTGGGGAGAGGGGGAGGCTGATGGAGTGAGAGAGAGAGTGAGAGAGAGAGAGAGGCAGAGAGATGGTGAGAGAGAGACAGATTGAGATAGAGAAAGAGAGACAAAACTCGCCAAGAGAGATAGAGAGACAGGGCGAGATAGAGAGAGGGGCAGGGTGTTGTAGTGAGAGAGAGACAGTGAAAGGCGAGGCGAGAAAGAGAGCCATGGAGAAAGAGACAGGCGTGGGAGAGAACGAATGTGACAGAGAGTCAGTGGCAGAGCGAGGGAGAGAGAGCGACAGAGAGAGGTGGTGATAGGGATAGAGACGGGGCGATAGAGAGAGGGTCAGAGAATGACAGAGATAGAATGAGAGACAGAGAGAGAGGGTGAAGGGCAGAGAGATGGGGTGAGAGAGAGAGGGAAATAGTTACAGTGAGATGGGGTGAGAAAGAAAGAGAGAGAGCGCGAGAGAGAGAGAGAGATGGAATTAGTGAGAGTGAGATGGGGTGAGAGAGAGAGGGTGAAGGGCAGAGAGATGGGGTGAGAGAGAGAGGGAAATAGTTACAGTGAGATGGGGTGAGAAAGAAAGAGAGAGAGCGCGAGAGAGAGAGAGAGAGAGAGAGAGAGGGAAATAGTGAGAGTGAAATGGGGTGAGAAAGAAAGAGAGATAGGATGAGAGAGAGAGAGTGAGGGAAATAGTGAGTGAGATGGGGTGAGAAAGAAAGAGAGAGAGCGCGAGAGAGAGAGAGAGCGGGAAATAGTGAGAGTGAGATGGGGTGAGAAAGAAAGAGAGAGAGGGCGAGAGAGAGAGAGTGAGGGAAATAGTGAGTGAGATGGGGTGAGAAGGAAAGAGAGAGAGCGCGAGAGAGAGAGAGCGCGGGAAATAGTGAGAGTGAGATGGGGTGAGAAAGAAAGAGAGAGAGGGCGAGAGAGAGAGGGTCAGAGAATGACAGTGAGATAAAATGAAAGACAGAGAGGGTGAAGGGGAGAGAGATGGGGCGAGAGAGAGGGAGATAGCGACAATGAGATGGGCTGAGGGAGAAAGAGAGAGAGGGCGAGAAAGAGAGATAGAGAGAGGCGATTGAATGAAAGAAAAATGGGTGGGGTGAGGGAGAGGCAGAGAGAGGGGAGTGAGTGTCCGAAATAGCGATGGGATGAGAGAGAGTATCAGAGAGACGAGTCGAGGGAAGGAAAAAGCGGTAGGGAGAGAGAGACCTGACGAAATGGGGCGAGAACCATTCTCAATATTTAAAATGGAGGCAGATAACTTCTCCACCGTTAAAACGGAGGGAGTTCCCTTTTCCGTCTTTAAAATGGACGGAGATATCTGTGTCTCTGTCACGTTGAAAGTACTAATTTTCCATTCGTGAGGAGTCAACTCTGTCCTAAATGTCCCATTCCTGTGGGGACATAAAATGGCCACTGGGAACAAACCTGAAATGGCTGCCTGGTGTTTGTAGACTAGATTCTCAGAGGAAGAGTGACAGGGAGAGAAGACACAGATCGAGTGAATGAGAAATAGAGACTCTCAGACCAAGTGGGTGACTGAGAGCCAGACAGTGAATAAAGGATATTGGTCATAGCACATGGAAAGAGCAAGAGGCCATTTAACCCTCCAACCCTGTTCCGACATTCAATGAGATCCTGGCTGATCTGTGATTGAAGCCCTTGGTCTCATATCTCTGCAGCGTGTTAGCTAACAGAAATCTATCAGCCTCAGTTTTAAACATGGACTAGTGGCTCAGCATCAATTTCCGTTCATGTGAGAGAGATCCAAACTAATACCACACTTGGTGTTTTAAAGTGTTTCGTGGTTTCTCTCCTGAAATTCTAAAATTCTAAACATAGTTGAAAAACCATGGCCTCAAGGCCCAGACTCCCCAAACCGGCGGGAATAGTTAGTCTTTTTCAAACCTCTACTTGAGAATAATCGATACCCGGGATTGAGTTACAGACTCGAATCTAATTGAAGGGATCAGGGGGTTTATATATAGAATCATAGATACCCGGGATTGAGTTACAGACTGGAATCTAATCGAGGGGTTCGGGGGGTTTATATATAGAATCATAGATACCAGCGATTGAGTTACAGACTGGAATCTAATCGAGGGGTTCAGGGGGTTTATATATAGAATAATAAATACCTGGGATTGAGTTACAGACTGCAATCTAATCGAGGGGTTCAGGGGGTTATATAGAGAATAATAGATACCCGGGAGTGAGTTACAGGCTGGAATCTAATTGAGGGGTGCAGGGGGTTTATATAGAGAATAATAGATACCCGGGATTGAGTTACAGACTGGAATCAAGAACAGTTGAAAATATCATTTTTCTTGTGATGTGCTGAAGTGCAGGTTACAGAGGCTGATTCATGGAATGGGTAGTGTGAGTTTTTAAGCAGCTTTATCCCAACTATCAAATTTAATTTCTCATTGGAACTGTTTGATGTTTTCTTAGTCTTGACACAAATGGATAGGGACTCTTTGGACCCTCACTGTTTGCAGCTTTTCACCATTTATAATGTAACCTGTTCCATGCTTTTTAAAGAGGGCAGCCACACATTTGCCTATAATGAAATCCATCTTTCACTATTTCACTCATTCACTTAAGGTGTACATATCTCTTTGGAATTTGAAGTGCAGGTTACAGATTGGATTGGAACTTTCTGCTTTAAGAATCATTAACCAAGTTACACAGAGTTAAACATCAAAACTGACATTCTGAAACAGGAGAGGGCCCCACAACTTCAATTCTGTGATTCTCTAGCACCTCATGATCTGTATCTTACAATATGTCTGCCCCCTTCATGTCTCTGAAGACTTGGGAAATGTTTCAGACATTGGGGAACCATTTCTGTCAACCGGGATATTTCCTTTGAAGCATTTCATTGTCTTGGGACATTTACAGTAAATGGCTCCTTCAAAAGACATCATTAAAATTCACTCTTTAATCATCCAAATCCTTTTGCCCAATCAGACTCCCTGGCCCTACATCCTATTGTTTCAAAGCTAACTTACATTTCACAATGTAGGAATGTGTGAATGCAAACACTTTCTTCACACGTTTCCACAATACTAAGGCTCACACTATTCAGGGTGAAATTTTCAAGACAACATTCATCAACTGACAGATTTCCAGCTCCAGCTAATTGTAGATTTTTATTTTTAATTTTGGGATAACAGGACTGAAATTGTACAGCATCCCAGTGTGAGATTTAAACTCCTGTTTATTTCAATCTTTAGCTCAGGAATTCACATTAAAACATACAGAGAATTGAAACCTTCCTCATACAGTTGCCTGTTTGTTCCAGTGTTGGTATATTCCCTCTTTCCTTTGCTTTTTCACTTGTCTGAAGAAATTGAATTGTTGACATTGGATAATCATCCCTTTCCCATGAAAATGTAAACTCCTGGGAAACTGCAACAGACACAATCTTATGCAGTGATCAAAATCCTGCACCTTTATTCATCAATCCCATTTCCTATCTCTGTAGAAACTCCCTTCCACTGACAGATTCTGAGATCCATACTCAATCTCAAAAACCACCACAGAAAAGTGACTGCTTATTTTAAACAGTGAATCTGAACTATTTGAAGTTCTGACTCAGTCACAGAATCGCAGAAATTTTGACTCTGTGGGAGGAAAATTATCAGAATAACTTTGCAACATACAGGTAACCTGTAGTGACAGGAGGATACTTGTCTGTTCAAAAGGGATTCGATAAGATGCCTCACAAAGCTTGTTACTCAGGACAAGAGCTCATACATTCCCCTAATCTCCCCAACCAGTTCCTCTCAGGATTTGACAATTTGATCAAGTCATCCCTGATGCTACTAAATTTCAGGGAATACAACCCGAGTTTGTGCAATCTCACTTTGCAATTTAACCCTTGGAATCCAGGTCTCATTCTGGCAAAGCTGTGATGCACTCGAACTGTCTAAACTGTCCCTGGAGTGTCGGATTAACCCAGGTCACTCACATACACCCAGGTCAGGTTCAAGACTCACCTGTCTCACTCGCTGAGACGCTCCTGTATCACTGGCCTTATTGTAGTCGGATGCCGCGTTGGGAGCAGGACAGGTAGACGGGATTAGGATGACTGCTCATGTGGAGGGTAAACACGAGGAATCTATCAGAGAATCAGAACAAACCAGGGAGAATCAAACAAGGAAACTGATGTTCAATTTATTAGGCCTGATTTGTGGATTGTTTTTGTTTTGGGAGAGAATGTTGCCAACAAACACTCCCAGAAAGGATGCAGCAGGGGCTAGATACAGATTAAAGCTCCCTCGATACTGTCCCCATGAAACACTCCCAGGACGGGAACAGGACAGGGTCAGATACAGAGTAAAGCTACCTCTACACTTTCCCCATCAAACACTCCCAGGACGGGAACAGGACAGGGTTAGATACAGAGTAAATTTCCCTCTAATCTGTCCCCATCAAATACTCCCAGGACAGGTACAGCACGGGGTTAGATACAGAGTAAAGATCCCTCTACACTGTCCCCATCAAGCACTCCCAGGTCCGGTACAGCACAGGGTTAGATACAGTGTAAACCTCCCTCTATACTCTCCCCATCAAACACTCCCAGGACTCGTACAACAAGGGGTTAGATACAGAGTAAAGCTCCCTCTACACTATCGCCATCAAACACTCCCAGGACTGGTGCAGCACGGGGTTAGATACAGAGTAAAGCTCCCTCTATACTGTCCCCATCAAACACTCCCAGGACTGGTACAGCACGGGCTTAGATACAGAGTAAAGCTCTCCCTACACTGTGCCCATCGTACACTCCCAGGGAAGGTACAGCACGGGGTTAGATACTGTCTAAATTACCCTCTAAGCTGTCCCCATCAAACACTCCCTGGACTGGTGCAGCACAGAGTTAGATACAGAGTAAAGCTCCGTCTTCACTGACTCCATCAAGTACTCACAGGGCAGGTACAGGACAGAGTTAGATGCAGAGTAAATCTACCTCTACACCGTCCCCATCGAACACTCCCAGGGCAGATACAGTAGAGGATTTGATACAGAGTAAAGCTTCCTCTACACTGTCCCCATCAAACTCTCCCAGGACAGGTACAGCACGGGGTAAGATGCAGAGAAAATTTTCCTCTATAATGTATCCATCTAAAATTCCCAGTACAGGTACACCAGAGGGTTAGATACAGAGTAAAGCTCCCTCGATACTGAACCCACCAAACACTCCCAGGACAGGTACAGCACAGGGTTAGATACAGAGTAAAGCTCCTTCGATACTGTCCCCATCAAACACTCCCAGGACAGGTACAGCACGGGGTTAGATGCAGAGAAAATTTCCCTCCATAATGTATCCATCTAAAATTCCCAGTACAGGTACAGCACGGGGTTAGGTACAAAGTAAAGCTCCCTCGATTCTGTACCCATCAAACACTCCCAGGACTAGTACAGACCGGGGTAAGAAACAGAGAAAAACTCCCCCTACACTGTACCCATCATACACTCCCACGGCAGTTACAGCACGGGGTTAGATACAGAGTAAAGCTCCCTCGATACTGTACCGATCAAACACTGCCAGGACTAGTACAGCCTGGGGTTAGAAGCAGAGAAAAACTCCCCCTGCACTGTGCCCATCATACACTCCCACGGCAGTTACAGCACAGGGTTAGATACAGAGTAAATCTCCCTTTAACCTGACCCATCTAAAACTCCCAGGACTGGTACTGCCTGGGGTAAGATTCAGAGTAAAGCTCCCTCTACGCAGTCCCCATTAAACACTCCCAGTGCAGGTACGTTACGGGGTTAGATACAGAGTAAAACTTCCTCTACACTGTCCACATCAAACACTCCCAGGACAGGAACAGCACGGTGTTACAGAGTAAAGCTGCCTCTACACCGTCCCCATCAAACACTCCCAGTGCAGGTACATTACGGGGTTAGATACAGAGTAAAACATCCTCTACACTGTCCCCATCAAACACTCCCTGGACAGGAACAGCACGGTGTTAGATACAGAGTAAAAATCCCACTACACCGTCCCCATCCAGCACTGCCAGGCCAGGAACAGAACGGGTTTAGATACAGAATAAAGGTCACACTGCACTGTCATCATCAGACACTCCCAGGCCACGTACAGCACTGGGTAAGAAACAGAGTAAAGCTCCCTCAATAATGTCCCCATCAAACACTCCCAGGACAGGTACAGCACGGCGTTTGATACAAGGTGAAGCTCCCTCTGTACTGTTCCCATAAAACAGTCCCTGCACAGGAACAGAACAGGGTTAGATACAGAGTAAAGCTCCCTCTACACTGTCTCCATCAAACTCTACCAGGTCCGCTACAGCACTGGGTTAGATACAGGGTAAACCTCCCTCTATACTCTCCCCATCATACTCTCACAGGACTGGTACAGCACGGGGTTAGATACAGAGTAAAGCTCCCTCTACAACATCCCCATCAAACACTCCCAGATCCCCTACAGCACAGGATTAGCTACAGTGTAAACCTCCCTCTATACTCTCCCCATCAAACACTCCCAGGACTGGTACAGCACGGGGTTAGATACAGAGTAAATTTCCCTCTAATCTGTCCCCATCAAACACTCCCAGGACAGCTACAGCACGGGGTTAGATACAGAGTAAAGCTCCCTCTACACTGTCCCCATCAAACACTCCCAGGTTAGGTACAGCACTGGGTTAGATACAGTGTAAACCTCCCTCTATACTCTCCCCATCAAACACTCCCTGGACTGGTACAGCACGGGGATAGATGGAGAGTACATCTCCCTCTACACTATCGCTTTCAAACACTCCCAGGACTGGTACAGCACGGGGTTAGATACAGAGTAAAGCTCCCCCTACACTGTGCCCATCGTACACTCCCAGGGCACGTACAGCACGGGGTTAGATACAGTCTAAATTTCCCTCTAAGCTGTCCCCATCAATCACTCCCAGGACTGGTGCAGCACGGGGTTAGATACAGAGTAAAGCTCAGTCTTCACTGTCCCCATCAAGCACTCACAGGGCAGGTACAGGACAGAGTTAGATGCAGATTAAATCTCCCTCTACACCGTCCCCATCAAACACTCCCAGGGCAGGTACATACAGGGTTTGATACAGAGTAAAGCTTCCTCTACACTGTCCCCATCAAACACTCCCAGGACAGGTACAGCACGGGGTTAGATACAGAGTAAAGCCCCCTCAATACTGTGCCCATCAAACACTCCCAGGACAGGTTCAGCACGGGGATAGGTACAGAGTAAAACTTCCTCGATACTGTCCCCATCAAACACTCCCAGGACAGGTACAGCACGGGGTTACATGCAGAGAAATTTTCCCTTCATAATGTATCCATCTAAAATTCCCAGTACAGGTACACCACGGGCTTAGATACAGAGTAAAGCTCCCTCGCTACTGTACCCATCAAACACTCCCAAGACAGGTACAGCACGGGGTTAGATACAGAGTAAAGCTCCCTCGATACTGTCCCCATCAAACACTCCCAGGACAGGTACAGCACGGGGTTAGATGCAGAGAAAAGTTCCCTCGATAATGTATCCATCTAAAATTCCCAGTACAGGTACAGCCCGGGGTTAGAAACAGAGAAAAACTCCCCCTACACGGTGCCCATCATACACTCCCTGGGCAGTTACAGCACAGAGTTAGATGCAGAGAAAATCTCCCTCTACACCGTCCCCATCAAAAACTCCCAGGGCAGGTACAGTACCGGGTTTGGTAGAGTAAAGCTTCCTCTAAACTGTCCCCATCAAACACTCCCAGGACAGGTACACCACGGTGTTAGATACAGAATAAAGCTCCCTCGCTACTGTCCCCATCAAACACTCCCAGGACAGGTACAGAACGGGGTTAGATACAGAGTAAAGCTCCCTCGATACTGTCCCAATCAAACACTCCCAGGACAGGTACAGCACGGGGTTACATGCAGAGAAATTTTCCCTTCATAATGTATCCATCTAAAATTCCCAGTACAGGTACACCACGGGCTTAGATACAGAGTAAAGCTCCCTCGCTACTGTACCCATCAAACACTCCCAAGACAGGTACAGCACGGGGTTAGATACAGAGTAAAGCTCCCTCGATACTGTCCCCATCAAACACTCCCAGGACAGGTACAGCACGGGGTTAGATGCAGAGAAAAGTTCCCTCGATAATGTATCCATCTAAAATTCCCAGTACAGGTACAGCCCGGGGTTAGAAACAGAGAAAAACTCCCCCTACACGGTGCCCATCATACACTCCCAGGGCAGTTACAGCACAGAGTTAGAAGCAGAGAAAATCTCCCTCTACACCGTCCCCATCAAAAACTCCCAGGGCAGGTACAGTACCAGGTTTGGTACAGAGTAATGCTTCCTCTACACTGTCCCCATCAAACACTCCCAGGACAGGTACACCACGGGGTTAGATACAGAATAAAGCTCCCTCGCTACTGTCCCCATCAAACACTCCCAGGACAGGTACAGAACGGGGTTAGATACAGAGTAAAGCTCCCTCGATACAGTCCCCATCAAACACTCCCAGGCAGGTACAGCCCGGGGTTAGAAACAGAGAAAAATGCCCCCTACACCGTCCCCATCAAACACTCCCAGGGCAGGTACAGTACCGGGTTTGGTACAGAGTAAAGCTTCCTCTACACTGTCCCCATCAAACACTCCCAGGACTGGTACTGCCCGCGGTAAGATTCAGAGTAAAGCTCCCTCTACACAGTCCCCATGAAGCACTACCAGGGCAGGTACAGGACAGGGTTATATACAGAGTAAAGCTCACTCTAAACTGTCCCCATCAAACCCTCCCAGGACATGTACAGCACAGGGTTAGATACAGAGTAAAGCTCCCTCTACACCGTCCCCATCAAACACTCCCAGTGCAGGTACATTACGGGGTTAGATACAGAGTAAAACTTCCTCTACACTGTCCCCATCAAACACACCCAGGACAGGAACAGCACGGTGTTAGATACAGAGTAAATATCCCACTACACCGTCCCCATCAAACACTCCCAGGCCAGGTACAGCACGGGTTTAGATACAGAATAAAGGTCCCACTGCACTGTCATCATCAAACACTCCCAGGGCACGCACAGCACTTGGTTAGATATAGAGTAAAGCTCCCTCAATACTGTCCCCATCAAACACCCCCAGGACAGGTACAGCACAGGGTTTGATACAAGGTGGAACTCCCTCTGTACTGTTCCCATAAAACACTCCCTGGACAGGAACAGAACAGGGTTAGATACAGTGTAAAGCTCCCTCTATACTGTCCCCATCAAACACTCCCAGGACAGCAACAGGACCGGGTTAAATACAGAGTAAAGCTCCCTCTACACTGTCTCCATCAAACACTACCAGGTCCGCTACAGCACAGGGTTAGATACAGGGTAAACCTCCCTCTATACTCTCCCCATCAAACTCTCACAGGACTGGTACAGAACGGGGTTAGATACAGAGTAAAGCTCCCTCTAAACTTCCCATCAAACCCTCCCAGGACTGGTACAGCACGGGGTTAGATACAGAGTAAAGCTCGCTCTACACCATCCCCATCAAACACTCCCAGTGCAGGTACATTACGGGTTTAGATACAGAGTAAAACTTCCTCTACACTGTCCCCATCAAACACTCCCAGGACAGGTACAGCACGGTGTTAGATACAGAGTAAATTTCCCACTATACCTTCCCCATCAAACACTCCCAGGGCAAGTACAGCACGGGTTTATATACAGAATAAAGGTCACACTGCACTGTCATCACCTAACACTCCCAGGGCAAGTACAGCAATGGGTTAGATACAGAGTAAAGCTCCCTCTATACTGTCCCCATCAAACACTCCCAGGACAGGTACAGCACAGGGTTAGATACAGAGTAAAGCTCCCTCTACACTGTTCCCATCAATCACTCCCTGGACAAAAACAGAACTGGGTTAGATACAGAGTAAAACTCCCTCGATACTGTCCCCATCAAACACTCCCAAGACAGGAACAAGACAGGGTTAGATACAGAGTAAAGCTCCCTCTGCACTGTTCCCATCAATCACTCCCTGGACAAAAACAGAACTGGGTTAGATACAGAGTAAAGCTTCCTCTACACTTTCCCCATCAAACACTCCCAGGGCAGGAAAAGCACTGGGTTAGATACAGAGTAAAGCTCCCTCTACACTGTCTCCATCAAACACTCCCCGGTCCCCTACAGCACAGGGTTAGATACAGTGTAAACCTCCCTCTATACTCTCCCCATCAAACACTCCCAGGACTGGTACAGCACGGGGTTAGATACAGAGTAAACCTCCCTCAATACTCTCCCCATCAAACACTCCCAGGACTGGTACAGCACGGGGTTAGATAGAGAGTAAATCTCCATTTACACTATCGCCATCAACCACTCCCAGGACTGGTACAGCACGGGGTTAGATTCAGACTAAAGCTCCCTCTATACTGTCCCCATGAAACACTCACAGGGCATGAACAGCACGGGGTTAGATACAGTCTAAATTTCCCTCTAAGCTGTCCCCATCAAATACTCCCAGGACTGGTGCAGCACGGGGTTAGATACAGAGTAAAGCTCCCTCGATACTGTACCCATCAAACACTCCCAGGACTAGTACAGCCCGGGGTAGAAACAGAGAAAAACTCCCCCTACACTGTGCCCATCATACACTCCCACGGCATTTACAGCACAGTGTTAGATACAGAGTAAATCTCCCTCTAACCTGTCCCCATCTAAAACTCCCAGGACTGGTACTGCCCGGGGTAAGATTCAGAGTAAAGCTCCCTCTACGCAGTCCCCATGAAGCACTCCCAGGGCAGCTACAGGACAGGGTTATATACAGAGTAAAGCTCCCTCTACACCGTCCCCATCATACACTCCCAGTGCAGGTAAATTACGGGGTTAGATACAGAGCAAAACTTCCTCTACACTGTCCCCATCAAACACACCCAGGACAGGTACAGCACGGTGTGAGATACGGAGTAAATCTCCCACTACACCGTCCTGATCAAACACTCCCAGGCCAGGTGCAGCACTGGTTTTGATACAGAATAAAGGTCCCACTGCAATGTCATCATCAAACACTCCCAGGGCACGTACAGCACTGGGTTAGATACAGATTAATGCTCCCTCTATACTGTCCCCATCAAACACTCCCAGGATAGGTACAGCAAAGGGTTAGATACAGAGTAAAGCTTCCTCTACAATGTCCCCAAAAACCCTCCATGGACAGGTACAGCACTGGGATAGATACAGAGTAAAGCTCACTCTACACTGTCCCCATCAAACACTCCCAGGACAGGAACAGGACATGGTTAGATAAGGAGTAAAGCTCCCTCGATACTGTCCCCATCAAACACTCGCAGGACAGGTACAGCACGGGTTTAGATAGAGAGTAAAGCTCCCTCTGCACTTTTCCCATCAAACCTCCCAGGGCAGGTACAGCACTGTGTTAGATACAGAGTAAAGCTTCCTCTACACCGTCCCCATCAAACACTCCCAGGACAGGTACAGCACGGTGTTAGATACAGAGTAAAGCTCCCTCTACACTGTCCCCATCAATCAGTCCCAGGACCTGTACAGCATGGTTTTAGATAAAGAATAAAGCTCCCTCTTCACTGTGACCATCAAACACTCCCAGGGCAGGTACAGCACGGGTTTAGATACAGAATAAAGCTCCCTCTGCGCTGTCCCCATCAAACACTCCCAGGGCAAGTACAGCACGGGGTTAGATACAGAGTAAAGCTCCCTCTCTACTGTCCCCATCAAACACTCCAAAGACAGGTACAGCACAGGGTTAGATTCAGAGTAAATCTGCCTCTACGCCGTCCCCATCAAACACTCCCAGGGCAGTTAAAGCACAGGGTTAGATACAGAGTAATGCTTCCTCTACACTGTTCCTATCAAACACTCCCAGGACTTTTACAGCACTGGGTTAGGTACAGAGTATAGCTCCCTCTACACTGTCCCCATCAAACACTCCCAGGACAGGTACAGTGAAGACCCCCGACCCCTTCAGAACCTCAGAAAGACTGAGCGCTTTGCAGTGAATGAATGAATGTTTAAAATGCTCTCATTGTTAGTGAGTCACTTGCTTCAATTTCCCTGGATTCATTTTCGCAATTCAGCCTTTTCTAAAAGATGTGACTGGGAGCTGGGCAGAGTCTACACATTGGAGACCCCCAGATCCTGTGTCTATTCACACCCCCTCCTCTTGTTTTGCTACCTCAGCCCCTCTGTTTCAACCCTCTTTCCAGACATTATGGCAAACTTGTGGCATTCTAAACTATTATCTTAAATTGTTAATAAATACTGAGAAACAGACACAGACACGGGCTTTGCAGCAGCAGAAAGAATGTGAATCATTCCATCCCGTGGGTTTTTACTTCCAGATTCAGTTTTAGAAAATTCAGAATTCAAATTCACAGCAGCAAAGTGTGGGACTGAACGCCCGGATCCTTCAATATTCCAGGGAATACACAGGGAAGTCATGTCTCCATACCTGTGTCTCTGTCACGTTTAAAATATTAATATTACATGAGTCAACTCTGTCCTAAGTGTCCCATTGCTGTGGGGACATATAATGGCCACTGTGAACAAACCTAAAATGGCTGCCTGGTGTTTGTAGACTAGATTCTCAGAGGAAGAGAGGTAGGGAGAGAGGGATAGAGAGCTGGGTAAGCGAGTGAGATAGAGAGAGGAGATCAAGCGATAAAAAAGGGATGAGTTGAGAGAGAGAGATGAAGAGAGGGGAGCGAGTGTAGGATAAAGATATGGGGTGAGAGTGAGAAACAGAGAAATGTATAGTGTGGCAGAGAGATGGGGTGGGAGAGGGAGAGAAGGAACGAGACAGGATGAGAGAATGAGAAAGTGTAGTGCGAAACTGAAAATATTCAAAAATGTGTTAACATTATTAAGTGTAAAGGACAATATCCTGTGAGACATCCCTTCTCCATCTTAAAATTGGCGGGAGAGCCTTTAACCAACTTCAAAATGGGGGGACACCCCTTCCTCAACTTGTGATGTGGAAGTGCTGGAATCTAATCGAGGGGTTCGGGGTGGTTTATATATAGAATAACAGATACCCGGGAGTGCGTTGCTGACTGGAATCTAATCGTGGGGTTTGTGGAGTTTATATATAGAATAATAGATACCATGGATTGAGTTAAAGACTGGAATCTAATCGAGGGGTTCGGGGTGGTTTATATAGAGAATAACAGATACTCGGGAGTGAGTTTGCGGACTGGAATCTAATCGAGGGGTTCGGGGTGGTTTATATACAGAATAACCGATACCCGGGTGTGCGTTGTGGACTGGAATCTAATCGTGGGGTTTGTGGGGTTTATATATTGAATAATAGATACCAAGGATTGAGTTAAAGATTGGAATCTAATCGAGGGGTTTGGGGTGGTTTATATACAGAATAACAGATACCCGGGAGTGAGTTACAGACTGGAATCTAATCGAGGGGTTTGGTGGGTTTATATATAGAATAACAGATACCCGGGAGTGAGTTACAGACTGGAATCTAATCGAGGGGTTCAGGGGGGTTATATTTAGAATAACAGATACCTGGGAGTGAGTTACAGACTGGAATCAAATCGAGGGGTTTGAGGGATTTATATATAGAATAACAGATACCCGAGAGTGAGTTACAGACTGGAATCTAATCGAGGGCTTTGGGGAATTTATATATAGAATAACAGATACCCGGGAGTGAGTTACAGACTGGAAACAAATCGATGGGTTCGGGGTGTTTATATATAAATCATATGAATGTAATATATATAGATTAACAGAAGACCGGGAATGAGTAACATACTGAAATCTAGTCGAGCGGTTTGGGACATTTATATACAGAATAACAGTTAGACGGAAATGAGTTACAGACTGGAATCTAATCGAGGGGTTTGGGGTGGTCTTTATATAGAATAACAGATTCCCGGGAGTGAGTTACATGCTGGAATCTTATCGAGGAGTTCGGGGTGGTTTATATATAGAATAACAGATACCCGAGATTGAGTTACAGACTGGAATCTAACGGAGGGGCTTGGGTTTGTTTATATATAGAATAACAGACACCCGGCAGTGAATTTCAGACAGGAATCTAACGGAGGGGTTTGGGGTGGTTTATTTATAGAATAACAGACACCCGGCAGTGAGTTACAGGCAGGAATCTAACGGAGGGGTTTGGGGTGGTTTATATATAATAATAGATATGGGAGAGAGTTACAGACTGGAATCTAATTGAAGGGTGCAGTGGTTTTATATACAGAATAATAGATACCCGGGAGTGAGTTACAGACTGGAATCTAATCGAGGGGTTCAGGGCGTTTATATATAGAATAATCGATACCCGGGAGTGAGTTACAGACAGGAATCTAATCGAGTGCTTCCGGGGGTTTATATATAGAATCATAGATACCCGGGATTGAGTTACAGGCTGGAATTTAATTAAGGGGTGCAGGGGGTTTATATAGGGAATAATCGATGCCCGGGATTGAGTTACAGACTCGAATCTAATCGAAGGGATCAGGGGGTTTATATATAGAATAATCGATACCCGGGATTGAGTTACAGACTGGAATCTAATCGAGGGGTTCAGGGGGTTTTTATATAGAATAATAAATACCTGGGATTGAGTTACAGACTGCAATCTAATCGAGGGGTTCAGTGGGTTATATAGAGAATAATAGATAGCCGGGAGTGAGTTACAGACTGGAATCTAATTGAGGGGTGCAGAAGGTTTATATAGAGAATAATAGATACCCGGGATTGAGTTACAGACTGGAATCAAGAACAGTTGAAAATATCATTTTTCTTGTGATGTGCTGAAGTGCAGGTTACAGAGGCTGATTTATGGAATGGGTAGTGTGAGTTTTTAATCAGCTTTATCCCAAATATCAAATTTAATTTCTCATTGGAACTGTTTGATGTTTTATTAGTCTTGACACAAATGTATAGGGACCCTTTGGACCCTCACTGTTTGCAGCTTTTCACCATTTATAATGTAACCTGTTCCATCCTTTTTAAAGTGGGCAGCCACACATTTGCCTATAATGATATCCATCTTTCACTATTTCACTCATTCACTTAAGGTGTACATATCTCTTTGGAATTTGAAGTGCAGGTTACAGATTGGATTGGAACTTTCTGCTTTCTGAATCATTAACCAAGTTTCACACAGTTAAACATCAAAACTGACATTCTGAAACAGGAGAGGGCCCCACAACTTCAATTCTGTGATTCTCTAGCACCTCATGATCTGTATCTTACAATATGTCTGCCCCCTTCATGTCTCTGAAGACTTGAGAGATGTTTCAGACATTGGGGAAAAATTTCTGTCAATCGAGATATTTCCTTTGAAGCATTTCATTGTCTTGGGACATTTACAGTAAACGGCTCCTTCAAAGGACATCATTAAAATTCACTCTTTAATCATACAAATCCTTTTGCCCAATCAGACTCCCTGGCCCTACATCCTATTGTTTCAAAGCTAACTTACATTTCACAATGTAGGAATGTGTGAATGCAAACACTTTCTTCACACGTTGCCACAATACTAAGGCTCACACTATTCAGGGTGAAATTTTCAAGACAACATTCATCAACTGAGAGATTTCCAGCTCCAGCTAATTGTAGATTTTTATTTTTAATTTTGGGATAACAGGACTGAAATTGTACGGCATCTCAGTGTGAGATTTAAACTCCTGTTTATTTCAATCTTTAGCTCAGGAATTCACTTTAAAACATGCAGAGAATTGAAACCTTCCTCATACAGTTGCCTGTTTGTTCCAGTGTTGGTATATTCCCTCTTTCTCTTGCGTTTTCACCTGTCTGAAGAAATTGGATTGTTGACATTGGATAATCATCCCTTTCCCATGAAAATGTAAACTCCTGGGAAACTGCAACAGACACAATCTTATGCAGTGATCAAAATCCTGCACCTTTATTCATCAATCCCATTTCCTATCTCTGTAGAAACTCCCTTCCACTGACAGATTATGAGATCCATACTCAATCTCAAAAACCACCACAGAAAAGTGACTGCTTATTTTAAAGAGTGAATCTGAACTTTTTGAAGTTCTGACTCAGTCACAGAATCGCAGAAATTTTGACTCTGTGGGATTAAAATTATCAGAATAATTTTGCAACATACAGGTAACCTGTAGTGACAGGAGGATACTTGTCTGTTCAAAAGGGATTCGATAAGATGCCTCATAAAGCTTGTTACTCAGGACAAGAGCTCATACATTCCCCTAATCTCTCCGCACAGTTCCTCTCAGGATTTGATAATTTGATCAAGTCACCCCTGATGCTACTAAATTTCAGGGAATACAACCCGACTTTGTGCAATCTCACTTTGCAATTTAACCCTTGGAATCCAGGTCTCATTCTGGCAAAGCTGTGATGCACTCGAACTGTCTAAACTGTCCCTGGAGTGTCGGATTAACCCGGGTCACTCACATATACCCAGGTCAGGTTCAAGACTCACCTGTCTCACTCGCTGAGACGCTCCTGTATCACTGGCCTTATTGTAGTCGGATGCCGCGTTGGGAGCAGGACAGGTAGACGGGATTAGGATGACTGCTCATGTGGAGGGTAAACACGAGGAATCTATCAGAGAATCAGAACAGACCAGGGAGAATCAAACAAGGAAACTGATGTTCAATTTATTAGGCCTGATTTTTGGATTGTTTTTGTTTTGGGCGAGAATGTTGCCAACAAACACTCCCAGAAAGGATGCAGCAGGGGCTAGATACAGAGTAAAGCTCCCTCGATACTTTCCCCATCAAACACTCACTGGACAGGAACAGAACAGGGTTAGATACAGAGTAAAGCTCCCTCGATACTGTCCCCATCAAACACTCCCAGGAAGGGAACAGGACAGGGTCAGATACAGAGTAAAGCTACCTCTACACTTTCCCCATCAAAAACTCCCAGGACAGGAACAGGACAGGGTCAGATACAGAGTAAAGCTACCTCTACACTTTCCCTATCAAAAACTCCCAGGACAGGAACAGGACAGGGTTAGATACAGAGTAAAGCTCCCTCTACACTGTCTCCATCAAACACTCCCAGGTCCCCTACAGCACAGGGTTAGATACAGTGTAAACCTCCCACTATACTCTCCCCATCCAACAATCCCAGGGCAGGTACAGCACGGGTTTAGATACCGAGTAAAGCGCCCCCTACACTGTGCCCAACATACACACACAGGGCAGGTACAGCACGGGGTTAGATGCAGAGAAAATTTCCCACTAATCTGTGCCCATCAAACACTCCCAGGACAGGTACAGCACGGGGTTAGATACAGAGTAAAGCTCCCTCTACACTGTCCCCATCAAACACTCCCAGGTCCGGTACAGCACAGGGTTAGATACAGTGTAAACATCCCTCTATACTCTCCCCATCAAACATTCCCAGGACTGGTACAGCTAGGGGTTAGATACAGAGTCAAGCTCCCTCTACACTATCGCCATCAAACACTCCCAGGACTGGTACAGCACGGGGTTAGATACAGAGTCAAGCTCCCTCTATACTGTCCCCATCAAACACTCCCAGGACTGGTGCAGCACAGAGTTAGATACAGAGTAAAGCTCAGTCTACACTGTCCCCATCAAGCACTCACAGGGCAGGTACTGGACAGAGTTAGATGCAGAGTAAATCTACCTCTACACCGTCCCCATCAAACACTCCCAGGGCAGATAAAGTAGATGGTTTGATACAGAGTAAAGCTTCCTCTACACTGTCCCCATTAAACACTCCCAGGACAGGTACAGCACGGGGTTAGATCCAGAGAAAATTTCCCTCTATAATGTTATCATCTAAAATTCCCAGTACAGGTACACCACAGGGTTAGATACAGAGTAAAACTCCCTCGACACTGTACCCATCAAACACTCCCAGGACTAGTACAGCCCGGGGTTAGAAACAGAGAAAAACTCCCCCTACACTGTGCCCATCATACACTCCCACGGCAGTTACAGCACAGGGTTAGATATAGAGTAAATCTCCCTTTACCTGTCTCCATCTAAAACTCCCAGGACTGGTACTGCCCGGGGTAAGATTCAGAGTAAAGCTCCCTCTACACAGTCCCCATGAAGCACTCCCAGGGCAGCTACAGGACAGGGTTATATACAGAGTAAAGCTCACTCTAAACTGTCCCCATCAAACCCTCCCAGGACAGGTGCAGCACGGGGTTAGATAGAGAGTAAAGCTCCCTCTACACCGTCCCCATCAAACACTCACAGTGCAGGTACATTACGGGGTTAGATACAGAGTAAAACTTCCTCTACACTGTCCCCATCAAACACTCCCAGGACAGGTACAGCAAGGTTTTAGATACAAAGTAAATATCCCACTACACCGTTCCCATCAAAAACTCCCAGGCCTGCTACAGCACGGATTTAGATACTGAATAAAGGGCCCACTGCACTGTTATCATCAAACACTCCCAGGGCACGTACAGCACTGGGTTAGATACAGAGTAAAGCTCCCTCAATACTGTTCCCATAAAACACTCCCTGGACAAGAACAGAAGAGGGTTAGATACAGAGTAAAGCTCCCTCTACACTTTCCCCATGAAACACTCCCAGGGCAGGAAAAGCATCGGGTTAGATAAAGAGTAAAGCTCCCTCTACACTGTCTCCATCAAACACTACCAGGTCCGCTACAGCACAGGGTTAGATACAGGGTAAACCTCCATCTATACTCTCCCCATCAAACTCTCACAAGACTGGTACAGCACGGGGTTAGATACAGTGTAAAGCTCCCTCTAAACTTCCCCATCAAACCCTCCCAGGACAGGTACAGCACAGGGTTAGATACAGAGTAAAGCTCCCTCTACACCATCCCCATCAAACACTCCCAGTGCAGGTACATCACGGGGTTAGATACAGAGTAAAACTTCCTCTACACTGTCCCCATCAAACACTCCCAGGACAGGTACAGCACGGTGTTAGATACAGAGTAAATCTCCCACTATACCGTCCCCAACAAACACTCCCAGGCCAGGTACAGCACGGGTTTATATACAGAATAAAGGTCATACTGCACTGTCATCATCAAACACTCCCAGGGCAAGTACAGCACAGGGTTAGATACAGAGTAAAGCTCCCTCTATACTGTCCCCATCAAACACTCCCAGGACAGGTACAGCACAGGGTTAGATACAGAGTAAAGCTCCCTCTGCACTGTCCCCTTCAAACACTCCCTGGACAGGAACAGAACTGGTTTAGATACAGAGTAAAGCTCCCTCTATACTGTCCCCATCAAACACTCCCACGACGGGAACAAGACAGGGTCAGATACAGTGTAAAGCTACCTCTACACTTTCCCCATCAAACACTCCCAGGGCAGGAAAAGCACTGGGTTAGATACAGAGTAAAGCTCCCTCTACACTGACTCCATCAAACAATCCCAGGTCCCCTACAGCACAGGGTTAGATACAGTGTAAAACTCCCTCTATACTTTCCCCATCAAACACTCCCAGGACTGTTACAGCAAGGGGTTAGATACAGAGTAAAGCTCCCTCTACACTATCGCCATCAAACACTCCCAGGACTGGTACAGCACGGGGTTAGATACAGAGTAAAGCTCCCGCTATACTGACCCCATCAAACACTCCCATGACTGGTACAGCACGGGGTTAGATACAGAGTCAAGCTCCCCCCACACTGTGCCCATCGTACACTCCCAGGGAAAGTACAGCACGGGGTTAGATACTGTCTAAATTTCCCTCTAAGCTGTCCCCATCAAACACTCCCAGGACATGTACAGCACGCGGTTAGATACAAAGTAAAGCTCCCTCTACACTGTCCCCATCAAACACTCCCAGGTCCGGTACAGCACAGGGTTAGATACAGTGTAAAACTCCCTCTATACTTTCCCCATCAAACACTCCCAGGACTGTTACAGCAAGGGGTTAGATACAGAGTAAAGCTCCCTCTACACTATCGCCATCAAACACTCCCAGGACTGGTACAGCACGGGGTTAGATACAGAGTAAAGCTCCCGCTATACTGACCCCATCAAACACTCCCATGACTTGTACAGCACGGGGTTAGATACAGAGTCAAGCTCCCCCCACACTGTGCCCATCGTACACTCCCAGGGAAAGTACAGCACGGGGTTAGATACTGTCTAAATTTCCCTCTAAACTGTCCCCATCAAACACTCCCAGGACTGGTGCAGCACAGAGTTAGATACAGAGTAAAGCTCAGTCTTCACTGTCCCCATCAAGCACTCACAGGGCAGGTACAGGACAGAGTTAGATGCAGAGTAAATCTACCTTACACCATCCCCATCAAACAATCCCAGGGCAGATACAGTAGAGGGTTTGATACAGAGTAAAGCTTTCTCTACACTGTCCCCATCAAACTCTCCCAGGACAGGTACAGCACGGGGTTAGGTACAGAGTTAAACTTCCTCGATACTGTCTCCATCAAACACTCCCAGGACAGGTACAGCACGGGGTTAGATGCAGAGAAAATTTCACTCTATAATGTATCCATCTAAAATTCCCAGTACAGGTACAGCACAGGGTTAGATACAGAGTGAAGCTCCCTCTACACCGTCCCCATCAAACACTCACATTGCAGGTACATTACGGGGTTAGATACAGAGTAAAACTTCCTCTACACTGTCCCCATCAAACACTCCCAGGTCTGGTACAGCAAGGGGTTAGATACAGAGTAAAGATCCCTCGATATTTTGCCCATCAAACACTCCCAGGACTCGTACAGCTCGGGGTCAGAAACAGAGAAAAACTCCCCCTACACTGTGCCCATCATACACTCCCACGGCAGTTACAGCACAGGGTTAGATACAGAGTAAATCTCCCTTTAACCTGTCCCCATCTAAAACTCCCAGGACTGGTACTGCCCGGGGTAAGATTCAGATTAAAGCTCCCTCTACACAGTCCCCATGAAGCACTCCCAGGGCAGCTACAGGACAGGGTTATATACAGAGTAAAGCTCACTCTAAACTGTCCCAATCAAACCCTCCCAGGACAGGTACAGCACAGGGTTAGATACAGAGTAAAGCTCCCTCTACACCGTCCCCATCAAACACTCCCAGGCCAGGTACAGCACGGGTTTAGATACAGAATAAAGGTCCCAATGGACTTTCATCATTAAACACTTCCAGGGCACGTACAGCACTGGGTTAGTTACAGAGTAAAGCTCCATCTATACTGTCCCCATCAAACACTCCCAGGACAGGAACAGGACAGGGTTAGATACAGAGTAAAGCTACCTCTACACTTTCTCCATCAAACACTCCCAGGGAAGGAAAAGCACTGGGTTAGATACAGAGTAAAGCTCCCTCTGCACTGTCTGCATCAAACACTCCCATGTCCGGTACAGCACAGGGTTAGATACAGTGTAAACCTCCCTCTATACTCTCCCCATCAAACACTCCCAGGACTGGTACAGCACGGGTTTAGATACAGAGTAAATCTACCCCTACACTGTGGCCATCATACACTCCCAGGGCAGGTACAGCATGGGGTTAGGTACAGAGTAAAGCTGCCTCTGCACTGTCTCCATCAAACACTCCCAGGAATGGTACAGCTCAGGGTTAGATACAGAGTAAAGCTCCCTCTATACTATCCCCATCAAACACTCCCAGTACTGGTACAGCACGGGGTTAGATACAGAGTAAAGCTCCCCCTACACTGTCCCCATCAAACACTCCCAGGACAAGTGCAGCACGGGGTTAGATACAGAGTAAAGCTCCCTCTACACGGTCCCCATCAAACACTCCCAGGGCAGGTACAGCACGGGGCTAGATAGAGAGTAAAGCTCCCTATATATAGAATATATAGAATAACAGATATATATATATATAGAATAACAGATATATATATATAGAATAACAGATACCCGGGTGTGATTTACAGACTGGATTCTAATTGAGGAGTGTGGGGTGTTTTTATATAGGCTAACAGATACCCGGGAGTGAGCTACAAATTCGAATCTAACAGTGCTTTTCGGGATGGTTTAAATATAGATAATCAGATTGGTGAGAATGAGTTACCGACTGGAATCTAATCGAGGGGTTCAGGGGGTTTATATATAGAATAACAGATTCCCCCGGAGGGAGTTACAGACTGGAATCTAATTGAGGGGTTCGGGTTGGTTTATATTTAGAATAACAGATACCCGGGAGTGAGTTACAGACTGGAATCTAATCGAGGAGATCTGGGGGTTTATATATAGAATAACAGAAACCCGGGAGTGAGTTACAGACTGGAATCTAATCGAGGGGTTCAGGGGGTTTATATATAGAATAACAGAAACCCGGGAGTGAGTTACAGACTGGAATCTAATCGAGGGGTTCGGGGAGTTTATATATAGAATAACAGATACCCGGGCGTGAGTTACAGACTGGAATCTAATCGAGGGGTTCAGGGGGTTTATATATAGAATAACAGGTACCCGGGAGTGAGTTACAGACTGGAATCTCATCGAGAGTTTCGGGGGGTTTATACGTAGAATAACAGCTTCCCGGGTGTGAGTTACACACTGGAATCAAATCGAAGAGTTTGGGGTGGTTTATATATAGAACAACAGGCACCCGGGAGTGAGTTACAGACTGGAATCTAAAAGAGGGGGTTGGGTTGGTTTTTATTTTGAATAACAGATACCCGGGAGTGAGTTACAGAACAGAATCTAATGGAGGGATTTGGTATGGTTTATACATAGAATAACACAACGGGAGTGAGTTACAGAGTGGAATCTCATCGAGGGGTTCAGGGGGATTATATATAGAATAACAGTTACCCGGGAGTGAGTTACAGACTGGAATCTAATGGAGGGGTTCGGGGTGGTTTATATATAGAATAACAGTTACCCGGGAGTCAGTTACAGACTGGAATCTAATCGAGGGGTTCAGGGGGTTTATATATAGAATAATAAATACCTGGGATTGAGTTACAGACTGCAATCTAATCGAGGGGTTCAGTGGGTTTATATAGAGAATAATAGATATCCGGGATTGAGTTACAGACTGGAATCAAGAACAGTTGAAAATATCATTTTTCTTGTGATGTGCTGAAGTGCAGGTTACAGAGGCTGATTCATGGAATGGGTAGTGTGAATTTTTAACCAGCTTTATCCCAAATATCAAATTTAATTTCTCATTGGAACTGTTTGATGTTTTCTTAGTCTTGACACAAATGGATAGGGACTCTTTGGACCCTCACTGTTTGCAGCTTTTCACCATTTATAATGTAACCTGTTCCATCCTTTTTAAAGTGGGCAGCCACACATTTGCCTATAATGAAATCCATCTTTCACTATTTCACTCATTCACTTAAGGTGTACATATCTCTTTGGAATTTGAAGTGCAGGTTACAGATTGGATTGGAACTTTCTGCTTTAAGAATCATTAACCAAGTTTCACACAGTTAAACATCAAAACTGACATTCTGAAACAGGAGAGGGCCCCACAACTTCAATTCTGTGATTGTCTAGAAACTGCAACAGACACAATCTTATGCAGTGATCAAAATCCTGCACCTTTATTCATCAATCCCATTTCCTATCTCTGTAGAAACTCCCTTCCACTGACAGATTCTGAGATCCATACTCAATCTCAAAAACCACCACAGAAAAGTGACTGCTTATTTTAAACAGTGAATCTGAACTATTTGAAGTTCTGACTCAGACACAGAATCGCAGAAATTTTGACTCTGTGGGATGAAAATTATCAGAATAACTTTGCAACATACAGGTAACCTGTAGTGACAGGTGGATACTTGTCTGTTCAAAAGGGATTCGATAAGATGCCTCACAAAGATTGTTACTCAGGACAAGAGCTCATACATTCCCCTAATCTCCCCACCCAGTTCCTCTCAGGATTTGATAATTTGATCAAGTCACCCCTGATGCTACTAAATTTCAGGGAATACAACCCGAGTTGGTGCAATCTCACTTTGCAATTTAACCCTTGGAATCCAGGTCTCATTCTGGCAAAGCTGTGATGCACTCGAACTGTCTAAACTGTCCCTGGAGTGTCGGATTAACCCGGGTCACTCACATACACCCAGGTCAGGTTCAAGACTCACCTGTCTCACTCGCTGAGACGCTCCTGTATCACTGGCCTTATTGTAGTCGGATGCCGCGTTGGGAGCAGGACAGGTAGACGGGATTAGGATGACTGCTCATGTGGAGGGTAAACATGAGGAATCTATCAGAGAATCAGAACAGACCAGGGAGAATCAAACAAGGAAACTGATGTTCAATTTATTAGGCCTGATTTGTGGATTGTTTTTGTTTTGGGCGACAATGTTGCCAACAAACACTCCCAGAAAGGATGCAGCAGGGGCTAGATACAGAGTAAAGCTCCCTCGATACTGTCCCCATCAAACACTCCCAGGACAGGTACAGCACGGGGTTAGATACATAGTAAAGCTCCCTCGATGCTGTCCCCATCAAACACTCCCAGGAAAGGTACAGCACGGGGTTAGATATGGATAAAGCTCCCTCGATATTGTCCCCATCAAGCACTCCCAGGACAGGTACAGCACGGGGTTAGATACAGAGTAAAGCTCCCTCGATACTGTCCCCATCAAGCACTCCCAAGACAGGTAAGCACGGGGTTAGATACAGATTAAAGCTCCCTCGATACTGTCCCCATCAAACACTCCCAGGACAGGTACAGCACGGGGTTAGATACAGAGTAAAGCTCCCTCAATACTGTACCCATCAAACACTCCTAGGACAGGAACAGCACGGGGTTAGATACAGAGTAAAGATCCCTCGATACTGTACCCATGAAACACTCCCAGGACAGGTACAGCACGGGGTAGATTTAGAGTAAAGCTCCCTCTATACTGTCCCCATCAATACTCCCAGGACAGTTACAGCACGGGGTTAGACACAGAGTAAAGCTCCCTCTGCACTGTCCCAATCAAACACTCCTGGACAGGAACAGGACAGGGTTAGATACAGAGTAAACCTCCCTCTATACTCTCCCCATCAAACAGTCCCAGGACTGGTACAGCACGGGGTTAAATACAGAGTAAAGCTCCCCCTACACTGTGGACATCATACACTCCCAGGGCTGGTACAGCACGGGTTTAGATACAGAATAAAATTCCCTCTACACTGTCTACATCAAACACTCCCAGTGAGTCCCAGACTGGAATATAATCGACGGGCTCAGAGGGTTTATATATAGAATCATAGATATCCGAGAGTATGTTACAGACTGGAATCTAATTGAGGGGTTCGGGGTGGTTTATATATAGAATAACAGATTCCCCGGAGTGAGTTACAGACTGAAATCTAAACGAGGGGTTCAGGGGGTATATATGTAGAATAATTGATCCGGGGGATTGTGTTACAGACTGGAATCTAATCGAGGGGTTCAGGGGGTTTATATGTAGAATAATTGATTCCCGGGATTGAGTTACAGAGTGGAATGCAATCGAGGGTTTCGGGGGTTTATATATTGAATAATAGATTCCCGGGCTTGAGTTGCAGACTGGAATCTCATCGAGTGGTTCGGGGGTTTTATATATAGAATAACAGTTACCCGGGAGTGAGTTACAGTCTGGAATATAATCGAGGTGTTCAGAGGGTTTATATATAGAATCATAGATACACGAGAGTATGTTACAGACTGGAATCTAATCGAGGGGTTTGGGGAGTTGATATATAGAATAACAGATTCTATACTCTGGAAAGAGAGGAAGAGTGGGTTGAGGTGAGAGTGAGAGTGGGTTGGGGACTGCGATTACTGCCAGTGTTTTGGGATTTTGTGTGAGATCAGGGTTTGTAACTGGAGTAACACAACCAACAGGGGAAAGAAATATAGATGTATTATTAAGCCAAAAATAAAGACAGGCCCTTGTTGAAACCATGTCTGTCCTGGAGTTAACCCTCAGTGGAAAGGAGCAGCAAGGGGTCCTGTCCTGTTATTAACATTCAAAGGACAGGATCAGCAAGGGGTCCTGTCCGGGGATTAACATTCAAAGGACAGGATCAGCAAGGGGTCCTGTCCGCTGATTAACATTCAATGGACAGGGCTCCTAGGGGATAGAGTGAGTGACATTCCAAACATGTGCGAGAATCAGGGGGTGGGGTCTGTATCCAGCTCACTCAGGATAAATAAGGATCAGGATATTCCCAAACCAGTCCCAAACCAACAAACTCCCTGTGCACTCTCTCTATGGAGAGAGTGAACACTCTCGCCACTCTGGTTCAGTGTGTGTGTGTGTGTTTCTGTGTGTCTCAACCTGCTTTTGAACTGTGATTTGCTTGTGTTGGGAAGTTGCTGAGAGACTGACTTGAGAGTGGTAAATCTGGGATCTTGCTGTGCTATGTTGTGTTTTTTTTTTAAATGTCCTAGTTTTTGTCTTTTTAACCAATTTTATCTCATTTTCTCCTGAGAAATTTGTATTCTGAAAACTGGAAGGTGAGGATCCAAAGAGGGAAAGTCTGGGACAAGGACAAGGAGCTTCTTCCAGAGGGGGATAGTCTGAGGCCTGGTCAACAGGCTTCACCCACGTGAGTTGTGTCTGTTTATTACCCCAATCAAGGTTTAATTTTCATATCTGAGACAGAGAGAGAGTGAGAGTGAGGGGGACAGAGATGTGAGTGAGATAGGAAGAGAGATACTGCGAGAAACACAGGGGATGGGAAAGGTCTCTCAATCTGTTTTAGCCTCTGGTTTATAACTGGGATATTTTTGTATTTGGATGTTGCTAAAAGATTGTGAGACTGTGAAGGGGGGGGAGGTGGGGTGGAAACCTGGGCTCTTGCTGTGCTATTTTGTTTAGAAATGTTCTTGCTTTGTGTTTTAGTCAATTCTTTTCTCTCTCTTTTCCCCAGGAATTTGGAGTTTGAAGACTGCAATGTGACTATGAATCCATGGGCAGGAGCTTTTCCCCAGCTTGGATGGATGGACTCAGGCCTGTTCCACACCCCCCACCCACCCACGTGAGTTGTGTCTCTTTATGACCCCGAGGTTTAATTTTAATCTGGGAGGGACCCTGGTTTTTGGTTCATCGATGAAGCGGTTTCTGTTAGATGATGGGGTGCTGGATTTTGAAAGCCTGGGGTTAAAATATCCCGGCCTTGCGATCAGTCACAAACACATTAACCCTTTGGTGTGTGACAAAGAGGAGATTAAAAATCTGAAATCTGAAGCTATTTAAAAGGTTGTTATAATTGCAAAATAAGACAGGTGGGGAGACAGTGCGATGAAGTGGAATCTGTTCAATCAGATTCACAGGGGCCATTACTGTTCAGTTTACTGACATTCTGACTTTAGTTTTACCTTTGTGATTTTCTGTGTCTTTCTCCCTCCAGCTTTTCTCCCTCTCTCTCTCTCCAGATCTCTTTGTGCCCATTTTAAACTTTAATCAACACAAACTGACCAGAAACAGCAATGTGATTTGTCATTATTTTAAATGGGGAGACAGGAACATTTCATCTCTCATTTCAATGCAGAGCACATGAGACAGGGGGAAGGAAAATAGAAAGATGGATAGAGAGAACGAGCGAGAAAGAGGGATGGAGAAAGAGAGGACAGGGACAAGGGCCTAGATAGGAGCATCCATCTTTACCCTGAATGTGAGAGACGGGAGCAGAGATAGAAAAGGGAGGGAGTGATTGAAACAGGGAGAGAGAGGGAAGCCGACGGGAGTGGAGGTGTAAAAACAGGAGGGGGTGTGGGAAAGAGAGACAGGGTCTGATGGTCTCCAGTGTGTAGTCACAAGCCACCTCCACTCACATCCTCTGAGATAGAATGAGATTTTAAAATAAATCCTGGGACGGTAATTTTAAAAAGTGTCCCAAAGGAATGAGCAGCCCCTTCCCAAACTGAAAGAGGGAGTTTAGCACCTTCTGGAGACTGATGGAGGGGGGACAGAGGGAACCATTTTAATCCAATTTATGCAGTTAAATGTCCTTGCTTTTGTTCTTTCAACAAAATTTATCCCTTTTTCTCCTGAGAAATTTGTTTTCTGAAAACTGGAAGGTGAGGATCCATAGAGGGAAAGTCTGGGACAAGGACAAGGAGCTTCTTCCAGAGGGGGATAGTCTGAGGCCTGGTCCACAGGCTTCACCCACATGAATTGTGTCTGTTTATTACCCCAATCGAGGTTTAATTTTCATCTCTGAGAGACAGAGAGAGAGAGAGAGAGAGGGGGACAGAGATGTGAGTGAGATAGGAAGAGAGATACAGAGAGAAACACAGGGGATGGGAAATGTCTCTGAATTTGTTTTAGCCTCTGATTTATAACTGGGATATTTTTGTATTTGGATGTTGCTAAGAGGTTGTGTAACTGTGAAGGGGTCGGTATGGGGGGGATGGAATCCTGGGCTCTTGCTGTGCTATTTTGTTTAGAAATGTTCTTGCTTTGTGTTTTAGTCAATTCTTTTCCCTCTCTCTTTTCCCCAGGAATTTGGAGTTTGAAGACTGCAATGTGACTATGAATCCATGGGCAGGAGCTTTTCCCCAGCTTGGATGGATGGACTCAGGCCTGTTCCACACCCCCCACCCACCCACGTGAGTTGTGTCTCTTTATGACTCCTAGTTATAATTTTAATCTGGGAGGGACCCTGGTTTTTGGTTCATCGATGAAGCGGTTTCTGTTAGATGATGGGGTGCTGGATTTTGAAACCCTGGGGTTAAAATATCCCGGCCTCGCGATTAGTCATAAACACATTAACCCTTTTGTGTGTGGCAAAGAGGAGATTAAAAATCTGAAACCTGAGGCTGTTTAAAAGCTTGTTATAATTCCAAAATAAGACAGGGAGTTTAGCACCTTCTGGAGACTGATGGGTGGACAGGGGGAACTATAAATGTAAAACATGGCCAGTGTGGTGTGGTGAGGGTGGGGAGAGAACAGCCCCCAGTCTCTACCTCTCCAGCTTGTTCCCTCTCAATGTGATTTGTCGTTACTTTAATTGGGTTGGGGGAGGGTGTTGGGAGGGGAGAGAGAGACGGGGTGAGGCCCATTCCCCTCTCACTGTCCCGCAATCCTCAGCCAATACATTTTTAACTGGTCATGAGCAGGTGGGTAGTGGGATCTTGCTGTGTACACATGGTCTCCACCCCCCCGCCCTGTTCTTTGCCCCCCACAAGAGTGACAACACTTTCAAAATAAAAGATTGAGGGAAAGGAGGAGGGTGCGGAGGGAGGGATGATGAAGGCAGAGATAGAGGAGGGTGTGGAGGGAGGGGGATAGACTGAGGCCTGGTCCACAGGCTTCACCCACGTGAGTTGTGTCTGTTTATTACCGCAATCGAGGTTTAATTTCCATCTCTGAGACACAGGGTGAGAGAGTGAATGAGTGAGGGGGGCAGAGGTGTGAGTGAGATAAGAAGAGAGATACAGAGAAAAACACAGGGGATGGGAAAGGTCCTCAATCTGTTTTCGCCTCTGGTTTATAACTGGGATATTTTGGTATTTGGATGTTGCTAAGAGGTTGTGTAGCTTTGAAGGGGAGGGGGTGGGTGTGGGGGTGGAATCCTGGGCTCTTGCTTTGCTATTTTGTTTAGAAATGATCTTGCTTTGTGTTTTAGTCCATTCTTTTCCCTCTCTCTTTTCCCCAGGAATTTGGAGTTTGAAGACTGCAATGTGACTTTGAATCAATGGGCAGGAGCTTTTCCCCAGCTTGGATGGATGGTCCCAGGCCTGTTCCACACCCCCCACCCACCCACGTGAGTTGTGTCTCTTTATGACCCCGAGGTTTAATTTTAATCTCGGAGGGACCCTGGTTTTTGGTGCATCGATGAAGCGGTTTCTGTTAGATGATGGGGTGCTAGATTTTGAAACCCTGGGGTTAAAATATCCCGGACTTGCGATTAGTCACAAACACATTAACCCTTTGGTGTGTGACAAAGAGGAGATTAAAAATGTGAAATCTGAAGCTGTTAAAAAGCTTGTTATAATTGCAAAATAAGACAGGTGGGGAGACAGTGCGATGAAGTGGAATCTGTTCAATCAGATTCACAGGGGCCATTACTGTTCAGTTTACTGAGATTTTGACTTTAGTTTTACCTGTGTGATTTTCTGTGTCTTTCTCCCTCCAGCTTTTCTCTCTTCCTCTCTCTCTCTCTCCAGCTGTCTTTGTGCCCATTTTAAACTTTAATCAGCAAAAACTGACCAGAAACAGCAATGTGATTTGTCATTATTTTAAATGGGGAGACAGGAACATTTCATCTCTCATTTCAATGCAGAGCACATGAGACAGGGGGAAGTTAAATAGAAAGATGGACAGAGAGAACGAGCGAGAAAGAGGGATGGAGAAAGAGAGGACAGGGACAAGGGCCTCGATAGGAGCATCCATCTTTACCCTGAATGTGAGAGACAGGAGCAGAGAGAGAAAAGAGAGGGAGTGATTGAAACAGAGAGAGAGAGGGAGGCCGACGGGAGTGGAGGTGTAAAAACAGGAGGGGGTGTGGGAAAGAGAGACAGGGTCTGATGGTCTCCAGTGTGTAGTCACAAGCCACCTCCACTCACATCCTCTGAGATAGAATGAGATTTTAAAATAAATCCTGGGACGGTGATTTTAAAAAGTGTCCCAAAGGAATGAGCAGCCCCTTCCCAAACTGAAAGAGGGAGTTTAGCACGTTCTGGAGTCTGATGGCGGGGGGGACAGGGGGAACTATTTTAATTCAATTTATGCAGTTAAATGTCCTTGCTTTTGTCCTTTCAACAAAGTTTATCTCTTTTTCTCCTGAGAAATTTGTATTCTGAAAACTGGAAGGTGAGGATCCATAGAGGGAAAGTCTGGGACAAGGACAAGGAGCTTCTTCCAGAGGGGGATAGTCTGAGGCCTGGTCCACTGGCTTCACCCACATGAATTGTGTCGGTTTATTACCCCAATCGAGGTTTAATTTTCATCTCTGAGAGACAGAGAGAGAGAGAGAGAGAGAGAGAGGGGGACAGAGATGTGAGTGAGATACAGAGAGATACAGAGAGAAACACAGGGGATGGGAAATGTCTCTGAATTTGTTTTAGCCTCTGGTTTATAACTGGGATATTTTTGTATTTGGATGTTGCTAAGAGGTTGTGTAACTGTGAAGGGGTCGGTATGGGGGGGGGATGGAATCCTGGGCTCTTGCTGTGTTATTTTGTTTAGAAATGATCTTGCTTTGTGTTTTAGTCAATTCTTTTCCCTCTCTCTTTTCCCCAGGAATTTGGAGTTTGAAGACTGCAATGTAACTATGAATCCATGGGCAGGAGCTTTTCCCCAGCTTGGATGGATGGTCTCAGGCCTGTTCCACATCCCCCCATCCACCCACGTGAGTTGTGTCTCCTTATGACCCTGATGTTTAATTTTAATCTCGGAGGGACCCTGGTTTTTGGTGCATCGATGAAGCGGTTTCTGTTGGATGATGGGGTGCTGGATTTTGAAACCCTGGGGTTAAAATATCCCGGCCTTGCGATTAGTCACAAACACATTTACCCTTTTGTGTGTGGCAAAGAGGAGATTAAAAATCTGAAACCTGAGGCTGTTAAAAGCTTGTTATAATTCCAAAATAAGAAAGGGAGTTTAGCACCTTCTGGAGACTGATGGGTGGACAGGGGGAACTATAAATGGAACTATAAATGTAAAACATGGCCAGTGTGGTGTGGTGAGGGTGGGGAGAGAGCAGCCCCCAGTCTCTGCCTCTCCAGCTTGTTCCCTCTCAATGTGATTTGTCGTTACTTTAATTGGGGTTGGGGGAGGGTGTTGGGGGGAAAGAGAGAGAGAGAGGGGGTGAGGCCCATTCCCCTCTCACTGTCCCGCAATCCTCAGCCAATACATTTTTAACTGGTCATGAGCAGGTGGGTAGTGGGATCTTGCTGTGTACACATGGTCTCCACCCCCGCCCTGTTCTTTGCCCCCCACAAGAGTGACCACACTTTCAAAATAAAAGATTGAGGGAAAGGAGGAGGTTGCGGAGGGAGGGATGATGGAGGCAGAGATAGAGGAGGGTGCAGAGGGAGGGGGATAGACTGAGGCCTGGTCCACAGGCTTCAAACACGTGAGTTGTGTCTGTTTATTACCCCAATCGAGGTTTAATTTCCATCTCTGAGACACAGAGTGAGAGAGTGAATGAGTGAGGGGGACAGAGATGTGAATGAGATAGGAAGAGAGATACAGAGAGAAACACAGGGGATGGGAAAGGTCTCTCAATCTGTTTTAGCCTCTGGATTATAACTGAGATATTTTTGTGTTTGGATGTTGCTAAGAGGTTGTGTAACTGTGAAAGAGGGGGTGGGGGTGGGGGTGGAATCCTGGACTCTTGCTGTGCTATTTTGTTTAGAAATGATCTTGCTTTGTGTTTTAGTCAATTCTTTTCCCTCTCTCTTTTCCCCAGGAATTTGGAGTTTGAAGACTGCAATGTGACTATGAATCCATGGGCAGGAGCTTTTCCCCAGCTTGGATGGATGGTCTCAGGCCTGTTCCACATCCCCCCCACCCACCCACGTGAGTTGTGTCTCCTTATGACCCCGATGTTTAATTTTAATCTCGGAGGGACCCTGGTTTTTGGTGCATCGATGAAGCGGTTTCTGTTAGAGGATGGGGTGCTGGATTTTGAAACCCTGGGGTTAAAATATCCCGGCCTTGCAATTAGTCACAAACACATTTACCCTTTTGTGTGTGGCAAAGAGGAGATTGAAAATCTGAAACCTGAGGCTGTTAAAAGCTTGTTATAATTCCAAAATAAGACAGGGAGTTTAGCACCTTCTGGAGACTGATGGGTGGACAGGGGGAACTATAAATGTAAAACATGGCCAGTGTGGTGTGGTGAGGGTGGGGAGAGAGCAGCCCCCAGTCTCTGCCTCTCCAGCTTGTTCCCTCTCAATTGTGATTTGTTGTTACTTTAATTGGGGTTGGGGGAGGGTGTTGGGGGGGTGGGGGGTGGGGAGAGAGGGTGGGGGGGTGGGAGAGAGAATGGGGGTGAGGCCCATTCCCCACTCACTGTCCCGCAATCCTCAGCCAATACATTTTTAACTGGTCATGAGCAGATGTGTAGTGGGATCTTGCTGTGTATACATGGTCTCCACCCCCGCCCTGTTCTTTGCCCCCCCACAAGAGTGACCACACTTTCAAAATAAAAGATTGAAGGAAAAGAGGAGGGTCCGGAGGGAGGGATGATGGAGGCAGAGATAGAGGAGTGTGCGGAGAGAGGGGGATAGACTGAGGCCTGGTCCACAGGCTTCACCCACGTGAGTTGTGTCTGTTTATTACCCCAATCGAGGTTTAATTTCCATCTCTGAGACACAGAGTGAGAGAGTGAATGAGTGAGGGGGACAGAGATGTGAGTGAGATAGGAAAAGAGATACAGAGAGAAACACAAGGGATGGGAAAGGTCTCTCAATCTGTTTTAGCCTCTGGTTTATAACTGAGATATTTTTGTATTTGGATGTTGCTAAGAGGTTGTGTAACTGTGAAAGAGGGGGTGGGGGTGGAATCGTGGGCTCTTGCTGTGCTATTTTGTTTAGAAATGTTCTTGCTTTGTGTTTTAGTCAATTCTTTTCCCTCTCTCTTTTCCCCAGGAATTTGGAGTTTGAAGACTGCAATGTGACAATGAAACCATGAGCAGTAGCATTTCCCCAGCTTGGATGGATGGACTCAGGCCTGTTCCACACCCCCCACCAACCCACGTGAGTTGTGTCTCTTTATGACCCCGAGGTTTAATTTTAATCTCGGAGGGACCCTGGTTTTTGGTTCATCGATGAAGCGGTTTCTGTTAGATGATGGAGTGCTGGATTTTGAAACCCTGGGGTTAAAATATCCCGGCCTTGCGATTAGTCACAAACACATTAACCCTTTGGTGTGTGACAAAGAGGAGATTAAAAATCTGAAATCTGAAGCTGTTTAAAAGCTTGTTATAATTCCAAAATAAGACAGGGAGTTTAGCACCTTCTGGAGACTGATGGGTGGACAGGGGGAACCATTTGAATTCAGTTTACGCAGCTTCTGTGTGTGGATTTCTCTCTCTCTCTCCATCCTCCTGATCTTGCTGTGCCCACAGGGGCCTGTGGCCTTTGCCCACATGAGAGAGAGAGAAAGGAGAGGTCAGGGGAAAGAGGGGGAGAGATAACAAAACAGAGCGGAGTTGGTGTGGGTAGGTGAGAAGACACTGGGTCCGGGGGGAGAGAGAGAGGGCTCCTCGTGTGCAGTCAGTGCCCAGCTCCCAGTCAGGGCCTTCCAGAAAGTGGGATTTGACCCCAACTGAAATCCCGAGGCAGTGATTTGAAAATGTCTCCTGAGAGAATCCAGCTGCTCCCCAGTTTGAGTTTCAGCCCTTTCAGGGGGTTGTGGTGGTGGGGAGGGAGGGGACTGAGGGGATGGCCCCCAGACTGGGGAATTCCCATGGGGAAGACGGGGAGGGAGAAGCTTTCTCAGCAGGTGTGGAGATAGGGAAAGTCATGGGATCCTGCTGTGTAAAAAAATAAAACAAATAGGCCGCCAGCCTTTCCTGAACTGCAACAGTGACCACACTTGATAGAAATGGGTTCATGGAGGGTGAAGCAGTCGGACACAGAGGGAGAGGGAGAGGGAGAGGGCCTGAAATGAGAACCCGGAGCCTGTGCGAAGGCTTCTTCTCACCCCCCAGAGTCATGTCGGTGTGTGTTAGACAGGCCGGGCCACGGGCTTTCCTGGGTTAAATGGAAAGGGCAGCAGCCATTTCAATTGGGTTTAATGTAGATCTGACGGTGCGGGCTGGTGGTGAGGGTGGGGAGAGAGCAGCCCCCAGTCTCTGTCTCTATAGCTTGTTCCCTCTCTCCCTCTCTCTCTCCAGCCAATTCTGTCCATAATTCATCTTTCTATAAAATGTATAAGAAAACCAATGTAATTTGTCGTTACTTTAATTGGGGGTGGGGGAGGGTGTTGGGGGTGGGGGAGAGAGAGGGGGTGAGGCCCATTCCCCACTCACTGTCCCGCTATCCTCAGCCAATACATTTTTAACTGGTCATGAGCAGGTGGGGAGTGGGATCTTGCTGTGTACACATGGTCTCCACCGCACCCCCCCCCCTCCGCCCTGTTCCTTGCCCCCCACAACAGTGACAACACTTTCAAAATAAAAGTTGAGGGAAAGGAGAGTGCGGAGGGACGGGTGATGGTGTCAGAGAGAGAAGAGGGTGCGGAGGGAGGGGGATAGACTGAGGCCTGGTCCACAGGCTTCACCCACGTGAGTTGTGTCTGTTTATTACCCCAATCGAGGTTTAATTTCCATCTCTGAGACACAGAGTGAGAGTAAGTTAGTGAGGGGGACAGAGATGTGAGTGAGATAGGAAGAGAGATACAGAGAGAAACACAGGGGATGGGAAAGGTCCTCAATCTGTTTTAGCCTCTGGTTTATAACTGGGATATTTTTGTATTTGGATGTTGCTAAGAGATTGTGTAACTGTGAAGGGGAGGGGAGGAGGGGGGGTGGAATCCTGGGCTCTTGCTGTGCTATTTTGTTTAGAAATGTTCTTGCTTTGTGTATTTAGTTAATTCTTTTCCCTCTCTCTTTTTCCCAGGAATTTGGAGTTTGAAGACTGCAATGTGACTATGAATCCATGGGCAGGAGCTTTTCCCCAGCTTGGATGGATGGTCTCAGGCCTGTTCCACACCTCCCCACCCACCCACGTGAGTTGTGTCTCTTTATGACCCCGAGGTTTAATTTTAATCTCGGAGGGACCCTGGTTTTTGGTGCATCGATGAAGCGGTTTCTGTTAGATGATGGGGTGCTGGATTTTGAAACCCTGGGGTTATAATATCCCGGACTTGCGATTAGTCACAAACACATTAACCCTTTGGTGTGTGACAAAGAGGAGATTAAAAATCTGAAATCTGAAGCTGTTTAAAAGCTTGTTATAATTGGAAAATAAGACAGGTGGGGAGACAGTGCGATGAAGTGGAATCTGTTCAATCAGATTCACAGGGGCCATTACTGTTCAGTTTACTGACATTCTGACTTTAGTTTTACCTTTGTGATTTTCTGTGTCTTTCTCCCTCCAGCTTTTCTCCCTCTCTCTCTCTCCAGATCTCTTTGTGCCCATTTTAAACTTTAATCAACACAAACTGACCAGAAACAGCAATGTGATTTGTCATTATTTTAAATGGGGAGACAGGAACATTTCATCTCTCATTTCAATGCAGAGCACATGAGACAGGGGGAAGGAAAATAGAAAGATGGATAGAGAGAACGAGCGAGAAAGAGGGATGGAGAAAGAGAGGACAGGGACAAGGGCCTAGATAGGAGCATCCATCTTTACCCTGAATGTGAGAGACGGGAGCAGAGATAGAAAAGGGAGGGAGTGATTGAAACAGGGAGAGAGAGGGAAGCCGACGGGAGTGGAGGTGTAAAAACAGGAGGGGGTGTGGGAAAGAGAGACAGGGTCTGATGGTCTCCAGTGTGTAGTCACAAGCCACCTCCACTCACATCCTCTGAGATAGAATGAGATTTTAAAATAAATCCTGGGACGGTAATTTTAAAAAGTGTCCCAAAGGAATGAGCAGCCCCTTCCCAAACTGAAAGAGGGAGTTTAGCACCTTCTGGAGACTGATGGAGGGGGGACAGAGGGAACCATTTTAATCCAATTTATGCAGTTAAATGTCCTTGCTTTTGTTCTTTCAACAAAATTTATCCCTTTTTCTCCTGAGAAATTTGTTTTCTGAAAACTGGAAGGTGAGGATCCATAGAGGGAAAGTCTGGGACAAGGACAAGGAGCTTCTTCCAGAGGGGGATAGTCTGAGGCCTGGTCCACAGGCTTCACCCACATGAATTGTGTCTGTTTATTACCCCAATCGAGGTTTAATTTTCATCTCTGAGAGACAGAGAGAGAGAGAGAGAGAGGGGGACAGAGATGTGAGTGAGATAGGAAGAGAGATACAGAGAGAAACACAGGGGATGGGAAATGTCTCTGAATTTGTTTTAGCCTCTGATTTATAACTGGGATATTTTTGTATTTGGATGTTGCTAAGAGGTTGTGTAACTGTGAAGGGGTCGGTATGGGGGGGATGGAATCCTGGGCTCTTGCTGTGCTATTTTGTTTAGAAATGTTCTTGCTTTGTGTTTTAGTCAATTCTTTTCCCTCTCTCTTTTCCCCAGGAATTTGGAGTTTGAAGACTGCAATGTGACTATGAATCCATGGGCAGGAGCTTTTCCCCAGCTTGGATGGATGGACTCAGGCCTGTTCCACATCCCCCCACCCACCCACGTGAGTTGTGTCTCTTTATGACTCCTAGTTATAATTTTAATCTGGGAGGGACCCTGGTTTTTGGTTCATCGATGAAGCGGTTTCTGTTAGATGATGGGGTGCTGGATTTTGAAACCCTGGGGTTAAAATATCCCGGCCTCGCGATTAGTCATAAACACATTAACCCTTTTGTGTGTGGCAAAGAGGAGATTAAAAATCTGAAACCTGAGGCTGTTTAAAAGCTTGTTATAATTCCAAAATAAGACAGGGAGTTTAGCACCTTCTGGAGACTGATGGGTGGACAGGGGGAACTATAAATGTAAAACATGGCCAGTGTGGTGTGGTGAGGGTGGGGAGAGAACAGCCCCCAGTCTCTACCTCTCCAGCTTGTTCCCTCTCAATGTGATTTGTCGTTACTTTAATTGGGTTGGGGGAGGGTGTTGGGAGGGGAGAGAGAGACGGGGTGAGGCCCATTCCCCTCTCACTGTCCCGCAATCCTCAGCCAATACATTTTTAACTGGTCATGAGCAGGTGGGTAGTGGGATCTTGCTGTGTACACATGGTCTCCACCCCCCCGCCCTGTTCTTTGCCCCCCACAAGAGTGACAACACTTTCAAAATAAAAGATTGAGGGAAAGGAGGAGGGTGCGGAGGGAGGGATGATGAAGGCAGAGATAGAGGAGGGTGTGGAGGGAGGGGGATAGACTGAGGCCTGGTCCACAGGCTTCACCCACGTGAGTTGTGTCTGTTTATTACCGCAATCGAGGTTTAATTTCCATCTCTGAGACACAGGGTGAGAGAGTGAATGAGTGAGGGGGGCAGAGGTGTGAGTGAGATAAGAAGAGAGATACAGAGAAAAACACAGGGGATGGGAAAGGTCCTCAATCTGTTTTCGCCTCTGGTTTATAACTGGGATATTTTGGTATTTGGATGTTGCTAAGAGGTTGTGTAGCTTTGAAGGGGAGGGGGTGGGTGTGGGGGTGGAATCCTGGGCTCTTGCTTTGCTATTTTGTTTAGAAATGATCTTGCTTTGTGTTTTAGTCCATTCTTTTCCCTCTCTCTTTTCCCCAGGAATTTGGAGTTTGAAGACTGCAATGTGACTTTGAATCAATGGGCAGGAGCTTTTCCCCAGCTTGGATGGATGGTCCCAGGCCTGTTCCACACCCCCCACCCACCCACGTGAGTTGTGTCTCTTTATGACCCCGAGGTTTAATTTTAATCTCGGAGGGACCCTGGTTTTTGGTGCATCGATGAAGCGGTTTCTGTTAGATGATGGGGTGCTAGATTTTGAAACCCTGGGGTTAAAATATCCCGGACTTGCGATTAGTCACAAACACATTAACCCTTTGGTGTGTGACAAAGAGGAGATTAAAAATGTGAAATCTGAAGCTGTTAAAAAGCTTGTTATAATTGCAAAATAAGACAGGTGGGGAGACAGTGCGATGAAGTGGAATCTGTTCAATCAGATTCACAGGGGCCATTACTGTTCAGTTTACTGAGATTTTGACTTTAGTTTTACCTGTGTGATTTTCTGTGTCTTTCTCCCTCCAGCTTTTCTCTCTTCCTCTCTCTCTCTCTCCAGCTGTCTTTGTGCCCATTTTAAACTTTAATCAGCAAAAACTGACCAGAAACAGCAATGTGATTTGTCATTATTTTAAATGGGGAGACAGGAACATTTCATCTCTCATTTCAATGCAGAGCACATGAGACAGGGGGAAGTTAAATAGAAAGATGGACAGAGAGAACGAGCGAGAAAGAGGGATGGAGAAAGAGAGGACAGGGACAAGGGCCTCGATAGGAGCATCCATCTTTACCCTGAATGTGAGAGACAGGAGCAGAGAGAGAAAAGAGAGGGAGTGATTGAAACAGAGAGAGAGAGGGAGGCCGACGGGAGTGGAGGTGTAAAAACAGGAGGGGGTGTGGGAAAGAGAGACAGGGTCTGATGGTCTCCAGTGTGTAGTCACAAGCCACCTCCACTCACATCCTCTGAGATAGAATGAGATTTTAAAATAAATCCTGGGACGGTGATTTTAAAAAGTGTCCCAAAGGAATGAGCAGCCCCTTCCCAAACTGAAAGAGGGAGTTTAGCACGTTCTGGAGTCTGATGGCGGGGGGGACAGGGGGAACTATTTTAATTCAATTTATGCAGTTAAATGTCCTTGCTTTTGTCCTTTCAACAAAGTTTATCTCTTTTTCTCCTGAGAAATTTGTATTCTGAAAACTGGAAGGTGAGGATCCATAGAGGGAAAGTCTGGGACAAGGACAAGGAGCTTCTTCCAGAGGGGGATAGTCTGAGGCCTGGTCCACTGGCTTCACCCACATGAATTGTGTCGGTTTATTACCCCAATCGAGGTTTAATTTTCATCTCTGAGAGACAGAGAGAGAGAGAGAGAGAGAGAGAGGGGGACAGAGATGTGAGTGAGATACAGAGAGATACAGAGAGAAACACAGGGGATGGGAAATGTCTCTGAATTTGTTTTAGCCTCTGGTTTATAACTGGGATATTTTTGTATTTGGATGTTGCTAAGAGGTTGTGTAACTGTGAAGGGGTCGGTATGGGGGGGGGATGGAATCCTGGGCTCTTGCTGTGTTATTTTGTTTAGAAATGATCTTGCTTTGTGTTTTAGTCAATTCTTTTCCCTCTCTCTTTTCCCCAGGAATTTGGAGTTTGAAGACTGCAATGTAACTATGAATCCATGGGCAGGAGCTTTTCCCCAGCTTGGATGGATGGTCTCAGGCCTGTTCCACATCCCCCCATCCACCCACGTGAGTTGTGTCTCCTTATGACCCTGATGTTTAATTTTAATCTCGGAGGGACCCTGGTTTTTGGTGCATCGATGAAGCGGTTTCTGTTGGATGATGGGGTGCTGGATTTTGAAACCCTGGGGTTAAAATATCCCGGCCTTGCGATTAGTCACAAACACATTTACCCTTTTGTGTGTGGCAAAGAGGAGATTAAAAATCTGAAACCTGAGGCTGTTAAAAGCTTGTTATAATTCCAAAATAAGAAAGGGAGTTTAGCACCTTCTGGAGACTGATGGGTGGACAGGGGGAACTATAAATGGAACTATAAATGTAAAACATGGCCAGTGTGGTGTGGTGAGGGTGGGGAGAGAGCAGCCCCCAGTCTCTGCCTCTCCAGCTTGTTCCCTCTCAATGTGATTTGTCGTTACTTTAATTGGGGTTGGGGGAGGGTGTTGGGGGGAAAGAGAGAGAGAGAGGGGGTGAGGCCCATTCCCCTCTCACTGTCCCGCAATCCTCAGCCAATACATTTTTAACTGGTCATGAGCAGGTGGGTAGTGGGATCTTGCTGTGTACACATGGTCTCCACCCCCGCCCTGTTCTTTGCCCCCCACAAGAGTGACCACACTTTCAAAATAAAAGATTGAGGGAAAGGAGGAGGTTGCGGAGGGAGGGATGATGGAGGCAGAGATAGAGGAGGGTGCAGAGGGAGGGGGATAGACTGAGGCCTGGTCCACAGGCTTCAAACACGTGAGTTGTGTCTGTTTATTACCCCAATCGAGGTTTAATTTCCATCTCTGAGACACAGAGTGAGAGAGTGAATGAGTGAGGGGGACAGAGATGTGAATGAGATAGGAAGAGAGATACAGAGAGAAACACAGGGGATGGGAAAGGTCTCTCAATCTGTTTTCGCCTCTGGTTTATAACTGAGATATTTTTGTGTTTGGATGTTGCTAAGAGGTTGTGTAACTGTGAAAGAGGGGGTGGGGGTGGGGGTGGAATCCTGGACTCTTGCTGTGCTATTTTGTTTAGAAATGATCTTGCTTTGTGTTTTAGTCAATTCTTTTCCCTCTCTCTTTTCCCCAGGAATTTGGAGTTTGAAGACTGCAATGTGACTATGAATCCATGGGCAGGAGCTTTTCCCCAGCTTGGATGGATGGTCTCAGGCCTGTTCCACATCCCCCCCACCCACCCACGTGAGTTGTGTCTCCTTATGACCCCGATGTTTAATTTTAATCTCGGAGGGACCCTGGTTTTTGGTGCATCGATGAAGCGGTTTCTGTTAGAGGATGGGGTGCTGGATTTTGAAACCCTGGGGTTAAAATATCCCGGCCTTGCAATTAGTCACAAACACATTTACCCTTTTGTGTGTGGCAAAGAGGAGATTGAAAATCTGAAACCTGAGGCTGTTAAAAGCTTGTTATAATTCCAAAATAAGACAGGGAGTTTAGCACCTTCTGGAGACTGATGGGTGGACAGGGGGAACTATAAATGTAAAACATGGCCAGTGTGGTGTGGTGAGGGTGGGGAGAGAGCAGCCCCCAGTCTCTGCCTCTCCAGCTTGTTCCCTCTCAATTGTGATTTGTTGTTACTTTAATTGGGGTTGGGGGAGGGTGTTGGGGGGGTGGGGGGTGGGGAGAGAGGGTGGGGGGGTGGGAGAGAGAATGGGGGTGAGGCCCATTCCCCACTCACTGTCCCGCAATCCTCAGCCAATACATTTTTAACTGGTCATGAGCAGATGTGTAGTGGGATCTTGCTGTGTATACATGGTCTCCACCCCCGCCCTGTTCTTTGCCCCCCCACAAGAGTGACCACACTTTCAAAATAAAAGATTGAAGGAAAAGAGGAGGGTCCGGAGGGAGGGATGATGGAGGCAGAGATAGAGGAGTGTGCGGAGAGAGGGGGATAGACTGAGGCCTGGTCCACAGGCTTCACCCACGTGAGTTGTGTCTGTTTATTACCCCAATCGAGGTTTAATTTCCATCTCTGAGACACAGAGTGAGAGAGTGAATGAGTGAGGGGGACAGAGATGTGAGTGAGATAGGAAAAGAGATACAGAGAGAAACACAAGGGATGGGAAAGGTCTCTCAATCTGTTTTAGCCTCTGGTTTATAACTGAGATATTTTTGTATTTGGATGTTGCTAAGAGGTTGTGTAACTGTGAAAGAGGGGGTGGGGGTGGAATCGTGGGCTCTTGCTGTGCTATTTTGTTTAGAAATGTTCTTGCTTTGTGTTTTAGTCAATTCTTTTCCCTCTCTCTTTTCCCCAGGAATTTGGAGTTTGAAGACTGCAATGTGACAATGAAACCATGAGCAGTAGCATTTCCCCAGCTTGGATGGATGGACTCAGGCCTGTTCCACACCCCCCACCAACCCACGTGAGTTGTGTCTCTTTATGACCCCGAGGTTTAATTTTAATCTCGGAGGGACCCTGGTTTTTGGTTCATCGATGAAGCGGTTTCTGTTAGATGATGGAGTGCTGGATTTTGAAACCCTGGGGTTAAAATATCCCGGCCTTGCGATTAGTCACAAACACATTAACCCTTTGGTGTGTGACAAAGAGGAGATTAAAAATCTGAAATCTGAAGCTGTTTAAAAGCTTGTTATAATTCCAAAATAAGACAGGGAGTTTAGCACCTTCTGGAGACTGATGGGTGGACAGGGGGAACCATTTGAATTCAGTTTACGCAGCTTCTGTGTGTGGATTTCTCTCTCTCTCTCCATCCTCCTGATCTTGCTGTGCCCACAGGGGCCTGTGGCCTTTGCCCACATGAGAGAGAGAGAAAGGAGAGGTCAGGGGAAAGAGGGGGAGAGATAACAAAACAGAGCGGAGTTGGTGTGGGTAGGTGAGAAGACACTGGGTCCGGGGGGAGAGAGAGAGGGCTCCTCGTGTGCAGTCAGTGCCCAGCTCCCAGTCAGGGCCTTCCAGAAAGTGGGATTTGACCCCAACTGAAATCCCGAGGCAGTGATTTGAAAATGTCTCCTGAGAGAATCCAGCTGCTCCCCAGTTTGAGTTTCAGCCCTTTCAGGGGGTTGTGGTGGTGGGGAGGGAGGGGACTGAGGGGATGGCCCCCAGACTGGGGAATTCCCATGGGGAAGACGGGGAGGGAGAAGCTTTCTCAGCAGGTGTGGAGATAGGGAAAGTCATGGGATCCTGCTGTGTAAAAAAATAAAACAAATAGGCCGCCAGCCTTTCCTGAACTGCAACAGTGACCACACTTGATAGAAATGGGTTCATGGAGGGTGAAGCAGTCGGACACAGAGGGAGAGGGAGAGGGAGAGGGCCTGAAATGAGAACCCGGAGCCTGTGCGAAGGCTTCTTCTCACCCCCCAGAGTCATGTCGGTGTGTGTTAGACAGGCCGGGCCACGGGCTTTCCTGGGTTAAATGGAAAGGGCAGCAGCCATTTCAATTGGGTTTAATGTAGATCTGACGGTGCGGGCTGGTGGTGAGGGTGGGGAGAGAGCAGCCCCCAGTCTCTGTCTCTATAGCTTGTTCCCTCTCTCCCTCTCTCTCTCCAGCCAATTCTGTCCATAATTCATCTTTCTATAAAATGTATAAGAAAACCAATGTAATTTGTCGTTACTTTAATTGGGGGTGGGGGAGGGTGTTGGGGGTGGGGGAGAGAGAGGGGGTGAGGCCCATTCCCCACTCACTGTCCCGCTATCCTCAGCCAATACATTTTTAACTGGTCATGAGCAGGTGGGGAGTGGGATCTTGCTGTGTACACATGGTCTCCACCGCACCCCCCCCCCTCCGCCCTGTTCCTTGCCCCCCACAACAGTGACAACACTTTCAAAATAAAAGTTGAGGGAAAGGAGAGTGCGGAGGGACGGGTGATGGTGTCAGAGAGAGAAGAGGGTGCGGAGGGAGGGGGATAGACTGAGGCCTGGTCCACAGGCTTCACCCACGTGAGTTGTGTCTGTTTATTACCCCAATCGAGGTTTAATTTCCATCTCTGAGACACAGAGTGAGAGTAAGTTAGTGAGGGGGACAGAGATGTGAGTGAGATAGGAAGAGAGATACAGAGAGAAACACAGGGGATGGGAAAGGTCCTCAATCTGTTTTAGCCTCTGGTTTATAACTGGGATATTTTTGTATTTGGATGTTGCTAAGAGATTGTGTAACTGTGAAGGGGAGGGGAGGAGGGGGGGTGGAATCCTGGGCTCTTGCTGTGCTATTTTGTTTAGAAATGTTCTTGCTTTGTGTATTTAGTTAATTCTTTTCCCTCTCTCTTTTTCCCAGGAATTTGGAGTTTGAAGACTGCAATGTGACTATGAATCCATGGGCAGGAGCTTTTCCCCAGCTTGGATGGATGGTCTCAGGCCTGTTCCACACCTCCCCACCCACCCACGTGAGTTGTGTCTCTTTATGACCCCGAGGTTTAATTTTAATCTCGGAGGGACCCTGGTTTTTGGTGCATCGATGAAGCGGTTTCTGTTAGATGATGGGGTGCTGGATTTTGAAACCCTGGGGTTATAATATCCCGGACTTGCGATTAGTCACAAACACATTAACCCTTTGGTGTGTGACAAAGAGGAGATTAAAAATCTGAAATCTGAAGCTGTTTAAAAGCTTGTTATAATTGGAAAATAAGACAGGTGGGGAGACAGTGCGATGAAGTGGAATCTGTTCAATCAGATTCACAGGGGCCATTACTGTTCAGTTTACTGACATTCTGACTTTAGTTTTACCTTTGTGATTTTCTGTGTCTTTCTCCCTCCAGCTTTTCTCCCTCTCTCTCTCTCCAGATCTCTTTGTGCCCATTTTAAACTTTAATCAACACAAACTGACCAGAAACAGCAATGTGATTTGTCATTATTTTAAATGGGGAGACAGGAACATTTCATCTCTCATTTCAATGCAGAGCACATGAGACAGGGGGAAGGAAAATAGAAAGATGGATAGAGAGAACGAGCGAGAAAGAGGGATGGAGAAAGAGAGGACAGGGACAAGGGCCTAGATAGGAGCATCCATCTTTACCCTGAATGTGAGAGACGGGAGCAGAGATAGAAAAGGGAGGGAGTGATTGAAACAGGGAGAGAGAGGGAAGCCGACGGGAGTGGAGGTGTAAAAACAGGAGGGGGTGTGGGAAAGAGAGACAGGGTCTGATGGTCTCCAGTGTGTAGTCACAAGCCACCTCCACTCACATCCTCTGAGATAGAATGAGATTTTAAAATAAATCCTGGGACGGTAATTTTAAAAAGTGTCCCAAAGGAATGAGCAGCCCCTTCCCAAACTGAAAGAGGGAGTTTAGCACCTTCTGGAGACTGATGGAGGGGGGACAGAGGGAACCATTTTAATCCAATTTATGCAGTTAAATGTCCTTGCTTTTGTTCTTTCAACAAAATTTATCCCTTTTTCTCCTGAGAAATTTGTTTTCTGAAAACTGGAAGGTGAGGATCCATAGAGGGAAAGTCTGGGACAAGGACAAGGAGCTTCTTCCAGAGGGGGATAGTCTGAGGCCTGGTCCACAGGCTTCACCCACATGAATTGTGTCTGTTTATTACCCCAATCGAGGTTTAATTTTCATCTCTGAGAGACAGAGAGAGAGAGAGAGAGAGGGGGACAGAGATGTGAGTGAGATAGGAAGAGAGATACAGAGAGAAACACAGGGGATGGGAAATGTCTCTGAATTTGTTTTAGCCTCTGATTTATAACTGGGATATTTTTGTATTTGGATGTTGCTAAGAGGTTGTGTAACTGTGAAGGGGTCGGTATGGGGGGGATGGAATCCTGGGCTCTTGCTGTGCTATTTTGTTTAGAAATGTTCTTGCTTTGTGTTTTAGTCAATTCTTTTCCCTCTCTCTTTTCCCCAGGAATTTGGAGTTTGAAGACTGCAATGTGACTATGAATCCATGGGCAGGAGCTTTTCCCCAGCTTGGATGGATGGACTCAGGCCTGTTCCACATCCCCCCACCCACCCACGTGAGTTGTGTCTCTTTATGACTCCTAGTTATAATTTTAATCTGGGAGGGACCCTGGTTTTTGGTTCATCGATGAAGCGGTTTCTGTTAGATGATGGGGTGCTGGATTTTGAAACCCTGGGGTTAAAATATCCCGGCCTCGCGATTAGTCATAAACACATTAACCCTTTTGTGTGTGGCAAAGAGGAGATTAAAAATCTGAAACCTGAGGCTGTTTAAAAGCTTGTTATAATTCCAAAATAAGACAGGGAGTTTAGCACCTTCTGGAGACTGATGGGTGGACAGGGGGAACTATAAATGTAAAACATGGCCAGTGTGGTGTGGTGAGGGTGGGGAGAGAACAGCCCCCAGTCTCTACCTCTCCAGCTTGTTCCCTCTCAATGTGATTTGTCGTTACTTTAATTGGGTTGGGGGAGGGTGTTGGGAGGGGAGAGAGAGACGGGGTGAGGCCCATTCCCCTCTCACTGTCCCGCAATCCTCAGCCAATACATTTTTAACTGGTCATGAGCAGGTGGGTAGTGGGATCTTGCTGTGTACACATGGTCTCCACCCCCCCGCCCTGTTCTTTGCCCCCCACAAGAGTGACAACACTTTCAAAATAAAAGATTGAGGGAAAGGAGGAGGGTGCGGAGGGAGGGATGATGAAGGCAGAGATAGAGGAGGGTGTGGAGGGAGGGGGATAGACTGAGGCCTGGTCCACAGGCTTCACCCACGTGAGTTGTGTCTGTTTATTACCGCAATCGAGGTTTAATTTCCATCTCTGAGACACAGGGTGAGAGAGTGAATGAGTGAGGGGGGCAGAGGTGTGAGTGAGATAAGAAGAGAGATACAGAGAAAAACACAGGGGATGGGAAAGGTCCTCAATCTGTTTTCGCCTCTGGTTTATAACTGGGATATTTTGGTATTTGGATGTTGCTAAGAGGTTGTGTAGCTTTGAAGGGGAGGGGGTGGGTGTGGGGGTGGAATCCTGGGCTCTTGCTTTGCTATTTTGTTTAGAAATGATCTTGCTTTGTGTTTTAGTCCATTCTTTTCCCTCTCTCTTTTCCCCAGGAATTTGGAGTTTGAAGACTGCAATGTGACTTTGAATCAATGGGCAGGAGCTTTTCCCCAGCTTGGATGGATGGTCCCAGGCCTGTTCCACACCCCCCACCCACCCACGTGAGTTGTGTCTCTTTATGACCCCGAGGTTTAATTTTAATCTCGGAGGGACCCTGGTTTTTGGTGCATCGATGAAGCGGTTTCTGTTAGATGATGGGGTGCTAGATTTTGAAACCCTGGGGTTAAAATATCCCGGACTTGCGATTAGTCACAAACACATTAACCCTTTGGTGTGTGACAAAGAGGAGATTAAAAATGTGAAATCTGAAGCTGTTAAAAAGCTTGTTATAATTGCAAAATAAGACAGGTGGGGAGACAGTGCGATGAAGTGGAATCTGTTCAATCAGATTCACAGGGGCCATTACTGTTCAGTTTACTGAGATTTTGACTTTAGTTTTACCTGTGTGATTTTCTGTGTCTTTCTCCCTCCAGCTTTTCTCTCTTCCTCTCTCTCTCTCTCCAGCTGTCTTTGTGCCCATTTTAAACTTTAATCAGCAAAAACTGACCAGAAACAGCAATGTGATTTGTCATTATTTTAAATGGGGAGACAGGAACATTTCATCTCTCATTTCAATGCAGAGCACATGAGACAGGGGGAAGTTAAATAGAAAGATGGACAGAGAGAACGAGCGAGAAAGAGGGATGGAGAAAGAGAGGACAGGGACAAGGGCCTCGATAGGAGCATCCATCTTTACCCTGAATGTGAGAGACAGGAGCAGAGAGAGAAAAGAGAGGGAGTGATTGAAACAGAGAGAGAGAGGGAGGCCGACGGGAGTGGAGGTGTAAAAACAGGAGGGGGTGTGGGAAAGAGAGACAGGGTCTGATGGTCTCCAGTGTGTAGTCACAAGCCACCTCCACTCACATCCTCTGAGATAGAATGAGATTTTAAAATAAATCCTGGGACGGTGATTTTAAAAAGTGTCCCAAAGGAATGAGCAGCCCCTTCCCAAACTGAAAGAGGGAGTTTAGCACGTTCTGGAGTCTGATGGCGGGGGGGACAGGGGGAACTATTTTAATTCAATTTATGCAGTTAAATGTCCTTGCTTTTGTCCTTTCAACAAAGTTTATCTCTTTTTCTCCTGAGAAATTTGTATTCTGAAAACTGGAAGGTGAGGATCCATAGAGGGAAAGTCTGGGACAAGGACAAGGAGCTTCTTCCAGAGGGGGATAGTCTGAGGCCTGGTCCACTGGCTTCACCCACATGAATTGTGTCGGTTTATTACCCCAATCGAGGTTTAATTTTCATCTCTGAGAGACAGAGAGAGAGAGAGAGAGAGAGAGAGGGGGACAGAGATGTGAGTGAGATACAGAGAGATACAGAGAGAAACACAGGGGATGGGAAATGTCTCTGAATTTGTTTTAGCCTCTGGTTTATAACTGGGATATTTTTGTATTTGGATGTTGCTAAGAGGTTGTGTAACTGTGAAGGGGTCGGTATGGGGGGGGGATGGAATCCTGGGCTCTTGCTGTGTTATTTTGTTTAGAAATGATCTTGCTTTGTGTTTTAGTCAATTCTTTTCCCTCTCTCTTTTCCCCAGGAATTTGGAGTTTGAAGACTGCAATGTAACTATGAATCCATGGGCAGGAGCTTTTCCCCAGCTTGGATGGATGGTCTCAGGCCTGTTCCACATCCCCCCATCCACCCACGTGAGTTGTGTCTCCTTATGACCCTGATGTTTAATTTTAATCTCGGAGGGACCCTGGTTTTTGGTGCATCGATGAAGCGGTTTCTGTTGGATGATGGGGTGCTGGATTTTGAAACCCTGGGGTTAAAATATCCCGGCCTTGCGATTAGTCACAAACACATTTACCCTTTTGTGTGTGGCAAAGAGGAGATTAAAAATCTGAAACCTGAGGCTGTTAAAAGCTTGTTATAATTCCAAAATAAGAAAGGGAGTTTAGCACCTTCTGGAGACTGATGGGTGGACAGGGGGAACTATAAATGGAACTATAAATGTAAAACATGGCCAGTGTGGTGTGGTGAGGGTGGGGAGAGAGCAGCCCCCAGTCTCTGCCTCTCCAGCTTGTTCCCTCTCAATGTGATTTGTCGTTACTTTAATTGGGGTTGGGGGAGGGTGTTGGGGGGAAAGAGAGAGAGAGAGGGGGTGAGGCCCATTCCCCTCTCACTGTCCCGCAATCCTCAGCCAATACATTTTTAACTGGTCATGAGCAGGTGGGTAGTGGGATCTTGCTGTGTACACATGGTCTCCACCCCCGCCCTGTTCTTTGCCCCCCACAAGAGTGACCACACTTTCAAAATAAAAGATTGAGGGAAAGGAGGAGGTTGCGGAGGGAGGGATGATGGAGGCAGAGATAGAGGAGGGTGCAGAGGGAGGGGGATAGACTGAGGCCTGGTCCACAGGCTTCAAACACGTGAGTTGTGTCTGTTTATTACCCCAATCGAGGTTTAATTTCCATCTCTGAGACACAGAGTGAGAGAGTGAATGAGTGAGGGGGACAGAGATGTGAATGAGATAGGAAGAGAGATACAGAGAGAAACACAGGGGATGGGAAAGGTCTCTCAATCTGTTTTCGCCTCTGGTTTATAACTGAGATATTTTTGTGTTTGGATGTTGCTAAGAGGTTGTGTAACTGTGAAAGAGGGGGTGGGGGTGGGGGTGGAATCCTGGACTCTTGCTGTGCTATTTTGTTTAGAAATGATCTTGCTTTGTGTTTTAGTCAATTCTTTTCCCTCTCTCTTTTCCCCAGGAATTTGGAGTTTGAAGACTGCAATGTGACTATGAATCCATGGGCAGGAGCTTTTCCCCAGCTTGGATGGATGGTCTCAGGCCTGTTCCACATCCCCCCCACCCACCCACGTGAGTTGTGTCTCCTTATGACCCCGATGTTTAATTTTAATCTCGGAGGGACCCTGGTTTTTGGTGCATCGATGAAGCGGTTTCTGTTAGAGGATGGGGTGCTGGATTTTGAAACCCTGGGGTTAAAATATCCCGGCCTTGCAATTAGTCACAAACACATTTACCCTTTTGTGTGTGGCAAAGAGGAGATTGAAAATCTGAAACCTGAGGCTGTTAAAAGCTTGTTATAATTCCAAAATAAGACAGGGAGTTTAGCACCTTCTGGAGACTGATGGGTGGACAGGGGGAACTATAAATGTAAAACATGGCCAGTGTGGTGTGGTGAGGGTGGGGAGAGAGCAGCCCCCAGTCTCTGCCTCTCCAGCTTGTTCCCTCTCAATTGTGATTTGTTGTTACTTTAATTGGGGTTGGGGGAGGGTGTTGGGGGGGTGGGGGGTGGGGAGAGAGGGTGGGGGGGTGGGAGAGAGAATGGGGGTGAGGCCCATTCCCCACTCACTGTCCCGCAATCCTCAGCCAATACATTTTTAACTGGTCATGAGCAGATGTGTAGTGGGATCTTGCTGTGTATACATGGTCTCCACCCCCGCCCTGTTCTTTGCCCCCCCACAAGAGTGACCACACTTTCAAAATAAAAGATTGAAGGAAAAGAGGAGGGTCCGGAGGGAGGGATGATGGAGGCAGAGATAGAGGAGTGTGCGGAGAGAGGGGGATAGACTGAGGCCTGGTCCACAGGCTTCACCCACGTGAGTTGTGTCTGTTTATTACCCCAATCGAGGTTTAATTTCCATCTCTGAGACACAGAGTGAGAGAGTGAATGAGTGAGGGGGACAGAGATGTGAGTGAGATAGGAAAAGAGATACAGAGAGAAACACAAGGGATGGGAAAGGTCTCTCAATCTGTTTTAGCCTCTGGTTTATAACTGAGATATTTTTGTATTTGGATGTTGCTAAGAGGTTGTGTAACTGTGAAAGAGGGGGTGGGGGTGGAATCGTGGGCTCTTGCTGTGCTATTTTGTTTAGAAATGTTCTTGCTTTGTGTTTTAGTCAATTCTTTTCCCTCTCTCTTTTCCCCAGGAATTTGGAGTTTGAAGACTGCAATGTGACAATGAAACCATGAGCAGTAGCATTTCCCCAGCTTGGATGGATGGACTCAGGCCTGTTCCACACCCCCCACCAACCCACGTGAGTTGTGTCTCTTTATGACCCCGAGGTTTAATTTTAATCTCGGAGGGACCCTGGTTTTTGGTTCATCGATGAAGCGGTTTCTGTTAGATGATGGAGTGCTGGATTTTGAAACCCTGGGGTTAAAATATCCCGGCCTTGCGATTAGTCACAAACACATTAACCCTTTGGTGTGTGACAAAGAGGAGATTAAAAATCTGAAATCTGAAGCTGTTTAAAAGCTTGTTATAATTCCAAAATAAGACAGGGAGTTTAGCACCTTCTGGAGACTGATGGGTGGACAGGGGGAACCATTTGAATTCAGTTTACGCAGCTTCTGTGTGTGGATTTCTCTCTCTCTCTCCATCCTCCTGATCTTGCTGTGCCCACAGGGGCCTGTGGCCTTTGCCCACATGAGAGAGAGAGAAAGGAGAGGTCAGGGGAAAGAGGGGGAGAGATAACAAAACAGAGCGGAGTTGGTGTGGGTAGGTGAGAAGACACTGGGTCCGGGGGGAGAGAGAGAGGGCTCCTCGTGTGCAGTCAGTGCCCAGCTCCCAGTCAGGGCCTTCCAGAAAGTGGGATTTGACCCCAACTGAAATCCCGAGGCAGTGATTTGAAAATGTCTCCTGAGAGAATCCAGCTGCTCCCCAGTTTGAGTTTCAGCCCTTTCAGGGGGTTGTGGTGGTGGGGAGGGAGGGGACTGAGGGGATGGCCCCCAGACTGGGGAATTCCCACGGGGAAGACGGGGAGAGAGAGGCTTTCACAGCAGGTGTGGAGATAGGGAAAGTCATGGGATCCTAAGTCCTGGGATCCTGCTGTGTAAAAAAATAAAACAAATAGGCCGCCAGCCTTTCCTGAACTGTATCAGTGACCGACCACACTTGATAGAAATGGGTTCATGGAGGGTGAAGCAGTCGGACACAGAGAGAGAGGGAGAGGGAGAGGGAGAGGGCCTGAAATGAGAACCCGGAGCCTGTGCGAAGGTTTCTTCTCACCCCCAGAGTCATGTCGGTGTGTGTTAGACAGGCCGGGCCACGGGCTTTCCTGGGTTAAATGGAAGGAGCAGCAGCCATTTCAATTGAGTTTAATGTAGATCTGATGGTGCGGGCTGGTGGTGAGGGTGGGGGGAGAGCAGCCCCCAGTCTCTGTCTCTCCAGCTTGTTCCCTCTCTCCCTCTCTCTCTCCAGCCAATTCTGTCCATAATTCATCTTTCAATAAAATGTATAAAAACACCAATGTGATTTGTCGTTACTTTAATTGGGGGTGGGGGAGGGTGTTGGGACGGTAGAGAGAGAGGGGGTGAGGCCCATTCCCCACTCACTGTCCCGCTATCCTCAGCCAATACATTTTTAACTGGTCATGAGCAGGTGGGGAGTGGGATCTTGCTGTGTACACATGGTCTCCACCCCCACCCCCCCCCCGCCCTGTTCCTTGCCCCCCACAACAGTGACAACATTTTCAAAATAAAACATTGAGGGAAAGGAGGAGGATGCGGAGGGAGGGATGATGGGGTCAGAGAGAGAGGAGGGTGCAGAGGGAGGGGGATAGACTGAGGCCTGGTCCACAGGCTTAACCCACGTGAGTTGGGTCTGTTTCTTACCCCAATCGAAGTTTAATTTCCATCTCTGAGACACAGAGTGAGAGAGTGAATGAGTGAGGGGGACAGAGATGTGAGTGAGATAGGAAGAGAGATACAGAGAGAAACACAGGGGATGGGAAAGGTCTCTCAATCTGTTTTACCCTCTGGTTTATAATTGGGATATTTTTGTATTTGGATGTTGCTAAGAGGTTGTGTAACTGTGAAAGAGGGGGTGGGTGTGGGGGTGGAATCCTGGGCTCTTGCTGTGCTATTTTGTTTAGAAATGTTCTTGCTTTGTGTATTTAGTCAATTCTATCCCCTCTCTTTTTTCCCAAGGAATTTGGAGTTTGAAGACTGCAATGTAACTATGAATCCATGAGCAGGAGCTTTTCCCCAGCTTGGATGGATGGACTCAGGCCTGTTCCACACCTCCCCCCACCCACCCACGTGAGTTGTGTCTCTTTATGACCCCGAGGTTTAATTTTAATCTGGGAGGGACCCTGGTTTTTGGTGCATCGATGAAGCGGTTTCTGTTAGATGATGGGGTGGTGGATTTTGAAACCCTGGGGTTAAAATACCCCGGCCTTGCAATTAGTCACAAACACATTAACCCTTTGGTGTGTGACAAAGAGGAGATTGAAAATCTGAAACCTGAGGCTGTTTAGAAGCTTGTTATAATTCCAAAATAAGAGAGGGAGTTTAGCACCTTCTGGAGACTGATGGGTGGACAGGGGGAACCATTTTAATACAGTTTACGCAGCTTCTGTGTGTGGATTTCTCTCTCTCGCTCCATCCTCCTGATCTTGCTGTGCCCACAGGGGCCTGTGGCCTTTCCCCACATGAGAGAGAGAGAAAGGAGAGGTCAGGGGAAAGAGGGGAGAGATAACAAAACAGAGCGGAGTTGGTGTGGGTAGGTGAGAAGACACAGGGTCCGGGGGGAGAGAGAGAGGGCTCCTCGTGTGCAGTCACTGCCCAGCTCCCAGTCAGGGCCTTCCAGAAAGTGGGATTTGACCCCAACTGAAATCCCGAGGCAGTGATTTGAAAATGTCTCCTGAGAGAATCCAGCTGCTCCCCAGTTTGAGTTTCAGCCCTTTCAGGGGGTTGTGGTGGTGGGGAGGGAGGGAACTGAGGGGATGGCCCCCAGACTGGGGAATTCCCATGGGGAAGACGGGGAGGGAGAAGCTTTCTCAGCAGGTGTGGAGATAGGGAAAGTCCTGGGATCCTGCTGTGTAAAAAAATAAAACAAATAGGCCGCCAGCCTTTCCTGAACTGCAATAGTGACCACACTTGATAGAAATGGGTTCATGGAGGGTGAAGCAGTCGGACACAGAGGGAGAGGGAGAGGGAGAGGGCCTGAAATGAGAACCTGGAGCCTGTGCGAAGGCTTCTTCTCACCCCCCAGAGTCATGTCGGTGTGTGTTAGACAGGCCGGGCCACGGGCTTTCCTGGGTTAAATGCAAGCGGCAGCAGCCATTTCAATTGAGTTTAATGTAGATCTGAGGGTGCGGGCTGGTGGTGAGGGTGGGGGGAGAGCAGCCCCCAGTCTCTGTCTCTCCAGCTTGTTCCCTCTCTCCCTCTCTCTCTCCAGCCAATTCTGTCCATAATTCATCTTTCAATAAAATGTATAAAAACACCAATGTGATTTGTCGTTACTTTGATTGGGGGTGGGGGAGGGTGTTTGTGGGGGGGGAGAGAGAGAGGGGGTGAGGCCCATTCCCCACTCACTGTCCCGCTATCCTCAGCCAATACATTTTTAACTGGTCATGAGCAGGTGGTGGAGTGGGATCTTGCTGTGTGCACATGGGGGCAGAGAGAGAGGTGGGTGCAGAGGGAGGAGTGATGGGGGCAGAGAGAGAGAAAGAGGAACAGAATGAGGGAGACTTCGACAGAGAGGGGGTGGGGGTGTTGGGGGCTCGGGGGCAGGGGAAGGAGACACAGGGTCTGGGGGTGTCCCCCTCCATTGTGGGACCGCTCGTGGGATCCTGCTGTACAGAATTACCTTAGTTGCAACTCTAATAACTATTTGATTGACTGGGGGATGTGATTGTGGAACTATAAATGTAAAAGATGGCCAGTGTGGTGTGGATTTTTGTCGATGGTGAGACAGGAACTTTACAGAGTGCCCTTTCTATCCAGCACTCACAGGGGCGTGGAATTAAAAAGGCCGGAACTTGTACCCGGGTCTAATTCACCAAGAGCACAGGGCCCGTGTCTGAGAGCAATTCATGTCACGGTGAAAGGTAAAGGCCCGGCAACCAATTTAATTCACTTCACCGATCTCTGACTGTCAAATTCTCAGTCTCCTCTCTCCCCCTCGGTCTCTCCAATGGGGGAAGAGAGAGAGAGAGAGTAAGGGGGGAGTGAGTGAGGTGAAACAGAGGGGCTGAGATTGCAAAACAAGAGGAGGGGGTGTGAATAGACACAGGATCTGGGGGTCTCCAATGTGTAGAATCTGCCCAGCTCCCAGTCACATCTTTTAGAAAAGGCTGAATTGCGAAAATGAATCCAGGGACAGTGAAGCAAGTGACTCACTAACAATGAGAGCATTTTAAACATTCATTCATTCACTGCAAAGCGCTCAGTCTTTCTGAGGTTCTGAAGGGGTCGGGGGTCTTCACTGTCTTAGTCCCTCTCCATACTGTGCCACAACCAGTTAATTGATTAAAAATGTGCTGATTGGACTCATTTCTTGTCCCTCAGGAGCCCTTTACCAAGTCCTAACTGTGAGAGTGTGTAAAAGTTTGTGCTAATTCCTGAATAATGCTGGTGTTTTAGGCAGGGCGATGAATTGGGAGGTGGAACAGTCATTTGAATTCAGTCTCTCTAGGATGTGTCCCTACGTTACAACAGAGCGAGAGGGGGGAGATTGAGGGAAACAGGAAAAGACAGTGAAACAGAGGCAGGGGGTTGGGGGTGAGGAAGAGACACAGGGTCTGGGGGGGTGGGGGTTAGGGGAGGGTCTCCAGTGTGGAGTCAGTGCCCAGCTCCCAGTCTCTGTAGAAAAGCCTCAGTCACACCCTCCCGGGGACGCCTGGTTTGTAAAAATCGATGCTGGGACGGAGATTTCAAAAAGTCTCCCCCAGGAAGCAGCAGCTTGTTCCCGGTTTGAAGAGAAGGAGTTTAGGCCTTTCTGGGGATGTGTCCGGACTCAGAGCACACATGGTGCCCGGGGGGGGAGAGAGGGGGAAGAGGGAGGGTTACAGCAGGCATGAGGATGGGGAAGGAAATGTGTCTCCCTGTTCCCATCCGGATAGCATTACATTGCTGCCTGTGGGATCCCCCTGTGCAGAAACGGCCTGCTGCTTTTCCTAAACTGCAACAGGGAACACACGACGTTTCTGGGGGAGGGGGTGGGATTTCCCTGTCTCTGTCACTCCAGCTTTCTCTCTCCCTCTCTCTTTCCAGACATTTCGTTCTCTGCTTCATCTTGTAGTAAACTGACAGGAAAGTCATAATGTGATTTGTCGATATTTGAATTGGGGGGGGTTAAGGGGGAGTGGGTCCCATTTCCCTCTCACTCCTTCCAGCCCTGCCTGTGAGGTTTGGGCTGAGCTGTGGAGGGAGAGGAATGTTCTGTTAGACTGGGGCCTCTTCCTGTCCCTGAGCTTTAATGCAGCCTCTGCGACTAGGCCCAATTCACGGCCTCATTTCAGGCCCCTCGGGAGGGTCTGTGCATTGGCTGAACTCCCCAATAAAGGCCCGTGTTTCAGGCCATGAATGTGACGGTGAAACAAAATGTGCAGCAGCCTCTTGAATTCATTTGATTGAGGATGTGATTGTGCGTTTTCCTGCTGTCTCTCTCTCTCTCTCTCTCTCTCTCGATTGTGAGTTATCAGGGAGGGAGGGAGAGAGAAAGGGGAGAGGGAGGGAAACAGGGAGAGAGAGGGACAGGGAGGGGAGAGACGAGGATCTGGGGGTCTCCGGCGTGCAGTCACTGTCCAGCTCCCAGCCTCTGGAGAAAAGACCCTCACTCCCAGCCTCCCAGAAGTTTGGATTAGTGAAAAGAAACTGTGTCACTGAGGGGCCAATCTGTGCCAGTTTGTTTCAAGATATTTCTCTGCCTTTGCCTTTTCCATCGATTCTCAGTCTAAACCAATTTGATCTGACTGTGAGCACACTGCAGTGTGTGGGATCTTTCTGTGCGCAAATACCAAACAGGTTTTCCCAAATGACCACCAGGGAGCACACTTTGAAAATTAATTCCCCGACTGGTGAAGCAGGCGGGAGGGCCTGAAGTGAAACTTGTTCAAGTGAGGCTGTTTCCCCGAATAATGCTGCTGTATTAGACACTGCGATGAATTGAGGCTTGAATGAAATGTGCGGGAAGCATTTTAAATTGAGTTTATTGAGGCCCTGACTGTGGATTTCTCTCTCTCTGCCTCTCCATATTCTGGCATGGGAGAAACAGAGAGAGAGAGAGAGAGACAGAGGGAGAGAGGGAGGGAGGGAGAGAGAGAGAGGTGGGAAAGAGGAAAGATTGAGGGAACTATTGAGTGGGAGGTTAACAGATGGTGGGAGGGGACGGTTATGAGGGAGAGAGACAGACAGCATCTGGGGTTTGTCCAGTCCATGTCCCTCGTGGGGCTGTTTGTGGGATCCTGCTGTGCGCTGCAATTGTAAACATTGATGTGTTGACTTTCGGAGGTCCTGGAATTGAATTTCTAAATGTGAGGCTGCGTAAAGGCCTGTTATTTTTATGTTGTTTATTTATTGTTCTATTTCCCGTGTTGAATTCCCATCACTGATTTCCCTGAAGTTTTCATATATTTTGTAAAGCAATTAGTTCCCAACCCCGGGCCCAGTTTTAAAGAGGAAGATTTTCTGGGAATAGGGGGTGGGGGAAGGATACCTGGCTAACATCACCTTGCTTGTGGGATCTTGCTGTGCGTATCCAACCTGCAGCCTGGTTGGACGTGGGGAAGTGTGAGGTCATGCACTTTGGTAGGAAGAATAGAGGCATAGACTATTTTCTAAATGGGGAGAGAATTCAGAAATCTGGAGCGCAAAGGGACTTGGGAGTCCGAGTCCAGGATTCTCTTAAGGTTAACTTGCAGGTTGAGTCGGTAGTTAGGAAGGCAAATGCAATGTTGGCATTTATTTCGAGAGTACTAGAATATAAAAGCAGGGAATTTGCTGCAGAGGCTTTATAAGGTTCTGGTCAGACCACATTTAGAATATTGGGAGCAATTTTGGGCCCCGTATCTCAGGAAGGATGTGCTGGCCCTGGAGAGGGTCCAGAGGAGGTTCACGAGAACAATACCAGGAATGAAAGGCTTAACATATGAGGAATGTTTGAGGACTCTGGGTCTATACTCGATGGTGTTTAGAAGGATGAGGGGGGATCTGATTGAAACTCACAGAATACTGAAAGGCCTGGATAGAGTGGACGTGGGGAAGATGTTTCCATTAGCAGGAGAGACCAGGACCCGAGGACACAGCCTCAGAGTAAAGGGAAAACCTTTTAGAACAGAGATGAGGAGAAAATTCTTTAGCTAGAGAGTGGTGAATCTATGGAATTCGTTGCCACAGAAGGCTGTTGCAGCCAGGTCATTGAATGTATTTAAGACAGAGATAGATAGGTTCTTGATTGATAAGGGGATCAAAGATTATGGGGAGAAGGCGGGAGAATGGGGTTGAGAAACTTATCAGCCATGATTGAATGGCGGAGCAGACTCGATGGGCCAAATGGCCTAATTTCTGCTCCTATGTCTTATGGTTATATCCCTCGTGGGGCTGTTTGTGGGATCCTGCTGTGCATTGCTATTTTAAACATTGATTTTCGAATGTTTGAGCTTCTTGAATTGAATGTCTAAATGTGAGGCTGTGCTTGTTAGTTTGATATTGTTTGTTTATTGTTATAATTCCCTGTGTTGAAGGCCAGATGAGGAATTGGACAGGGGTGGGGAGTGGGGTGTTTAATTCCAGTGATTTCTCTCAAGCCTTCAAAAAGTTGCAATACAATCAGTTCCACCCAGCCGACCCCAGTTTAAAAGAGGTAGATTAGACTTTTCTGGGGGTGAGGGAAGGAAGGATACCTGGCTAACATCACCTGGCTTGTGGGATCTTGCTGTGCTTGTCCGGCCTGCACTGCAACCGTGGTTACCCTCCCCGAGTTCAGTTTACTGACGGGCTGATTGAGGATTGTTCCCATTTCCCACCACCCCCCACCCCCATTTCTCTCCGTAAATCATCGATAAATGTAAAACATGGCCACAGTGCATCATTATTTCAAATGGTCAGACAGAGACTTTTCAGAGTGTTTTTCAATCAAGTTCCATCCTGAGGAAGGGGAAAAGAACAGAGATCGCGACAGATTATCAAGCGGGAGAGAGAGAGAGAGAGAGAGGGAAAGATGAGCAGGGATGGGGTGGGCTGGATAGGTACAGAGGGAGGGGGAGAGAGACAGAGGGAGAGGGAGAGGTGACAGTGTTAGAATCGGAAAGTGCAATGTGAATATTTAGTGTGCAAACAGCAGCAGCCCTGGAGTGAGCAGGTAGAGGGGGTGAGGACAGTGAATGGGAGAGGGACGGTGAGGTGGGGATGATCAGTGTTTGCGTGTTATGTACAATCAGGCAGTAAAACAGCTGGAGCTCGCAGGTTACACACAGAGGGAGAGGGCTGGTCACGAGGCATTTACACCGTCATCTCATTTCAAATCTGTTCCATTTGTCTGTGTTTACTAACAGGGGGTGTGTTTACTAAATGATGCCTCTACCCCCACTCCACCGCCCCTCTGAGATTGTGGATGTAAGTGAGTGAGAAGAGCCCTGGGATCTTGCTGTGTCTTTTTTGTTTCAGTAATGTTTGCTTTATTTTAATCATTTTGAATTGAGTTTATTGAGGCCCTGACTGTGGTTTTCTCTCTCTCTGCCTCTATATTCTGGCATGGGAGAAACAGAGAGAGAGAGAGAGAGGGAGAGAGGGAGGGAGGGAGAGAGAGAGGAGGGAAAGAGGAAAGATTGAGGGAACTATTGAGTGGGGAGGTTAACAGATGGTGGGAGGCGACGGTTATGAGGGAGAGAGACAGACAGGATCTGGGGTTTGTCCAGTCCATGTCCCTCGTGGGGCTGTTTGTGGGATCCTGCTGTGCGCTGCAATTGTAAACATTGATGTGTTGACTTTCGGAGGTCCTGGAATTGAATTTCTAAATGTGAGGCTGCGTAAAGGCCTGTTATTTTTATGTTGTTTATTTATTGTTCTATTTCCTGTGTGGAAGGCCAGATGATGAATTGGACTGGGGGGGAGGGAGGTTGGGGGCTTGAATCCCCGTCACTGATTTCTCTGAAGTTTTCATATAATTTGTAAATCAATTAGTTCCCAACCCCGGGCCCAGTTTTAAAGAGGAAGATTTTCTGGGAATAGGGGGTGGCGGAAGGATACCTGGCTAATATCACCTTGCTTGTGGGATCTTGCTGTGCGTGTCCAAATTGCAGCCTGTCCTGCACTGCAACCCTGTGGCTGCCCTCCCCCTGAGATCACAGGGATGTTATAGGGACAGAGATTGAGATCAGGGACAGTCAAAAGGACAGAAAGTGAGAACAGGGACTGTTAAAGGGACAGAGATTGCGATCACGGGGAGGTTAAAGGGACAGAGAGTGAGTTAAGGGGAGGTTAAAAGGCCAGAGATTGAGAACATGGGGAGGTTAAAGAGACAGAGAGTGAGATCACTGGGCGGTTAAAGGGCCAGAGTGTTAGATGACGGGGAGGTTAAACGTACACAGAGTGAGATCACGGTGAGGTTAAAGGAACAGAGAGTGAGATCACGGGGATGTTAAATGGACAGAGAGTGAGATCACGGGAAGGTTAAAGGGACAGAGAGTGAGATCACGGGGAGTTAAAGGGATAGAGAGTGAGATCACGGGAAGGTTAAAGGGACAGAGAGTGAGATCACGGCGAGGTTAAAGGGACAGAGTGTGAGATCACGGGGAGGTAAAAGGGACAGAGAGTTTGATCAAAGTGAGGTTAAAGGGACAGAGAGTGAGATCACGGGGAGGTTAAAGGGGCAGAGAGTGAGATCACGGTGAGGTTAAAGGGACAGAGAGTGAGATCACGTGGAGGTTAAAGGGACAGAGAGTGAGATCACGTGGAGGTTAAAGGGACAGAGAGTGAGATCACGGGGATGTTATAGGGACAGAGGGTGAGATCACGGGGAGGTTAAAGGGACAGGGAATGAGATCACGGGAGGGTTAAAGGGAAAGAGGGTGAGATCATGGGGAGGTTACAATCAGGCAGTAAAACAGCTGGAGCTGGCAGGTTACACACAGAGGGAGAGGGCTGGTCACGAGGCATTTACACCGTCATCTCATTTCAAATCTGTTCCCATTGTCTGTGTTTACTAACAGGGGGTGTGTTTACTAAATGATGCCTCTACCCCCACTCCACCGCCCCTCTGAGATTGTGGATGTAAGTGAGTGAGAAGAGCCCTGGGATCTTGCTGTGTCTTTTTTGTTTCAGTAATGTTTGCTTTATTTTAATCATTTTGAATTGAGTTTATTGAGGCCCTGACTGTGGTTTTCTCTCTCTCTGCCTCTATATTCTGGCATGGGAGAAACAGAGAGAGAGAGACAGAGGGAGAGAGGGAGGGAGGGAGAGAGAGAGGAGGGAAAGAGGAAAGATTGAGGGAACTATTGAGTGGGGAGGTTAACAGATGGTGGGAGGGGACGGTCATGAGGGAGAGAGACAGACAGGATCTGGGGTTTGTCCAGTCCATGTCCCTCGTGGGGCTGTTTGTGGGATCCTGCTGTGCGCTGCAATTGTAAACATTGATGTGTTGACTTTCGGAGGTCCTGGAATTGAATTTCTAAATGTGAGGCTGCGTAAAGGCCTGTTAGTTTTATGTTGTTTATTTATTGTTCTATTTCCTGTGTGGAAGGCCAGATGATGAATTGGACTGGGGGAGGGAGGGTGGGGGCTTGAATCCCCATCACTGATTTCTCTGAAGTTTTCATATATTTTGTAAATCAATTAGTTCCCAACCCCGGGCCCAGTTTTAAAGAGGAAGATTTTCTGGGAATAGGGGGTGGCGGAAGGATACCTGGCTAATATCACCTTGCTTGTGGGATCTTGCTGTGCGTGTCCAACCTGCAGCCTGTCCTGCACTGCAACCCTGTGGCTGCCCTCCCCCTGAATTCAGTTCAGTGACGGGCTGATTGAGGATTGCTCCCATTTCCCGCCGCCCCCCCTGTCATTTCTCTCAGTAAACCCTGGATAAATATAAAACATGGCCACAGTGCATCATTATTTCAAATGGTCAGAAAGAAGCTTTTCTGAGCGCATTTCAGTCAAGATTGATCCTGAGGTAAAGAAAAGGAAGAGAGATAGCGACAGATTAGAGAGGTAAAGATGAGCAGAGATAGAGAGGAGGCTAGATAGGTACAGAGGGAGGGGGAGAGAGACAGAGGGAGAGGGAGAGGTGACAGTGTTAGAATCGGAAAGTGCAATGTGAATATTTAGTGTGCAAACAGCAGCAGCCCTGGAGTGAGCAGGTAGAGGGGGTGAGGACAGTGAATGGGAGAGGGACGGCGAGAGGGAATGATCAGTGTTTGTGTGGTTTTTACAATGAGGCAGTAAAACAGCTGGAGCTCGCAGGTTAAAGACAGAGGGAGAGACGCAGCCTCTGGGAGTTGGGGGGACAGGGGAGGCACTGGGGTGGTCTCCAGTGTTTAGTCACAGCCCCAGCCTCAGAGTAAAGGCCCCACACCCCCACCTCCCTCTTTTGATTGAGATTGTGGCTGTGAGCGAGTGAGAAGAGCCCTGGGATCTTGCTGTGTCTTGTGTTTTAAAATTCTGTGCTTTATTTTAATCAATTTCCATTTCTCTCTCTCTCTTTCCCTCTCCCCCACAAGGAGAATGGATTTGGCAGCTGCAGCTCGGACGATGCAGAGAGAGAATCGATTTGCCGCGAGGAATCCTCGGACAAGAGCTGTAACCGGAGAGAAAAATAATAAAAATGTGTCCGTGCCTTTGTCGCTCATTCTTATACCCGGAGAAAGGACGTGTGGAATTTTCACACCGACGATTGGGTTCAGTGTCGGTTGGGTGGGGGGGGTTTGGGGAATGGGGGTTTTACTCAGGGGGATCCAGGTTGAGACACGGTGCTGCAGAGAGCCCAATCTAATCCATCGAGTGCAATCCCTCCACCTCTTCCTGCCTCTCTTATCTCTGCTCACTCTTACTCAGTGATAGTTTCAGGGCCTGTAACACTCACAGGGTCTGCATTCGATTCACGGCCTGGATCATTATCCTTTAACGGTATCAATTCTGCATTATTTTCAGGGTCTCTATTAGATTGGGGGCCTGTCTTTGTTTGATGGTTTTGATCAGTTTGGGGGGGATTCAGTTGTCGCTGGGTGGATTTGTTTCTGCTTTTGATTTATTACCGCCCAAGGATGATCAGCCTCTGGCACAAAGAAACTGTTCAGCACAACCTTAACCAAGACATAAGGGCCCCCGGCTTCTGTTAGGCCTCAGGCCTCCGCTGGCCTCTGTTAGCTCACACCCAACAAATCATACATCGGCGGGAGAGGCATCATGCCCATCGTGTCTGTATTACTTTAATGGCCTCTATGAATATTTACTTCACGGCCCGTGTGGGTTTCAGTGTTTAATATTGGATTTGAGGGATTCTGTTAGTTTCAGTGATTGAATAAATTTCAAGGTCTGTATTTGCCCTTGTGTCATTGTAATTTCAGGGAGCAGATTCATTTTTTGGCTCAGTAATAGTTTCAGGCACCGTCTAATGATCAGGGCCAAAATGAGTTTCATGGTGAATCCTAGTCTCAGGGGCTCCATTAGTTTCAATGCCCGATTTCGATTCTGGAACTAGATTATTTAATCCAGGTCTGCATTTTTTTCATAGTCTCTATTAATTCCGGGTCCAGTATTAGTGTTGGGTCTGCATTGGTTTCTGGGCCTGGATTAGATTCAGGGTCAGTATTAATCCCAGACCATGTATTAGATTCAGGGTCTGTATTAATTCCAGACCGTGTATTAGTTTCAGGGTCTGTATTAATCCCAGACCATGTATTAGTTTCAGGGTCTGTATTAATTCCAGACCGTGTATTAGTTTCAGGGTCTGTATTAATCCCAGACCATGTATTAGTTTCAGGGTCAGTATTAATTCCAGACCGTGTATTAGTTTCAGGGTCAGTATTAATTCCAGACCATGTATTAGTTTCAGGGTCAGTATTAATTCCAGACCGTGTATTAGTTTCAGGGTCTGTATTAATTCCAGACCGTGTATTAGTTTCAGGGTCTGTATTAATTCCAGACCGTGTATTAGTTTCAGGGTCTGTATTAATTCCAGACCGTGTATTAGTTTCAGGGTCAGTATTAATTCCAGACCGTGTATTAGTTTCAGGGTCTGTATGGGTTTGAGGATCTTTAGTGTCAGGACAATGATTAGAGCCGGGGGGTGGAAAATTACAGGGGGGGAAAGAAAGAGCGTTTGGGGGTTGGGGGGGGGGGAAAGAGCGTGGGGGGGGGGGAAATGAGCATGGGGGGTTGGATAAAAAAAAAAGCGTGGTGGGGGGGGTATAAAAAAAAAGAGCGTGGGGGGGAAAGAAAAAAGAGCGTGGGGGGAAAGAAAAAAGAGCGTGGGGGGGGAATAAAAAAAAGAGAGTGTGGGGGGGGGGAATAAAAAAAAAAGTGTGGGCGGGGGGGAATAAAAAAAGAGTGTGGGCGGGGGGGAATAAAAAAAAGAGTGTGGGGGGTGAATAAAAAAAAAGAGTGTGGGGGGGGAATAAAAAAAAAAGTGTGGGGGGGGGAATAAAAAAAAAGTGTGTGGGGGGGAAATAAAAAAAAAGTGTGGGGGGGGGAAATAAAAAAAAAGTGTGGGGGGGGGGGAAAAAAAAAAAGGGTGGGCGGGATAAAAAAAAAGAGTGTGGGGGGGGAATAAAAAAAAAAGAGTGTGGGGGGGGAATAAAAAAAAAATAAAAAAAAGAGTGTGGGGGGGGAATAAAAAAAAAAAGAGTGTGGGGGGGGAATAAAAAAAAAATAAAAAAAAGAGTGTGGGGGGGGAATAAAAAAAAGAGTTTGGGGGGGAATAAAAAAAAGAGTGTGGGGGGGAATAAAAAAAAGAGTGTGGGGGGGATAAAAAAAAGAGTGTGGGGGGGGGGGAAATAAAAAAAAAGAGTGTGGGGGGATAAAAAAAAGAGTGTGGGGGGGGATTAAAAAAAAAGAGTGTGGGGGGGGAATAATAAAAAAAGAGTGTGGGGGGGAATAAAAAAAAAAGAGTGTGGGGGGGGGAAATAAAAAAAAAAGTGTGTGGGGGGGGGAATAAAAAAAAAGTGTGGGCGGGATAAAAAAAAAAGAGTGTGGGGGGGGAATAAAAAAAAAAGTGTGGGCGGGGGGGAATAAAAAAAGAGTGTGGGCGGGGGGGAATAAAAAAAGAGTGGGGGGGGGGGAAATAAAAAAAAAGTGTGGGGGGGGAATAAAAAAAGAGTGTGGGGGGGATTAGAAAAAAAGAGCGTGGGGGGAAAAAGAAAGAGAGAGAGGGAGAAAGGGGCAGAGAGAGAGAGAGAGAGAGAGAGAGAGAGAAAGGGGCAGAGAGAGACAGAGACAGAGAGAGAGAGAGAGACAGAGACAGAGAGAGAGAAAGAAAGGGGCAGAGAGAGAGAAAGGGGTAGAGAGAGAGAGAGACAGAGAGAGAGAAAGAAAGGGGCAGAGAGAGAGAAAGAAAGAGACAGAGAGAGAGAGAGAAAGGGGTAGAGACAGAGACAGAGAGAGAGAGAGAGACAGAGACAGAGAGAGAGAAAGAAAGGGGCAGAGAGAGAGAAAGGGGTAGAGAGAGAGAGAGAGAGACAGAGAGAGAGAAAGAAAGGGGCAGAGAGAGAGAAAGAAAGAGACAGAGAGAGAGAGAGAAAGGGGTAGAGACAGAGACAGAGAGAGAGAGAGAGACAGAGACAGAGAGAGAGAAAGAAAGGGGCAGAGAGAGAGAAAGGGGTAGAGAGAGAGAGAGAGAGACAGAGAGAGAGAAAGAAAGGGGCAGAGAGAGAGAAAGAAAGAGACAGAGAGAGAGAGAGAAAGGGGTAGAGAGAGAGAGAGAGAGAGAGAAAGAAAGGGACAGAGAGAGAGAAAGAAAGGGGCAGAGAGAGAGAGAGAGACAGAGAATGAGAGAAAGAAAGAGACAGAGAGAGAAAGGGGTAGAGAGAGAGAAAGAAACAGACATAGAGACAGAAAGAAAGGGGCAGAGAGAGAGAGAGACAGAGAATGAGAGAAAGAAAGAGACAGAGAGAGAAAGGGGTAGAGAGAGAGAAAGAAACAGACATAGAGAGAGAAAGAAAGGGGCAGAGAGAGAGAAAGAAAGAGACAGAGAGAGAGAAAGAAAGAGGCAGAGAGAGAGAAAGAGACAGAGAGAAAAAGAAAGATGCAGAGAGAGAAAGAGGCAGAGAGAGAGAGAGAGAGAGAGAGAGAGAAAGAGGCAGAGAGAGAGAGAGAGAGTGAGAGAGAGAGAGAGAGAGAGAGAGAGAGAAAGAGGCAGAGAGGGATAGAGAGAAAGATGCAGAGAGAGAGCAGAGAGGTATAGAGAGAAAGAGGCAGAGAGAGAACGAGGCAGAGAGAGAGAGAGAGAGGTAGAGAGAGACCTATGGAGACAGAGAGAGAGAGGGATAGAGAGACACAGAGAGAGGGATAGAGAGACACAGAGAGAGGGATAGAGGGACACAGAGATAGGGATAGAGAGACACAGAGAGAGGGATGGAGAGACACAGAGAGAGGGATAGAGAGACACAGAGAGGGATAGAGAGACACAGAGAGAGGGATAGAGAGACACAGAGAGAGAGGAAGAGAAGGAGACAGAGGCAAAGGGTGGAGAGAGAGTAAGGCGAGAAATTGAAGAGTTTCATACTCACCAATCCATAGGTTCCGACTTCCCTTGGTGGATTCTCACTCCTCCTTCCATCTCCTCTCCCATGGCGGGGAGAGAGACCCTGGGCCTGGGTTTGTGTGCTGGGTGGGGAGATTCAAAGGCCAGATCTGGGACTTGGTTCAGATACACACTCACCCACACAGGCAGACACACACCTACCCACCCACCCACACAGACACACACTGACCCACCCACCCACCAACCCAGACAGACACAAAGACAGAGAGAGAAAGAGAAAGATATATACTCACCTCACACAGGCAATGTTACCCATCCCAATGCCGCATGGCCCAGAGACCTGAACAATGGGTGATCCAGACCTTTTATACTCCCATGTCTGTCACTCAAACACTCCACACCTCACCAATCTGCCCTATCCAACCAGCATTCAGCACTGCACACCTGAGACACACCTACCCAGGGGTGGCACAGACCAACAGGAAACTTTCTCTGTGACTGGGGGGGTGGTGGGTGTGCTGTAATCCACCAGGCAAATGGTTTAACCCAGGGCAATCTCCCTGTCCATCTCTCTCATCCCCCTAGGCCAGAATCCACACAGCTCAGGAACAATGGAGCTGGCAGAGAGAAAGAATTAAAGAATTAGGGGGAAAGAATTAAAGTGGAGCAGCTCTGTGGAGAAACAGGACAGGGAAAATGCTGCCATGTGTCTTCACCAAGCTGCTCTGGATCCAGCTGCACTGGTTTCTGCCCAGGCTCATCCCCGAGGGCTCTGTTCACACTGGGATGTACACAGGCTCCCACACACAGAGACACACTGAGAGAGACATCCATTCTTGTACACACACACTGAGAGAGACATTCAATCCTGTACACACACACACTGAGAGAGACATCCACTCCTGTACACACACACACACTGAGAGAGACATCCACTCCTGTACACACACACACTGAGAGAGACATTCACTCCTGTACACACACACACTGAGAGAGACATTCAATCCTGTACACACACACACTGAGAGAGACATCCACTCCTGTACACACACACACTGAGAGAGACATTCAATCCTGTACACACACACACTGAGAGAGACATCCACTCCTGTACACACACACACTGAGAGAGACATCCACTCCTGTACACACACACACACTGAGAGAGACATCCACTCCTGTACACACACACACTGAGAGAGACATCCACTCCTGTACACACACACACTGAGAGAGACATCCACTCCTGTACACACACACACTGAGAGAGACATCCACTCCTGTACACACACACACTGAGAGAGACATTCAATCCTGTACACACACACACACTGAGAGAGACATCCACTCCTGTACACACACACACACTGAGAGAGACATTCAATCCTGTACACACACACACACTGAGAGAGACATCCACTCCTGTACACACACACTGAGAGAGACATCCACTCCTGTACACACACACTGAGAGAGACATTCAATCCTGTACACACACACACTGAGAGAGACATTTAATCCTGTACACACACACACACTGAGAGAGACATCGACTACTGTACACACACACTGAGAGAGACATTCAATCCTGTACACACACACACACTGAGAGAGACATTCACTCCTGTACACACACACTGAGAGAGACATCCACTCCTGTACACACACACTGAGAGAGACATTCAATCCTGTACACACACACACTGAGAGAGACATTCACTCCTGTACACACACACACACTGAGAGAGACATCCACTCCTGTACACACACACACACTGAGAGAGACATTCACTCCTGTACACACACACACACTGAGAGAGACATTCAATCCTGTACACACACACACTGAGAGAGACATTCACTCCTGTACACACACACACACTGAGAGAGACATTCACTCCTGTACACACACACACACTGAGAGAGACATTCACTCCTGTACACACACACACACTGAGAGAGACATTCAATCCTGTACACACACACACACTGAGAGAGACATTCAATCCTGTACACACACACACACTGAGAGAGACATCCACTCCTGTACACACACACACACTTAGAGAGACATTCAATCCTGTACACACACACACTGAGAGAGACATTCAATCCTGTACACACACACACTGAGAGAGACATCCACTCCTGTACACACACACTGAGAGAGACATTCAATCCTGTACACACACACACACTGAGAGAGACAAGTCTGGAAACTGTGCAATTAGCTTTCCAAAGAATACATTTTTCTATTATCTTTATTCTATTCAGGAAATGTGTGAGGGTACATTAAATGCCTCCCATGTTGACATAAAATGCAATGCAGTTCACTCTCTTTCAATCCACTGTGTGTGGGGCAGTCTGAGGGACTTCAATCCAATTGAACATTGGTTAGATTTACAATTCTCATTTCATATCAAACATTCTCTGAAGCCTTGTGTTACAGAGACCCAGCTTACAACACTGCACAATGATATCCCCAGATCTCCTGCAGGCTCTGCCACGTCTTCACCCACTGACATCTCTGCTCAGCTCCCAGCTTGGAAGAGAGGTGAGTCCCGAACTTCATTTCTGCATTGATTTTCTCACCTCCCCAACCTCCACTCCAACCAAGCTGTGTGCTCCCAGCTCAGATCTGTCAGGGCCACTGTCAATGTCGTGAGACAGCTTCTCTGGACTCTCTCTCTCTCTGTGCCAACACTCATAGCACTAATTCTGATCCTCTGGGACCTCACTTGACCTTTCAGGTTAAACAGGGAGCTGCAGACACAACAGTCATTCCAGGATGCATTGGAGCCTGGCAGCATTTAGAAGATATTTACACAGGTTTCCAGACTTTCTCGCAGTTGTGATCTTTCTCCATCCTGTCCACTCGGGGTGTTTGATAACAGATTTTGCCCGGCTGATATCAAGCTGTGTTTCATTCCTGATTTGAAATGTTGAATCTGGTAATCACACAATGGGATAAACGCACTGACAGCAAAGGATTGTCTTTCACTGACTTCATTCGCTGCAATAATACAGACTGAACTGTGAAACAATAACTCATCCCCTTCATCTTACACTTACAGCATTTACAATATAAAGCTGGACATCATTGGTAAAGTATACGACAGGAGCAGTGGATTCCATAGGTACAGGCTAACATGTCACTTTCAATAGTTATCAGGTTAAGAAGGGCAGGACACAACAAAGGAGAAACTGGTGCAAATTTTCCCAGGTATGGGTTAAAACCCAGAGATATTTATCAATCTGCAATGCAGCCCTGCTTTACCCACTCACCTTTACTGATCTACCCCCTGCTGGATGTTCCCTGAATTACACACTCACCTTTACTGATCTACCCCCCTGCTGGATGTTCCCTGAAATACCCACTCACCTTTACTGATCTACCCCCTGCTGGATGTTCCCTGAATTACACACACACCTTTACTGATCTACCCCCTGCTGGATGTTCCCTGAATTACACACTCACCTTTACTGATCTACCCCCTGCTGGATATTCTGAGAATTACACACACACCTTTACTGATCAAGCCCCTGCTGGATGTTCCCTGAATTACACACACACACCTTTACTGATCTACCCCCTGCTGGATGTTCCCTGAATTACACACACACATTTACTGATCTACCCCCTGCTGGATATTCTGAGAATTACACACACACCTTTACTGATCAAGCCCCTGCTGGATGTTCCCTGAATTACACACACACACACCTTTACTGATCTACCCCCTGCTGGATATTCTGAGAATTACACACTCACCTTTACTGATCTAGCCCCTGCAGGATGTTCCCTGAATTACACACTCACCTATACTGATCTACCCCCTGCTGGATCTTCCCTGAATTACACACACACATTTACTGATCTACCCCCTGCTGGATATTCTGAGAATTACACACACACATTTACTGATCTACCCCCTGCTGGATGTTCCCTGAATTAGACACACACATCTTTACTCAGTATTCAGCCACTCAAACCCTTGCAATTGGAATTTTCCTTGCATTCTGCCCCTTTATTGAAGCCTTTCTAAGGGAGAGATTTCCTTGTCTGATTGTCCATCAATGGAATCCCTGCTTTCTGTCCTGTGCACTTTGACAAGTTTACGCTGCAGGGTCAATGGATCATTTCACAACATTTCTATTGATGCTCGTCAGTGAAAATGTTTAAAAAAAAATCTCACTTTTCACTTTCCCAGGAATAAAATTCCCTGTCAGGAAAATGTTCTTCAATCCACCTCTTATTAAACACCATAGCAAGCCTGTCCCTGTGCATAGACATTCCACTCCCTGTCTTCTTTAAGGATTAAAAGATTCTCTCTAAATTCAAGTGTTTTTAATCCATGGACGAGCCCCCAATTTGTCGTGATCCCAGGTAATGCTATGATTGAACTCGAGAGATCACGGAATGGAAGTTGCTTTGATTGAATATATTCTTTTGTAAACCATGGATGCAACTTACTGAAACTGATTCACGGGTGTCTGATGTTTATTTTCTTTATCGAAATATAAAACATTTAAAAAAACATGAAACATTGGCTATATTTCACTGGATTACAAAAGGTTTGGAAAGCCTTCAATACAGACACCAAGAAAGAACTGGGCCAAACTCACGTTGTCCCGTTTATTACAGCAACCAGTACAGACCCATTACTACAGTAAGGAGGTGCCACTATTTCCACATCCAGGGTTAAACTGGTTCAGATGCAAAGAGTTTTCATTTTCAGTGAACTTATGGACATTCAATAGATGTCCTTCTACAATTTTTACCTCCTCTGAGGTATCCAGAAACCTCACTCTAAATTAGTTAATACTTTAAGTATATGTTTTCATTTCCAAATTAAAACCTAAAAAACCCTGTTTTTTCATGCTGCTTCTCCCTACCTCCATGTGGGTCTTTCTTTGATTCACTGCCTCTGGGCAAGAGCAAGATTTATTTTGTATGTTTTAACTTCCCTAAATTGCTAATTCCTTGGGTGACCCATCTCTTCACTTCAAGAGTGTAAAATAAATTAAAATACGTGCATGCAAAGAGAGCAGCATGTTTGCGTTCTCCATTTCACATAACTGCAGGCTTCGTGATTTCCAACAAACAAAAGAAATAGAACGTAAATTAAACTTAACAATACATCTTGTTCCTAACACCAACAAACAAAATTGCAATTAATTTAAACTATATTTAGTTCCTAACAGTGCCTCCATAATCAGTTTGTGTGCGCATGTATGTGCACATAACCACTAGATTACGGTTGTGTGTATTTTTGTGCATAACCAATTGCTTATTGTTTATGTGCATGTGTGCATTTAATTATTTTTATTCATTCATGGGGTATCGGCTTCACTGGCTGGGGCATCATTTATTGTCCATCTTTAGCTATTCTTGAGAAAGTGGTGGTGAGCTGCCTCTTTGATCAACTGCAGTTCATGTTGGGTAGGTGCATCCGCAGTGCTGTTAGAAAGGGGGATCCTGGAATTTGACCCAGCGACATTGAAGGGACGGCGATATATTTCCAAGTCAGGAAGGTAAGTGACTAAGAGGGGAGCTTCCACGCCGTGGTGTTCCAACGTGCCTTTGACTGTGGTGGTGGGTGTTGAACGCCCTACCTAAGTAGTCTTGGTGAATTTCTAATTTTCGTTTATGTATAACTAAATGATTATTATGTGTGTATATTTGTCTACAAAACTATCTGTTTGTTACGTGAGTGAATTTGCGAACACAACCAGTAGTTTATTATGTGTGTGTGTGTACCTAAACACATTTTTGTTACTTGTGTGTACCTGTTTACATAACCACCAGTTTATTGTTTGTATGTACGTGTGCACATAACCTCTTGTTTATTTATTGCGTGTACTTGTGTGCATAACCACTAGTTTATTGCCTTTGTGTATGTGACCATAACAACGATTTTATTGCTTTTGTGTATGTGAGCATAACCACTGGTTTATTGTTTGTGTTTATGTGTTATCTAACCACTTGCTTGTAGTTCTATAGCTATTGCCGTGCAATTAACAAATATGGTCAGCATAAAAGCAAGTGTTTGTGTCGCTCCCTCTACACCGTCCCCATCAAACACTCCCAGGACAGGTACAGCACAGGGTTAGATACAGAGTAAAGCTCCCTCGATACTGTCACAATCAAACACTTTGTGCAATCTCACTTTGCAATTTAACCCTTGGAAACCAGGTCTCATTCTGGCAAAGCTGTGATGCACTCGAACTGTCTAAACTGTCCCTGGAGAGTCGGATTAACCCGGGTCACTCACATACACCCAGGTCAGGGTCAAGATTCACCTGTCTCACTCACTGAGACGCTCCTGTATCACTGGCCTTATTGTAGTCGGATGCCGCGTTGGGAGCAGGACAGGTAGACGGGATTAGGATGACTGCTCATGTGGAGGGTAAACACGAGGAATCTGTCAGAGAATCCCAACAGACCAGGGAGAATCAAACAAGTAAACTGATGTTCAATTTATTAGGCCTGATTTGTGGATTGTTTTTGTTTTGGGCGAGAATGTTGCCAACAAACACTCTCAGAGATGATGCAGCAGGGGCTAGATACAGAGTAAAGACCCCTCGATACTGTCACCATTAAACGCTCTCACGACAGGCACAGCACGGGATTAGACACAGAGTAAAACTCCCTCTATACCGTCCCCATCAAACACGCCCAGGACAGTTACAGCACAGGGTTAGATACAGAGTAAAGCTCCCTCTACACTGTCCCCATCAAACACTCCCAGGGCAGGTGCAGCACGGGGTTAGATACAGAGTAAAGCTCCCTCTACACTGTCCCCATCAAACACTCCCAGGGCAGGTGCAGCACGGGGTTAGATACAGAGTAAAGCTCTCTCTGCACTGTCCCCATCAAACACTCCCAGGGCAAGTACAGCACGGGGTTAGATACAGAGTAAAGCTCCCTCTGCACTGTCCCCACCGAACACTCCCTGGACAGGAACAGGACAGGGTTAGATACAGAGTAATGCTCCCTCTACACTGTCCCCATCTAACACTCCCAGGGCAGGTACATTACGGGGCTAGATACAGATTAAATCTTCCTCTACACTGACCCAAAAAAAAACTCCCAGGACAGGTAGAGCACTGGGTTAGATACAGAGTAAAGCTCCCTCTAGACTGTCCCCATCAAACACTCCCTGGACAGGTACAGCACGGGGTTAGATACAGAGTAAAGCTCCCTCTACACTGTCCCCAGAAAACACTCCCTGGAAGGAACAGGACAGGGTAAGATACAGAGTAAAGGTCCCTCTACACTGTCCCCATCAAACACTCCCTGGACAGGAACAGGACAGGGTTAGATACAGAGTAAAGCTCCCTCTACACTTTCCCCATCAAACACTCCCAGTGCAGGTAAAGCACTGCGTTAATTACAGAGTACAGATTCCTCTAAACTGTCCCCATCAAACACTCCCAGGACAGGAACAGGACAGGGTTAGATACAGAGTAAAGCTCCCTCTACACTGTGCCCATCAAACACTCCCAGGACAGGTACAGCACAGGGTTAGATACAGAGTAAAGCTCCCTCGATACTGTACCCTTCAAACAATCCCAGGACAGGTACAGCACGGGGTTAGATACAGAGTTAAGCTCCCTCTACACTGTCCCCCTCAAACACTCCTAGGGCAGGTACAGCACGGGGTTAGATACAGAGTAAAGCACCCTCGATACTGTACCCTTCAAACAATCCCAGGACAGGTACAGCACGGGGCTAGATACAGAGTTAAGCTCCCTCTACACTGTCACCATCAAACACTCCCAGGATATGGTACAGCACGGGGTTAGATACAGAATAAAGGTCCCACTGCACTGTCCCGATCAAACACTCAAAGGGAAAGTACAGCACGGGGTTAGATACAGAGTAAAGCTCCTGCTATACTGTCCCCATCAAACACTACCAGGACAGGTACATCACAGAGTTAGATACAGAGTAAAGCTCCCACTGCACTGTCCCATCAAACACTCCCAGGACAGGTACAGCACGGGGTTAGATACAGAGTAAAGCTCCCTCTACACTGTCCCCATAAAACACTCCCAGGACAGGGACAGGACAGGTTTAGATACAGAGTAAAGCTACCGCTACACTTTCCCCATCAAACACTCCCAGGGCAGGTAAAGCACTGCGTTAGATCCAGAGTAAAGTTCCCTCGACACTGTCTCCATCAAACACTCCCAGGACAGTTACAGCACGGGGTTAGATATAGAGTAAAGCTCCCTCTACAATGTCCCCATCAAACACTCCCAGGGCAGGTACAGCACGGGGCTAGATACAGATTAAATCTCCCTCGATAATGTCACCATCAAACGCTCCCAGACAAGGTACAGCACGGGATTAGATACAGAGTAAAGCTCGCTCGATACTGTCGCCATCAAACACTCCCAGGCCTGTTACAGCACGGGGTTAGATACAGTGTAAAGCTCCCTCTACACTGTCCCCATCAAACACTCCCAGGACAGGAACAAGACAGGGTTAGATACAGTGTAAAGCTCCCACTTCATTGTGTCCATCAAACACACCCAGGGCAGGAACAACAAGGGGTTAGAGACAGAATAAAGCTCGCTCTGCACTATCCCCATCAAACACTTCCAGGGCAATCACAGCACGGGGTTAGATACAGCGTAAAGCTCCCTCTATACTGTCCCCATCAAACACTCCCAGGACAGGTACAGCACAGAGTTAGATAAGGGGTAAAGCTCCATCTACACTGTCGCCATCAAACACTCCCAGGACAGGTACAGCACGGGGTTAGATACAGAGTAAAGCTCCCTCTACACTGTCCCCATCAAACACTCCCAGTACAGGAACAGGACAGGGTTAGATACAGAGTAAATCTCCCATTACACTGACCCATCAAACACTCCCAGGACAGGAACAGGACAGGGTTAGATATAGAGTAAAGCTCCCTCAATACTGTCCCCATCAAAAACTCCCAGGACAGGTACAGCACGGGGTTAAATACAGAGTAAAGCTCCCTCTACACCGTCCCCATCAAACACTCCCAGGACAGGTACAGCACAGGGTTAGATACAGAGTAAAGCTCCCTCGATACTTTCACAATCAAACACTTTGTGCAATCTCACTTTGCAATTTAACCCTTGGAAACCAGGTCTCATTCTGGCAAAGCTGTGATGCACTCGAACTGTCTAAACTGTCCCTGGAGTGTCGGATTAACCTGGGTCACTCACATACACCCAGGTCAGGGTCAAGATTCACCTGTCTCACTCACTGAGACGCTCCTGTATCACTGGCCTTATTGTAGTCGGATGCCGCGTTGGGAGCAGGACAGGTAGACGGGATTAGGATGACTGCTCATGTGGAGGGTAAACACGAGGAATCTGTCAGAGAATCCCAACAGACCAGGGAGAATCAAACAAGTAAACTGATGTTCAATTTATTAGGCCTGATTTGTGGATTGTTTTTGTTTTGGGCGAGAATGTTGCCAACAAACACTCTCAGAGATGATGCAGCAGGGGCTAGATACAGAGTAAAGACCCCTCGATACTGTCACCATTAAACGCTCTCACGACAGGCACAGCACGGGATTAGACACAGAGTAAAACTCCCTCTATAGTGTCCCGATCAAACACTCCCAGGACAGGTACAGCACAGGGTTAGATACAGAGTAAAGCTTCCTCTACACTTTCCCCATCAAACACTCCCAGGACAGGAATAGAAAAGGGTTAGATACAGAGTAAAGCTCCCTCTATACTGTCACCATCAAACACTCCCAGGACAGGTACAGCAAGGGGTTAGAGACACAGTAAAGCTCCCTCTACACTGTTCCCATCAAACACTCCCTGGACAGGAACAGGACAGGGTTAGATACAGAGTAAAGCTCCCTCTACACTTTCCCCATCAAACACTCCCAGTGCAGGTAAAGCACTGCGTTAATTACAGAGTACAGATTCCTCTAAACTGTCCCCATCAAACACTCCCAGGACAGGAACAGGACAGGGTTAGATACAGAGTAAAGCTCCCTCTACACTGTGCCCATCAAACACTCCCAGGACAGGTACAGCACAGGGTTAGATACAGAGTAAAGCTCCCTCGATACTGTACCCTTCAAACAATCCCAGGACAGGTACAGCACGGGGTTAGATACAGAGTTAAGCTCCCTCTACACTGTCCCCCTCAAACACTCCTAGGGCAGGTACAGCACGGGGTTAGATACAGAGTAAAGCACCCTCGATACTGTACCCTTCAAACAATCCCAGGACAGGTACAGCACGGGGCTAGATACAGAGTTAAGCGCCCTCTACACTGTCACCATCAAACACTCCCAGGATATGGTACAGCACGGGGTTAGATACAGAATAAAGGTCCCACTGCACTGTCCCGATCAAACACTCAAAGGGAAAGTACAGCACGGGGTTAGATACAGAGTAAAGCTCCTGCTATACTGTCCCCATCAAACACTACCAGGACAGGTACATCACAGAGTTAGATACAGAGTAAAGCTCCCACTGCACTGTCCCATCAAACACTCCCAGGACAGGTACAGCACGGGGTTAGATACAGAGTAAAGCTCCCTCTACACTGTCCCCATAAAACACTCCCAGGACAGGGACAGGACAGGTTTAGATACAGAGTAAAGCTACCGCTACACTTTCCCCATCAAACACTCCCAGGGCAGGTAAAGCACTGCGTTAGATCCAGAGTAAAGTTCCCTCGACACTGTCTCCATCAAACACTCCCAGGACAGTTACAGCACGGGGTTAGATATAGAGTAAAGCTCCCTCTACAATGTCCCCATCAAACACTCCCAGGGCAGGTACAGCACGGGGCTAGATACAGATTAAATCTCCCTCGATAATGTCACCATCAAACGCTCCCAGACAAGGTACAGCACGGGATTAGATACAGAGTAAAGCTCGCTCGATACTGTCGCCATCAAACACTCCCAGGCCTGTTACAGCACGGGGTTAGATACAGTGTAAAGCTCCCTCTACACTGTCCCCATCAAACACTCCCAGGACAGGAACAAGACAGGGTTAGATACAGTGTAAAGCTCCCACTTCATTGTGTCCATCAAACACACCCAGGGCAGGAACAACAAGGGGTTAGAGACAGAATAAAGCTCGCTCTGCACTATCCCCATCAAACACTTCCAGGGCAATCACAGCACGGGGTTAGATACAGCGTAAAGCTCCCTCTATACTGTCCCCATCAAACACTCCCAGGACAGGTACAGCACAGAGTTAGATAAGGGGTAAAGCTCCATCTACACTGTCGCCATCAAACACTCCCAGGACAGGTACAGCACGGGGTTAGATACAGAGTAAAGCTCCCTCTACACTGTCCCCATCAAACACTCCCAGTACAGGAACAGGACAGGGTTAGATACAGAGTAAATCTCCCATTACACTGACCCATCAAACACTCCCAGGACAGGAACAGGACAGGGTTAGATATAGAGTAAAGCTCCCTCAATACTGTCCCCATCAAAAACTCCCAGGACAGGTACAGCACGGGGTTAAATACAGAGTAAAGCTCCCTCTACACCGTCCCCATCAAACACTCCCAGGACAGGTACAGCACAGGGTTAGATACAGAGTAAAGCTCCCTCGATACTTTCACAATCAAACACTTTGTGCAATCTCACTTTGCAATTTAACCCTTGGAAACCAGGTCTCATTCTGGCAAAGCTGTGATGCACTCGAACTGTCTAAACTGTCCCTGGAGTGTCGGATTAACCTGGGTCACTCACATACACCCAGGTCAGGGTCAAGATTCACCTGTCTCACTCACTGAGACGCTCCTGTATCACTGGCCTTATTGTAGTCGGATGCCGCGTTGGGAGCAGGACAGGTAGACGGGATTAGGATGACTGCTCATGTGGAGGGTAAACACGAGGAATCTGTCAGAGAATCCCAACAGACCAGGGAGAATCAAACAAGTAAACTGATGTTCTATTTATTAGGCCTGATTTGTGGATTGTTTTTGTTTTGGGCGAGAATGTTGCCAACAAACACTCTCAGAGATGATGCAGCAGGGGCTAGATACAGAGTAAAGACCCCTCGATACTGTCACCATTAAACGCTCTCACGACAGGCACAGCACGGGATTAGACACAGAGTAAAACTCCCTCTATAGTGTCCCGATCAAACACTCCCAGGACAGGTACAGCACAGGGTTAGATACAGAGTAAAGCTTCCTCTACACTTTCCCCATCAAACACTCCCAGGACAGGAATAGAAAAGGGTTAGATACAGAGTAAAGCTCCCTCTATACTGTCACCATCAAACACTCCCAGGACAGGTACAGCAAGGGGTTAGAGACACAGTAAAGCTCCCTCTACACTGTTCCCATCAAACACTCCCAGGACAGGAACAGGACGGGGTTAGATACAGAGCAAAGCTCCCTCTATAATGTCCCCATCAAACACTCCCAGGACAGGAACAGGACAGGGTTAGATACAGAGTAAAGCTACCGCTACATTTTCCCCGTCAAATTTTCCCAGGGCAGGTAAAGCACTGCTTAAGATATGGAGTAAAGCTCCGTCTATACCGTCCCCATCAAACACGCCCAGGACAGTTACAGCACAGGGTTAGATACAGAGTAAAGCTCCCTCTACACTGTCCCCATCAAACACTCCCAGGGCAGGTACAGCACGGGATTAGATACAGAGTATAACTCCCTCTACACTGTCCCCATCAAACACTCCCAGGGCAGGTGCAGCACGGGGTTAGAAACAGAATAAATCTCCCTCTGCCCTGTCCCCATCAAACACTCCCAGGGCAAGTACAGCACGGGGTTAGATACAGAGTAAAGCTCCCTCTGCACTGTCCCCATCAAACACTCCCAGGACAGGAACAGGACAGGGTTAGATACAGATTAAAACTCCCTCTACACTGTCCCCATCTAACACTCCCAGGGCAGGTATATTACGGGGCTAGATACAGAGTAAATCTTCCTCTACACTGACCCAAACAAACACTCCCAGGACAGGTAGAGCACTGGGTTAGATACAGATTAAAGCTCCCTCTAGACTGTCCCCATCAAACACTCCCTGGACAGGTACAGCACGGGGTTAGATACAGAGTAAAGCTCCCTCTACACTGTCCCCATCAAACACTCCCTGGACAGGAACAGGACAGGGTTAGATACAGAGTAAAGCTACCTCTACACTTTCCCCATCAAACACTCCCAGTGCAGGTAAAGCACTGCGTTAATTACAGAGTACAGATTCCTCTAAACTGTCCCCATCAAACACTCCCAGGACAGGAACAGGACAGGGTTAGATACAGAGTAAAGCTCCCTCTACACTGTGCCCATCAAACACTCCCAGGACAGGTACAGCACAGGGTTAGATACAGAGTAAAGCTCCCTCGATACTGTACCCTTCAAACAATCCCAGGACAGGTACAGCACGGGGTTAGATACAGAGTTAAGCTCCCTCTACACTGTCCCCCTCAAACACTCCTAGGGCAGTTACAGCACGGGGCTAGATACAGAATAAAGCTCCCTCGATACTGTCACCATCAAACACTCCCAGGATATGGTACAGCACGGGGTTAGATACAGAATAAAGGTCCCACTGCACTGTCCCGATCAAACACTCAAAGGGAAAGTACGGCACGGGGTTAGATACAGAGTAAAGCTCCTGCTATACTGTCCCCATCAAACACTACCAGGACAGGTACATCACAGAGTTAGATACAGAGTAAAGTTCCCACTGCACTGTCCCATCAAACACTCCCAGGACAGGTACAGCACGGGGTTAGATACAGAATACAGCTCCCTCTATACTGACCCATTAAACACTCCCAGGACAGGAACAGGACAGGTTTAGATACAGAGTAAAGCTCCCTCTACAATGTCCCCATCAAACACTCCCAGGGCAAGTACAGCACGGGGCTAGATACAGATTAAATCTCCCTCGATAATGTCACCATCAAACGCTCCCAGACAAGGTACAGCACGGGATTAGATACAGAGTAAAGCTCGCTCGATACTGTCGCCATCAAACACTCCCAGGCCTGTTACAGCACGGGGTTAGATACAGTGTAAAGCTCCCTCTACACTGTCCCCATCAAACACTCCCAGGACAGGAACAGGACAGGGTTAGATACAGTGTAAAGCTCCCTCTTCACTGTGTCCATCAAACACACCCAGGGCAGGTACAACAAGGGGTTAGATACAGAATAAAGCTCGCTCTGCACTATCCCCATCAAACACTCCCAGGGCAATCACAGCACGGGGTTAGATACAGCACAGAGTTAGATAAGGAGTAAAGCTCCATCTACACTGTCGCCATCAAACACTCCCAGGACAGGTACAGCACGGGGTTAGATACAGAGTAAAGCTCCCTCTACACTGTCCCCATCAAACACTCCCAGTACAGGAACAGGACAGGGTTAGATACAGAGTAAAGCTCCATCAATACTGTCCCCATCAAACACTCCCAGGACAGGAACAGCACGGGTTGAGATACAGAGCAAAGCTACCTCTACACTTTTCCCATCAAACACTCCCAGGGCAGGTAAAGCAATGGGTAAGATACAGAGTAAAGCTCCCTCTACAATGTCTCCATCAAACACTCCCAGTACCGCTACAGCACAGGGTTAGATACAGAGTGAAGCTCTCTCTACACTGTGCCCATCAAACACTCCCAGGGCAGATACAGCACGGGTTGAGATAAAGAATAATGCTCCCTCTTTACAGTCCCCATCAAACACTCCCAGGGCACGTACAGCACGGGGTTAGATACAGAGTAAATCTTCCGCTACACTGACCCCATCAAACACTCCCAGGACAGGTAAAGCACTGGGTTAGATACAGAGTAAATCTCCCACTACACTGACCCATCAAACACTCCCAGGACAGGAACAGGACAGGGTTAGATACAGAGTAAAGCTCCCCCTACACTGTGCCCATCAAACACTCCCAGGGCATGTAAAGCACTGGGTTAGATACAGAGTAAAGCTCCCTCGATACTGTCCCCATCAAACACTCCCAGGACAGGTACTGCACGGGGTTAGATACTGAGTAAAGCTCCCTCGATACCGTCCCCATCAAAAACTCCCAGGACAGGTACAGCACGGGGTTAAATACAGAGTAAAGCTCCCTCTACAATGTCCCCATCAAACACACACAGGGCAGGTACAGCACGGGGTTAGATACAGAATAAAGCTCCCTCTGCACTGTCCCCATCAAACACTCCCAGGGCAAGTACAGCACAGGGTTAGATACAGAGTAAATCTTCCTCTACACTGATCCCATCAAACACACCCAGGACAGGTAAAGCACTGGGTTAGATACAGAATAAAGCTCTCTCTACACTGTGCCCATCATACAGTCCCAGGACAGGTACAGCACGGGGTTAGATACAGAGTAAAGCTCCCTCTAAACTGTCCCCATCAAACACTCACAGGACACGTACAGCACGGGGTTATATACAAAGTAAAGCTTCCTCTACACTGTCCCCATCAAACACTCCTAGGCCAGGAACAGGACAGGGTTAGATACAGAGTAAAGCTCCGTCTATCTTGTCCCCATCAAACACTCCCAGGACAGGTACAGCACGGGGTTAGATACAGAGTAAATCTCCCCATACACCGTATCCATCAAACACTACCAGGGCAGGTAAAGCACGGGATTAGATACAGAGTAAAGTTTCCTCTACACTGTGCCCATCAAACACTCCCAGGACAGGAACAGCACGGGTTGAGATACAGAGCAAAGCTACCTCTACACTTTTCCCATCAAACACTCCCAGGGCAGGTAAAGCAATGGGTAAGATACAGAGTAAAGCTCCCTCTACAATGTCTCCATCAAACACTCCCAGTACCGCTACAGCACAGGGTTAGATACAGAGTGAAGCTCTCTCTACACTGTGCCCATCAAACACTCCCAGGGCAGATACAGCACGGGTTGAGATAAAGAATAATGCTCCCTCTTTACAGTCCCCATCAAACACTCCCAGGGCACGTACAGCACGGGGTTAGATACAGAGTAAATCTTCCGCTACACTGTCCCCATCAAACACTCCCAGGACAGGAACAGGACAGGGTTAGATACAGAGTAAAGCACCCTCTATACTTTCCCCAAGAAACAGCGGTCCTGTCCTGTTATTAACATTCAATGGACAGCAGCAGCAAGGGGTCCTGTCTGGGAAGAGAGAGGGAGAGAGAAAGCTGGAGTGACAGAGACAGGGAAATTGCACCCCCTCCCCCAGAAACGTTGTGTGTTCCCTGTTGCAGTTCAGGAAAAGCTGCAGGCCGTTTCTGCACAGGGGGATCCCACAGGCAGCAATGTAATGCTATCCGGATGGGAACAGGGAGACACATTTCCTTCCCCAGCCTCATGCCTGCTGTAACCCTCCCTCTTCCCCCTCTCTCCCCCCCCCGGGCACCATGTGTGCTCTGAGTCCGGACACATCCCCAGAAAGGCCTAAACTCCTTCTCTTCAAACCGGGAACAAGCTGCTGCTTCCTGGGGGAGACTTTTTGAAATCTCCGTCCCAGCATCGATTTTTACAAACCAGGCGTCCCCGGGAGGGTGTGACTGAGGCTTTTCTGCAGAGACTGCGAGCTGGGCACTGACTCCACACTGGAGACCCTCCCCTAACCCCCCCCAGACCCTGTGTCTCTTCCTCACCCCTAATCCCCTGCCTCTGTTTCACTGTCTTTTCCTGTTTTCCTCAATCTCCCCCCTCTCTCTCTGTTGTAACGTAGGGACACATCCTAGAGAGACTGAATTCAAATGACTGTTCCACCTCCCAATTCATCGCCCTGCCTAAAACACCAGCATTATTCAGGAATTAGCACAAACTTTTACACACTCTCACAGTTAGGACTTGGTAAAGGGATCCTGAGGGACAGGAAATCAGTCCAATCAGCACATTTTTAATCAATTAACTGGTTGTGGCACAGTATGAAACACTGCAGGGAATTTGGGCACAGCAAGATCCCACAGGGTGCAGCCAGCTCTGCTCAGCACTTTTAAAATGGGGCAATATTTACACAGAGAGAGAGAGGCAGCAAGTTGGAGAGGGACTAAGACAGTGAAGACCCCCAACCCCTTCAGAACCTCAGAAAGACTGAGCGCTTTGCAGTGAATGAATGAATGTTTAAAATGCTCTCATTGTTAGTGAGTCACTTGCTTCACTGTCCCTGGATTCATTTTCGCAATTCAGCCTTTTCTAAAAGATGTGACTGGGAGCTGGGCAGAGTCTACACATTGGAGACCCCCAGATCCTGTGTCTATTCACACCCCCTCCTCTTGTTTTGCCACCTCAGCCCCTCTGTTTCAACCTTCTTTCCAGACATTATGGCAAACTTGTGGCATTCTAAACTATTATCTTAAATTGTTAATAAATACTGAGAAACAGACACAGACACGGGCTTTGCAGCAGCAGAAAGAATGTGAATCATTCTATCCCAGGGGATTTTACTTCCAGATTCAGTTTTAGAAAATTCAGAATTCAAATTCACAACAGCAAAGTGTGGGACTGAACACCTGGATCCTTCAATATTCCAGGGAATACACGTGGAATTTATGTCTCCATACCTGTGTCTCTGTCACGTTTAAAATACTAATGTTACACGAGTGAGGGGACAACTCTGTCCTCAATGTCCCATTGCTGTGGGGACATAAAATGGCCACTGTGAACAAACCTAAAATGGCTGCCTGGTGTTTGTAGACTAGATTCTCAGAGGAAGAGAGGCAGGGAGAGAGGGAAAGAGAGCTGGGTAAGCGAGTGAGATAGAGAGAGGAGATCAAGCGATAAAAAAGGGATGAGGTGAGAGAGAGAGATGAAGAGAGGGGAGCGAGTGTAGGGTAAAGATATGGGGTGAGAGAGAGAAACAGAGAAATGTATAGAGTGGCAGAGAGATGGGGTGGGAGAGGGAGAGAAGGAACGAGACAGGATGAGAGAAAGAGAAAGTGTAGGGGGAAACTGAAAATGTTCAAAAATGTGTTAACATTATTGAGTGTAAAGAACAATATCCTGTGAGACATCCCTTCTCCTTCTTTAAATTAGAGGGAGAGCCTTTAAACAACTTTACAATGGGGGGAGACCCCTTCCTCAACTTGTGATGTGGAAGTGCTAGAATCTAATCGAGGGGTTGTGGGGTTTATATATAGAATAATAGATACCCGGGAGTGAGTTGCAGACTGGAATCTAATCGAGGGGTTTGTGGGGATTATATATAGTATAATCGATACCAAGGATTGAGTTACAGATTGGAATCTAATCGAGTGGTTTGGGGTGGTTTATATATACAATAACTGGCAACCGGGAGTGAGTTACAGACTGGAATCTAATCAAGGGGTTCGGCGTGGTTTATATATAGAATAACAGATACCCGGGAGTGAGTAACAGACTGGAATCTAATCGAGGAGTTCGGGGTGGTTTATATACAGAATAACAGATACCAGGGAGGGAGTTACAGACTGGAATCTAACGGAGGAGTTCGTGGTGGTTTATATATAGAATAACAGATACCCGGGAGTGAGTTACAGGCAGGAATCTAACGGAGGGGTTTGGGGTGGTTTATATATAGAATAACAGATACCCGGGAGTGAGTTACAGACTGGAATCTAACGGAGGGGTTTGGGGTGGTTTATATATAGAATAACAGACACCCGGCAGTGAGTTACAGGCAGGAATCTAACGGAGGGGTTTGGGGTGGTTTATATATAGAATAACAGATGCCCGGGAGTGAGTTACAGGCTGAAATTTAATCGAGGGGTTCGGGGTGGTTTATATATAAATCATGTAGATACAATATATATCGAATAAAAGATATCCGGGAGTGAGTTAAAGAACGGAATCTCATCGAGGGGAATGAGGGGTTTATATATAGAATAATAGATAACGGGGAGAGTTACAGACTGGAATCTAATTGAAGGGTTCAGGGGTTTTATATATAGAATAATAGATAATGGGGAGAGTTACAGACTGGAATCTAATTGAAGGGTTCAGGGGTTTTATATATAGAATAATCGATACCTGGGATTGAGTTACAGACTGCAATCTAATCGAGGGGTTCAGGGGGTTTATATATAGAATAATCGATACCCGGCATTGAGTTACAGACTGGAATCTAATAGAGGGGATCAGGGGGTTTATATAGAGAATAACAGATACAAAGGATTGAGTTACAGGCTGGAATCTAATCGAGGGGTTTGGGGGGTTTATATATAGAATAACAGATACCCGGGAGTGAGTTACAGACTGGAATCTAATCGAGGGGTTCAGAGGGTTTATATATAGAATCATAGATATCCGAGAGTATGTTACAGACTGGAATCTAATCGAGGGGTGCGGGGTGGTTTATATATTGAATAGCAGATACCCAGGAGTGAGTTACAGACTGGAATTCAATCAAGGGGTTTGGGGAGTTTATATATAGAATAACAGATTCCCCGGAGTGAGTTACAGACTGGAATCTAATCGAGGGGTTTGGGGGGTTTATATATAGAATAACAGATACCCGGGAGTGAGTTACAGACTGGAATCTAATCGAGGGGTTCAGAGGGTTTATATATAGAATCATAGATATCCGAGAGTATGTTACAGACTGGAATCTAATCGAGGGGTTCGGGGTGGTTTATATATAGAATAGCAGATACCCAGGAGTGAGTTACAGACTGGAATTCAATCAAGGGGTTTGGGGAGTTTATATATAGAATAACAGATTCCCCGGAGTGAGTTACAGACTGGAATCTAATCGAGGGGTTCAGGGGGTATATATGTAGAATAATTGATTCGGGGGATTGTGTTACAGACTGGAATCTAATCGAGGCGTTCAGAGGGTTTCTTTATTGAATCATAGATACACGAGTGTATGTTACAAACTGGAATCTAATCGAGGGGTTTGGGGAGTTGATATATAGAATAACAGAATCTATACTCTGGAAAGAGAGGGAGAGTGGGTTGGGGTGAGAGGGAGAGTGGGTTGGGGTGAGAGGGAGAGTGGGTTGGGGTGAGAGGGAGAGTGTGTTGGAGTGAGAGGGAGAGAGGGTTGGGGTGAGAGGGAGAGTGGGTTGGGGTGAGAGGGAGAGTGGGTTGGGGTGAGAGGGAGATTGGGTTGGGGTGAGAGGGAGAGTGGGTTGGGGACTGCGATTACTGCCAGTGTTTTGGGGGTTTGTGTGAGATCAGGGTTTGGAACTGGAGTAACACAACCAACAGGGGAAAGATATATAGATTTATTATTAAGCCAAAAATAAAGACAGGCCCTTGTTGAAACCATGTCTGTCCTGGGATTAACCCTCAGTGGAGAGGAGCAGCAAGGGGTCCTGTCCTGTTATTAACATTCAATGGACAGGAGCAGCAAGGGGTCCTGTCTGGAAAGAGAGAGGGAGAGAGAAAGCTGGAGTGACAGAGACACGGAAATGCCACCCCCTCCCCCAGAAACGTCGTGTGTTCCCTGTTGCAGTTCAGGAAAAGCTGCAGGCTGTTTCTGCACAGGGGGATCCCACAGGCAGCAATGTAATGCTATCTGGATGGGAACAGGGAGACACATTTCCTTCCCCAGCCTCATGCCTGCTGTAACCCTCCCTCTTGCCCCTCTCTCCCTCCCCGGGCACCATGTGTGCTCTGAGTCCGGACACATCCCCAGAAAGGCCTAAACTCCTTCTCTTCAAACCGGGAACAAGCTGCTGCTTCCTGGGGGAGACTTTTTGAAATCTCCATCCCAGCATCGATTTTTACAAACCAGGCGTCCCAGGGAGGGTTTGACTGAGGCTTTTCTGCAGAGATTGGGAGCTGGGCACTGACTCCACACTGGAGACCCTCCCCAAACCCTCCCCCGAGACCCTGTGTCACTTCCACAACCCCAACCCCCTGCCTCTGTTTCACTGTCTTTTCCTGTTTCCCTCAATCTCCCCCCTCTCTCTCTGTTGTAACGTAGGGACACATCCTAGAGAGACTGAATTCAAAAGATGTTCCACCTCTCAATTCATCGCCCTGCCTAAAACACCAGCATTATTCAGGAATTAGCACAAACTTTTACACACTCTCACAGTTAGGACTTGGTAAAGGGCTCCTGAGTGACAGGAAATCAGTCCAATCAGCACATTTTTAATCAATTAACTGGTTGTGGCACAGTATAAAACACTGCAGGGAATTTGGGCACAGCAAGATCCCACAGGGTGCAGCCAGCTCTGCTCAGCACTTTTAAAATGGGGCAATATTTACACAGAGAGAGAGAGGCAGCAAGTTGGAGAGGGACTAAGACAATGAAGACCCCCGACCCCTTCAGAACCTCAGAAAGACTGAGCGCTTTGCAGTGAATGAATGAATGTTTAAAATGCTCTCATTGTTAGTGAGTCACTTGCTTCACTGTCCCTGGATTCATTTTCGCAATTCAGCCTTTTCTAAAAGATGTGACTGGGAGCTGGGCAGAGTCTGCACATTGGAGACCCCCAGATCCTGTGTCTATTCACACCCCCTCCTCTTGTTTTGCTACCTCAGCCCCTCTGTTTCAACCCTCTTTCCAGCCATTATGGCAAACTTGTGGCATTTTAAACTATTATCTTAAATTGTTAATAAATACTGAGAAACAGACACAGACACGGGCTTTGCAGCAGCAGAAAGAATGTGAATCATTCTATCCCGGGGGTTTTTACTTCCAGATTCAGTTTTAGAAAATTCAGAATTCAAATTCACAACAGCAAAGTGTGGGACTGAACTCCCGGATCCTTCAATATTCCAGGGAATACACGTGGAATTTATGTCTCCATACCTGTGTCTCTGATTCGTTTAAAATACTAATGTTACATGAGTCAACTCTGTCCTAAATGTCCCATTGCTGTGGGGACATAAAATGGCCACTGTGAACAAACCTAAAATGGCTGCCTGGTGTTTGTAGACTAGATTCTCAGAGGAAGAGAGATTGGGTGAGAGGGAAAGAGAGCTGGGTAAGGGAGTGAAATAGAGAGAGGAGATCAAGCGATAAAAAAGGGTTGAGTTGAGAGAGAGAGATGAAGAGAGGGGAGCGAGTGTAGGGTAAAGATATGGGGTGAGAGAGAGAAACAGGGAAATGTATAGAGTGGCAGAGAGATGGGGTGGGAGAGGGAGAGAAGGAACGAGACAGGGTGAGAGAAAGAGAAAGTGTAGGGGGAAACTGAAAATGTTCAAAAATGTGTTAACATTATTGAGTGTAAAGAACAATATCCTGTGAGATATCCCTTCTCCATCTTTAAATTAGAGGGAGAGCCTTTAACCAACTTTAAAATGGGAGGAGACCCCTTCCTCAACTTGTGATGTGGAAGTTCTGGAATCTAATCGAGGGGTTCGGGGTGGTTTATATATAGAATTACATACCCGGGATTGAGTTACAGACTGGAATCTAATCGAGGGGTTTGGGGGGTTTATATATAGAATAATAGATACCCGGGAGTGAGTTACAGACTGGAATCTAATCGAAGGGTTCAGGGTGGTTTATATATAGAATAACAAACACCCGGAAGTGAGTTACAGACTGGAATCTAATCGAGGGGTTCGGGGTGGATTATATATAGAATAACAGATACCCGGGAGTGAGTTACAGACTGGAATCTATTCGAGGGGTTTGGGGTGGTTTATATCTAGAATAACAGATACCCGGGAGTGAGTTACAGACTGGAATTTAATTGAGGGTTTCGGGGTGGTTTATATATATAATAACAGATACCTGGGAGTGAGTTACAAGCTGGGATCGAATTGATGGGTTTATAGGATAACAGATACCCGGGAATGAGTTACAGATTCGAATCTAATGGAGGATTTTTGGGATGGTTTAAATATAGAAAATCAGATACCTGAGAGTTAGTCATAGACTGGAATCTAATCGAGAGTTTCGGGGATTTATATATAGAATCACAGATACCCGAGAGTGAGTTACAGACTGGAATCTAATCGAGGGGTTTGGTGGGTTTATATATAGAATTATTGATACCCGGGAGTGAGTTACAGACTGGAATCCAATCGAGGGGTTTGGTGGGTTTATATATAGAATAACAGATACCCGAGGTTCAGTTACAGACTGGAATATAATCGAGAGTTTAGGGGATTTATATATAGAATAACTGATAGGCGAGAGTGAGTTACACACTGAAATCTAATCAAGGGGTTTGGTGGGTTTATATATAGAATAACTGATACCCGGGAGTGAGTTCCAGACTGGAATCTAATCGAGGGGTTTGGTGGGTTTATATATAGAACCAGATACCCGTGTGTGAGTTACAGACTGGAATCTAATCGAGGGGTTCGGGGTGGTTTATATATATAATAACAGATACCTGGGAGTGAATTACAAGCTGGAATCTAATCGAGGGGTTCGAGGTGGATTATATAAAGAATAACAGATACCCGTGATGGAGTTACAGACTGGAATCTAATTGAGGGTTTTGGGAGAATTATATATAGAATAACAGATAACTGGGGGTGAGATACAGACTGGAATCAAATCGAGGGGTTTGGTGGATTTATATATAGAATAACAGATACCCGAGGGTGCGTTACAGACTGGAATCTAATCGAGGGGTTTGGGGAATTTATATACAGAATAATAGATACCCGAGAGTGAGCTACAGACTGGAAACAAATCGAGCAGTTTGAGGGATTTATATATAGAATCACAGATACCCGAGAGTGAGTTACAGACTGGAATCTAATCGAGGGGTTTGGAGGATTTATATATAGAATCACAGATACCCGATAGTGATTTACAGACTGGAATCAAATCGAGGGGTTCGGGTGGTTTATATATAAATCATATGAATGTAATATATATAGAATAACAGAAGCCCTGGAATGAGTAACAGACTGAATTCTAGTCGAGGGGTTTGGGACATTTATATACAGAATAACAGTTACACGGGAATGATTTACAGACTGGAATCAAATCGAGGGGTTTGGGGTGGTCCATATATAGAAAAACAGATTCCCGGGAGTGAGTTACAGACTGGAATCTAATTGAGGGGTTCGTGGCGGTTTATATACAGAATAACAGACACCCGGCAGTGATTTACAGACTGGAATATAACGGAGGGGTTCGTGGTGGTTTATATATAGAATAACAAACACCCGGCAGTGAGTTACAGACGGGAATTTAATCGAGGGGTTCGGGGTGGTTTATCTATAAATCATGTATATACAATACATATCGAATAAAAGATATCCGGGAGTGAGTTACAGAAAGGTATCTCATCGAAGGGATTGAGGGGTTTATATATAGAATAATAGATAGCCGGGAGTGAATTACAGACTGGAATCTAATCGAGGGGTTCAGGGGGTTTATATATAGAATCATAGATACCCGGGATTGAGTTACAGGCCGGAATTTAATTAAGGGGTGCAATGGGTTTATATATAGAATAATCGATACCCGGGATTGAGTTACAGACTGGAATCTAATCGAGGGGTTCAGTGGGTTTATATATAGAATAATAGATACGCGGGAGTGAGCTACAGACTGGAATCTAATAGAGGGGATCAGGGGGTTTATATATAGGGATTGAGTTACAGACTGGAATCAAGAACCGTTGAAAATATCATTTTTCTTGTGATGTGCTGAAGTGCAGGTTACAGAGGCTGATTCATGGAATGGGTAGTGTGAGTTTTTAACCAGCTTTATCCCAAATATCAAATTTAATTTCTCATTGGAACTGTTTGATGTTTTCTTAGTCTTGACACAAATGGATAGGGACTCTTTGGACCCTCACAGTTTGCAGCTTTTCACCATTTATAATGTAACCTGTTCCATCCTTTTTAAAGTGGGCAGCCACACATTTGCCTATAATGAAATCCATCTTTCACTATTTCACTCATTCACTTAAGGTGTACATATCTCTTTGGAATTTGAAGTGCAGGTTACAGATTGGATTGGAACTTTCTGCTTTAAGAATCATTAACCAAGTTTCACAGAGTTAAACATCAAAACTGACATTCTGAAACAGGAGAGGGCCCCACAACTTCAATTCTGTGATTCACTGGTATCTCATGATCTGTATCTTACAATATCTCTGCCCCCTTCATGTCTCTGAAGACTTGGGAAATGTTTCAGACATTGGGGAACCACTTCTGTCAACCGGGATATTTCCTTTGAAGCATTTCATTGTCTCGGGACATTTACAGTAAACGGCTTCTTCAAAGGACATCATTAAAATTCACTCTTTAATCAACCAAATCTTGTTGTCCATTCAGACTCCCTGGCCCTACATCCTATTGTTTCAAAGCTAACTTACATTTCACAATGTAGGAATGTGTGAATGCAAACACTTTCTTCACACGTTTCCACAATACTAAGGCTCACACTATTCAGGGTGAAATTTTCAAGACAACATTCATCAACTGACAGATTTCCAGCTCCAGCTAATTGTAGATTTTTATTTTTAATTTTGGGATAACAGGACTGAAATTGTACGGCATCCCAGTGTGAGATTTAAACTCCTGTTTATTTCAATCTTTAGCTCAGGAATTCACATTAAAACATGCAGAGAATTGAAACCTTCCTCATACAGTTGCCTATTTGTTCCAGTGTTGGTATATTCCCTCTTTCTCTTGCATTTTCACTTGTCTGAAGAAATTGAATTGTTGACATTGGATAATCATCCCTTTCCCATGAAAATGTAAACTCCTGGGAAACTGCAACAGACACAATCTAATGCAGTGAACAAAATCCTGCACTTTTATTCATCAATCCCATTTCCTATCTCTGTAGAAACTCCCTTCCACTGACAGATTCTGAGATCCATACTCAATCTCAAAAACCACCACAGAAAAGTGACTGCTTATTTTAAACAGTGAATCTGAACTATTTGAAGTTCTGACTCAGTCACAGAATTGCAGAAATTTTGACTCTGTGGGATGAAAATTATCAGAATAACTTTGCAACATACAGGTAACCTGTAGTGACAGGTGGATACTTGTCTGTTCAAAAGGGATTCGATAAGATGCCTCACAAAGATTGTTACTCAGGACAAGAGCTCATACATTCCCCTAATCTCCCCCCTCAGTTCCTCTCAGGATTTGATAATTTGATCAAGTCACCCCTGATGCTACTAAATTTCAGGGAATACAACCCGAGTTTGTGCAATCTCACTTTGCAATTTAAACCTTGGATTCCAGGTCTCATTCTGGCAAAGATGTGATGCACTCAAACTGTCTAAACTGTCCCTGGAGTGTCGGATTAACCCAGGTCACTCACATATACCCAGGTCAGGTTCAAGACTCACCTGTCTCACTCAAGAGGTTCCTGTATCACTGGCCTTACTGTAGTCGGATGCCGCGTTGGGAGCAGGACAGGTAGACGGGATTAGGATGACTGCTCATGTGGAGGGTAAACACGAGGAATCTATCAGAGAATCAGAACAGACCAGGGAGAATCAAACAAGTAAACTGATGTTCAATTTATTAGGCCTGATTTGTGGATTGTTGTTGTTTTGGGCGAGTATGTTGCCAACAAACACTCCCAGAGATGATGCAGCAGGGGCTAGATACAGAGTAAAGCTCCCTCTATACTGTCCCCATCAAACACTCCCAGGACAGGTACAGCACAGGGTTAGATACAGAGTAAAGCTCCCTCGATACTGTACCAATGAAACACTCCCAGGACAGGTATAGCATGGGGTTAGATACAGAGTAAAGCTCCCTCGATAATGTACCAATCAAACACTCCCTGGACAGGAACAGGACAGGGTTAGATACAGAGTAAAACTCCCTCTACACTGTCTACATCAAACACTCCCAGGACTGGTACAGCTCAGGGTTAGATACACAGTAAAGCTCCCTCTATACTGTCCCCATCGTACACTCCCAGGTCTGGTACAGCACGGGTTTAGATACAGACTATAGCTCCCCCTACACTGTGCCCATCATACACTCCCAGTGCAGGTACAGTACGGGGTAAAATGCAGAGTAAATCTCCCCGTACACTGTGCCCATCATACACTCCCAGGGCAGGTACAGCACGGGGTTAGATACAGAGTAAAGCTCCCGCTAACCTGTCCCCATCAAACAGTCCCAGGACTGGTACTGCCCGGGGTAAGATACAGATTAAAGCTCCCTCTACACTGTCCCCATGAAGCACTCCCAGGGCAGGTACAGGACAGGGTTATATACAGAGTAAAGCTCGCTCTAAACTGTCCCCATCAAACCCTCCCAGGACAGGTACAGCACGGGGTTAAATACAGAGTAACGCTCCCTCTACACTGTCCCCATCAATCACTCCCAGGGCAGGTACAGCACAGGTTTAGATACAGAGTAAAGTTTCCTCTACACTTTCCCCATCAAACACTCCCAGGGCAGGAAAAGCACTGGGTTAGATACAGAGTAAAGCTCCCGCTAACCTGTCCCCATCAAACAGTCCCAGGACTGGTACTGCCCGGGGTAAGATACAGATTAAAGCTCCCTCTACACTGTCCCCATGAAGCACTCCCAGGGCAGGTACAGGACAGGGTTATATACAGAGTAAAGCTCGCTCTAAACTGTCCCCATCAAACCCTCCCAGGACAGGTACAGCACGGGGTTAAATACAGAGTAACGCTCCCTCTACACTGTCCCCATCAATCACTCCCAGGGCAGGTACAGCACAGGTTTAGATACAGAGTAACGGTCCCTCTGCAATGTCCCCGTCAAACACTCCCTGGACAGGAACAGAACAGGGTTATATACAGAGCAAAGCTCCCTCGATACTGTCCTCATCAAACACTCCCAGGACAGGAACAGGACAGTGTTAGATACAGAGTAAAGTTTCCTCTACACTTTCCCCATCAAACACTCCCAGGGCAGGAAAAGCACTGGGTTAGATACAGAATAAAGCTCCCTCTACACTGTCTCAATCAAACACTCCCATGTCCGGTAGAGCACAGGGTTAGATACAGTGTAAACCTCCCTCTATACTCTCCCCATCAAACACTCCCTGGACTGGTACAGCACGGGGTTAGATACAGAGTAAAGCTACCCCTACACTGTGGCCATCATACACTCCCAGGGCAGGTACAGCACGGGGTTAGATACAGAGTAAAGCTCCCTCTACACTGTCTCCATCAAACACTCCCAGGAATGGTTCAGTTCAGGGTTAGATACAGAGTAAAGCTCCCTCTATACTGTCCCCATCAAACACTCCCAGTACTGGTACAGCACGGGGTTAGATACAGAGTAAATTTCCCTCTAAGCTGTCCCCATCAAACACTCCCAGGACAGGTATAGCACGGGGTTAGATACAGAGTAAAGCTCCCTCGTTACTGTCCCCATCAAACACTCCCAGGATAGGTACAGCAAAGGGTTAGATACAGAGTAAAGCTCCCTCTACACTGTGCCCATCAAACACTCACAGGGCAGGTACAGCACGGGGTTAGATTCAGAATAAAGCTCCCTCTGCACTGTCCCCATCAAACACTCCCAGAGCACGTACAGCATGGGGTTAGATATAGAGTAAAGCTCCCTCTACACTGTGTTCATCAAACACTCCCAGGATAGGTAAAGCACTGGGTTAGAATCAGAGTAAAGCTCCCTCTACACTGTTCCCATTAAACACTCCCAGAACAGGGTTAGATACAGAGTTAAGCTCCCTCTATACTGTCCCCATCAAACACTCCCAGGACAGGAACAGGACAGGGTTAGATACAGACTAAAGCTACCTCTACACTTTCCCCGTCAAACACTCCCAGGGCAGGTAAAGCACTGTTTTAGATACAGAGTAATGCTCCCTCGAAACTGTCCCCATCAAACACTCCCTGGACAGGTACAGCACGGGGTTAGGTACAGAGTAAAGCTCCCTCGATACTGTCCCCATCAAACACTCCCAGGACAGGTACAGCATGGGGTTTGATACAGAGTAAAGCTCCCTCAACACTTGAGTTATGCTGTTAAAAAGCCTCATTCTCCTTTGAATTAGATTTCAAAATAAATACAGTGTTCAAATTAACAGTTCATCAGCTGGAGAAAATGGAAAAGCTCCAATTATTTTTCAATGTGCCTGGGTATAAACAACATTGTCCTGTCATATCGTTTATCCATGGAATCTAATCGAGGGATTTTGGGGATTTATATACAGAACAACATACCCGGGAGTGAGTTACAGACTGGAATCCAATCGAGGGGTTCGGGGTAGTTTATGTATATAATAACAGATACCCGGGAGTGAGTTACAGACTGGAATATAATCGAGGGGTTCGGGGTGGATTATATACAGATTAACAGATAACCGGGACTGAGTTACAGACTGGAATCTAATCAAGGGGTTCGCGGTGGTTTATATACAGAATAACAGACACCCGGGAGTGAGTTACAGACCTGAATGTAATCGAGGGGTTTGGGGTGGTTTATATACAGAATAACAAATACCCGGGAGTGAGTTACAGACTGGAATCTAATCGAGGGGTTTGGAGTGTTTTATATACAGAATAACAGATACCCGGGAGTGAGTTACAGACTGGAATCTAATCGAGGGGTTCGGGGTGGGTTATATATAGAATAACAGATACCCGGGAGTGAGTTACAGACTGGATTCTAATTGAGGAGTGTGGGGAGTTTTTATATAGGCTAACAGATACCCGGGAGTGAGTTACAGATTCGAATCTAACAGTGGTTTTCGGGATGGTTTAAATATAGATAATCAGATAGGTGAGAATGAGTTTCAGACTGGAATCTAATCGAGGGGTTTTGGGTGTTTATATATAGAATAACAGATACCCGGGAGTGAGTTACAGACTGGAATCTAATTGAGGGTTTCGGGGTGGATTATATATAGAATAACAGATACCCGGGAGTGAGTTACAGACTGGAATCTGATCGAAGGGTTCAGGGGGTTTATATACAGAATAACAGGTACCCGGGAGTGAGTTACAGACTGGAATCTCATCGAGAGTTTCGGGGGGTTTATACATAGAATAACAGTTACCCGGGTGTGAGCTACAGTCTGGAATCAAATCGAGCATTTTGGGGTGGTTTATATATAGAACAACAGACACCCGGGAGTGAGTTACAGACTGGAATCTAAAATTGGGCATTGGGGTGGATTATATATAGAATAACAGATACCCGGGAGTAAGTTACAGAACAGAATCTAATGGAGGGATTTGGAATGGTTTATACATAGAATAACACAACGGGAGTGAGTTACAGAGTGGAATCTAATCGAGGGGTTCAGGGGGTTTATATATAGAATAACAGATACCCGGGAATGAGTTACAGACTGGAATCTAATCAAGGGGTTCGGGCTGGTTTATATATAGAATAACAGATTCCCGGGAGTGAGGTACAGACTGGAATCTAATCGAGGGGTTCAGGGTGTTTATACATAGAATAATAGATACCCGGGATTGAGTAACAGACTGGAATCTAATCGAGGGGTTTGGGGTTTTATATATAGAATAATAGATACCCGCGATTGAGTAACAGACTGGAATCTAATCGAGGGGTTTGGGGTTTTATATATAGAATAATAGATACCCGCGATTGAGTAACAGACTGGAATTTAATCGAGGAGGCCAGTCAGACCATCAAACTACTTTCGACACTCTGCAAGGAAAGTTTCACTGGTCTCACTCGTCCGTCCTTTCCCCGAAACCCTGAAAATATTTTCCCTTCAGATTCACACCCAAAATTTTCTGAAAAGGGAAATTGGGGATGGTGGGGAGAGGGGGAGGCTGATGGAGTGAGAGAGAGAGTGAGAGAGAGAGAGAGGCAGAGAGATGGTGAGAGAGAGACAGATTGAGATAGAGAAAGAGAGACAAAACTCATGAAGAGAGAGAGAGATACAGGGCGAGATAGAGAGAGGGGCAGGGTGTTGTAGTGAGAGATAGACAGTGAAAAGCGAGGCGAGAAAGAGAGCGATGGAGAAAGAGACAGGCGTGAGAGAGAACGAATGTGACAGAGAGACAGTGGCAGAGCGAGGGAGAGAGAGAGCGACAGAGAGAGGTGGTGACAGGGATAGAGACGGGGCGATAGAGAGAGGGTCAGAGAATGACAGAGATAGAGTGAGAGACAGAGAGAGAGGGTGAAGGGCAGAGAGATGGGGTGAGAGAGAGAGGGAAATAGTGACAGTGAGATGGGGTGAGAAAGAAAGAGAGAGGGCGCGAGATAGAGAGGGAAATAGTGAGAGTGAGATGGGGTGAGAAAGAAAGAGAGAGAGGGCGAGAGAGAGGGTCAGAGAATGACAGAGAGATGAAATGATAGACAGAGAGGGTGAAGGGGAGAGAGATGGGGAGAGAGAGAGGGAGATAGCGACAATGAGATGGGCTGAAGGAGAAATAGAGAGAGGGCGAGGGAGAGAGATAGAGAGAGGCGATTGAGTGAAAGAAAAATGGGTGGGGTGAGGGAGAGGCAGAGAGAGGGGAGTGAGTGTCCGAAATAGCGATGGGATGAGAGAGATCCTCAGAGAGACGAGTCGACGGGAAGGACAAAGCGGTAGGGAGAGAGAGACCTGATGAAATGGAGCGAGAACCATTCTCAATATTTAAAATGGAGGCAGATAACTTCTCCACCGTTAAAACGGAGGGAGATCCCTTTTCCGTCTTTAAAATGGAGGGAGATATCTGTGTCTCTGTCACGTTGAAAGTACTAATTTTCCATTCGTGAGGGGTCAACTCTGTCCTAAGTGTCCCATTGCTGTGGGGACATAAAATGGCCACTGGGAACAAACCTAACATGTCTGCCTGGTGTTTGTAGACTAGATTCTCAGAGGAAGAGAGGCAGGGAGAGAAGACACAGATCGAGTGAATGAGAAATAGAGACTCTCAGACCAAGTGGGTGACTGAGAGCCAGACAGTGAATAAAGGATATTGGTCATAGCACATGGAAAGAGCAAGAGGCCATTTAACCCTCCAACCCTGTTCTGACATTCAATGAGATCCTGGCTGATCTGTGATTGAAGCCCTTGGTCTCATATCTCTGCAGCGTGTTAGCTAACAGAAATCTATCAGCCTCAGTTTTAAACATGGACTAGTGGCTCAGCATCAATTTCCTTTCATGTGAGAGAGATCCAAACTAATACTACACTTGGTGTTTTAAAGTGTTTCTTAGTTTCTCTCCTGATATTCTAAAATTCTAAACATAGTTGAAAAACCATGACCCCAAGGCCCAGACTCCCCAAACCGGCGGGAATAGTTAGTCTTTTTCAAACCTCTACTTGCATTATTATCCTGAAATATTTCATCAAATCACCCCCTCACCTATATTCCAGTGTAAAGCTTCATCTACACTGTTCAACAAACACACACAAACCAAATACAGTATGGGGTTCGATAGAGAGTAACATTCCCTCTGCTCTGTCCCATCAAACAGGCCCAGGGAAGGGGCAGCACAGGGTTAGATACCAAGTAAAGACAGGGCCTATTGAGTGATAAACAGAATTTCTCCATCTTTAAAATGGAGGGAGATATCTGTGTCTCTGTCACGTTGAAAGGACTAATTTACCATTCGTGAGGAGTCAACTCTGTCATAAATGTCCCAGTGCTGTGGGCACATAAAATGGCCACTGTGAACAAACCTAAAATGGACGCCTGGAGTTTGGGGATTTTTCTTACAGAATCTGAGAGGGAGAGAGAGAGAGAGAGAGAGAGAGAGCAGACGCGGAATGAGGGAATGTTAAAGAGAGAGACACAGAGTGAGAGGGGATGAACAGGCAGACGATGAAAGAATGATATCGGTCATAACATTGGGACATTTCTGACCGAGTTGAATTATGGCAAACTAGTGGCATTCTATCCTATTATCTTAAATTGTTAATAAATACTGAGAAACAGACACAGACACGGGCTTTGCAGCAGCAGAAAGAATGTGAATCATTCCATCCCGGGGGTTTTTACTTCCAGATTCAGTTTTAGAAAATTCAGAATTCAAAATCACAACAGCAAAGTGTGGGAGTGAACGCCCGGATCCTTCAATATTCCAGGGAATACACGTGGAATTTATGTCTCCATACCTGTGTCTCTGTCACGTTTAAAATATTAATGTTACATGAGTCAACTCTGTCCTAAATGTCCCATTGCTGTTGGGACATAAAATGGCCACTGTGAACAAACCTAAAATGGCTGCCTGGTGTTTGTAGACTAGATTCGCAGAGGAAGAGAGGCAGGGAGAGAAGACACAGATCGAGTGAATGAGAAATAGAGACTCTCAGACCAAGTGGGTGACTGAGAGCCAGACAGTGAATAAAGGATATTGGTCATAGCACATGGAAAGAGCAAGAGGCCATTTAACCCTCCAACCCTGTTCTGACATTCAATGCGATCCTGGTTTTTATGTGTGTGTGCCTGCGTCTATGAAAAAGTAAATATCTGTGCAAGTGTGTGCGTGTTTTTGTGTGTACATGAGAGAGAGAATGTATATATGTGTGTGTGTGTGAGAGAGCGTGTATGTGTGTGAGTTGGTGTGTGTGTGTGTGTTTGTGTGTGAGGAAGAATATATGTGTGTGTGAGATTGTGTGTGTTTGCGTGTATGAGAATGAATAGATCTACGAGTCTGTGTGTGAATCGGTGAGATAGAGAATCAGTGTCTGTGTGAGAGAGGATGTTTGTGCGTTTGAGAATACATCTGTGTGATTGTGACTATGTCTGTGTGAGCATGTGTATGAGAAAGAATATGTCTTTGTGAGTGTGTGAGAGAGAGTGTGTGTCTATGAGGAATAATATATCTGTGTAGCGTGAGTGTGAGAGAGAATGTGTGTGTGTATGTATGTGTGAAATAGAGAATATATGTGCGTGAGTGTGTCTGTGTGTGAGAGGATGTGTGTGTGTGTCTGCGTTTATGAGAAAGAATATATCTGTGCAATTGTGTGTTTGTGTGTTTGAGAGCGTTTGTGTCCAAATTGAAATGTAGTGGATTCCTTCCACATCATTAAAATGGAGGGGGATCCCTTCCCCATTTTAAATTGTACGGAGATCCCTTCTATATATTTTAAATGGAGGGCGACACCTCCTACATCTTAAAAATAGAGTGAGGTCCCTTTTCCATCTTTAAAATGTTGGTAGATCCCTTCTCCGTCATTAAAATGGAGGGAGATGTTTTCTCAATCTTTAAAATTGAGGTAGATCCCTTCTCCGTCTTTAAAATGCAGGGATATCTCTGTCATAGAGTCACAGAGGTCAACAGCACAGAAAAAGGCCTTTTGGCCCATCAAGTCTGTGCCGATCGAACAAGAACCTAACAATTCTAATCCTATTTTACAGCACTAGGCCCACAGCCTTCTATGCCAAGGCATCGCAAGTGCACATCCAAATATTCTTAAATGTTATGAGGGTTTCTGCCTCTAACCCCCTTTCAGGCAGTGAGTTCCAGATTCCCACCACCCTCTGGGTGAAAAAATCCTTCCCTACTTCCCCTCTAACCCTCCTGCCCCCTGCCTTAAATCTATGCTCCGTGGTTATTGTTCCCTCCACCAAGGGGAAAAGTTCCTTCCTCTCTACCCTATCAATGCCCCTCATTATTTTATTCACCTCAATCATGTCCTTCCTCAATCTCCTCTGCTCATGGGAAAATAATCCAAGTCTATCCTATCTCTCCTCATATCTTACATTCTCCAGCCCAGGCAACATCCTGGTAAATCTCCTCTGCTCTCTCTCTAGTGCAATCACATCCTTCCTACAATGCGGACTCCAGAACTACACGCAATACTCTAGCTGTGGCCTAACCAGCGTTTTATGCAGTTCCAGCATGACTTCCCTGCTCTTATATTCTATGTCTCGGCTAATAAAGGAAAGTATCTCATATGCCTTCTTAAACACCTTATTTACCTGTCCCACTACCTTAAGGGACCAGTGGACATACACACCAAGGTCTCTCTAATGCGCATTAGATCCCAGGGTCCTACCATTCATCATATATTCCTGTGCCTTGTGTGTCCTGCCCAAGTGCATCACCTCACACTTATCCGGATTAAAGTCCTTGAACCACTGACCAGTCCGTCTATATCCGCCTGTAATCTAAGGCTCTCCTCCTCACTATTTACCACACCACCAATTATCGTGTCATCCACAAACTTGCTGATCAACCCTCCTACATTGAAGTCTAAATTGTTTATACGTACCACACACAGCAAGGGACCCAACACCGACCCCAGGGGAACCCCACTGGACACAGGGATCCAGTCACAAAAACACCCCTTGACCATCACCCTCTGCTTCCTGCCACTCAGCCAATTCTGGATCCAAATTGAAAAATTGCCTTGGATCCCATGGGATCTTACCTTCGCTTTCGTTCTCCCTTGTGGGACCTTATCAAAAGCCTTGCTTATGTCCAACTAGGCTACATCTTCTCCATCTTTAAAGTGGAGGAAGATCCATTCCCGTCTTTAAAATGGAGGGAGATCCATTGCCCAACTTGTGATGTGGAGGTGCTGGAACCTACAATGGAGGAAAGAGTGAAGCTTATTCGAGAATGAAATGTTAACCTGCGTGTGTAACACAGAAAGTTTACAACACAGAAGGAGGACATTCAGCCCATCAATCTACTTTCGACACTCTGCAAGGAAAATTTCACTGGTCTCACTCGTCTGCCCTTTCCCCAAAATTATTATAATTGTTATTGAAGGTTGTTGCTCAGAAGCCAATGAAGACAAGGACAAGGCCAATTGTGTGAGGCATTTCGCATCATCTCTGACCTTATGAGGAAAGGATTCTGATTTTCTTATTAGGAAAGGTTGGACAGGCTGGGCCTGTATCCATTGGAGTTTAGAATTTGGAGAGGTGATCTTAGTGAAAGATGTAAGTTGCTGAGGGGTCTTAACAGGGTGGATGTGGAGAAGATGTTTCCCCTTGTGGGAGAGTTTGGAACTAGGGGCGAAGTTTAAAACTATTTTCAAACAATTTAAAAAATGGATGCTAAGCTCCAATTCACACTCAGTGATGCAGTCTATAAAAAAAGGGAATTATTTAAAAAGATCTGAAAATGTCTACAAAACACAGCACACCCCAAATGAAGCTGATTCCAACATCAAACACAGAAGGAGTGTAAATCTCAATTCCATCCCACGTAATCACACTGCCCCGGGAATCATATCCTTCCTATAGTGTGGCTCCCAGGACTGTACACAGTACTCCATCTGAGGTCTAACTAGCGTCTTAAATAAATTCAGCATAACCTCCCTGCTCTTGTACTCTAAGCCCCTATTAGTAAAGTCCAGGATACGATATGCTTTATGAACCACTCGCTCAACCTGTCCTGCCACCTTCAATGAAATATGCACATCTTCACCCAGGTCTTTCTGCTCCTGCACCCCCTTCAAAATTACACCCCTAATTTTGTTTTTCATGTCCATGTTTCTCCTACCAAAATGCATCACATCAAACGTCTCCACATTGAATATCATTGGCCACCTATCTGCCCACTCTCCCAACTTGTCAATGTCCTTTTGATGCTCTACACTGTCCCCCTCTCTGTTTATCATTCTCCCAAGTTTTGTGCCATCCACAAACTCTCAAATGGTCCCCTGCACACCAATATCTCAATCATTTATATACATCAGGGAAATCCAGGGTTCCAATACTGACCCCAATGAAACTCTACTACAATCCTACATCCAGCCGGAAAAATATCCGTGAACTCTCTGTTTCCTATCCATCAGCCAATTCTGTATCCACATTTCGCTGGTCTGAATCATCTGCCTTTTCACGGGACCCTGAAAAAAATTTCTATTCTGCTTTATATCCAATTTTGGCACAAAAGAAGTGGGAGAGGGAGAGAGGGAGAGAGAGAGAGGGCGAGATAGATGGGATGAAAGAGGTACAGAGGTAGAAAGAGAGACAAGGCGAGAGGGAGAGAGATGGGGGCGACAGAGAGAGGAGCAGAGCAACGGAGGAAAGGAGTGAGAGAGAGGGAGAGATAGCCGGAATGAGAGATAGAGAGACAGAGCAGTGGAGAGACAGGGTGAGAGAGAAAGAGAGCTGGGGCGAGTGAGTGAGATAGAGAGAAGAGATAAAATGAAAGGAAAAGGGATGAGGTGAGAGAGAGAGAGGTGAAGAGAGGGGAGCGAGTTTAGGGTAAAGTGATGGGGTGAGAGAGAGAAACAGAGAAATGTGGTAGAGTGGCAGAGAGATGGGGTGGGAGAGGGAGAGAATGAAAATGAAGGTGAGAGAAAGAGAAAGTGTAGGGGGAAACTGAAAATGTTCAGAAATTAGTTAACTTTATTGAGTATAAAGAACAATATCCTGTGACATATCCCTTCTCCATCTTTAAGTTGGAGGGAGATCCTTTCTCCATCTTTAAAATGGGGGGAGACCCCTTCCTCAACTTGTGATGTGGAAGTGCTGGAATCGAATCGAGGGGTTTGTGGGGTTTATATATAGAATAATAGATACCCGGGAGTGAGGTACAGACTGGAATCTAATCGAGGGGTTTGTGGGGTTTTTATATAGAATAATAGATACCCGGGAGTGAGGTACAGACTGGAATCTAATCGAGGGGTTCAGAGGGTTTATATATAGAATCATAGATACGCGGGAGTGAGTTACAGACTGGAATCTAATCAAGGGGATTGTGGGGTTTATATATAGAATAATAGATACCCAGGAGTGAGTTACAGACTGGAATCTAATCGAAGTGATCAGGGGGTTTATATATATAATAATAATTACCCAGGTGTGAGTTACAGACTGGAATCTAATCGAGGTGTTCAGGGGGTTTATATAAAGATTAATCAATACCCGGGATTGAGTTCCAGACTGGAATCTAATCGAGGTGTTCAGGGGGTTTATATAAAGAATAATAGAGACCCGGGAGTGAGTTACAGACTGGAATCTAATCGAGGGGTTCAGGGGGTTTATATATAGAATAATAGATACCCGGGATTGAGTTACAGACTGGAATCACAAACTGTTGAAAACATATTTTTTCTTGTGATGTGCTGAAGTGCAGGTTACAGAGGCTGATTCATGGAATGTGTAGTGTGAGTTTTTAACCAGCTTTATCCCAAATATCAAATTTACTTTCTCATTGGAACTGTTTGATGTTTTCTTAGTCTTGACACAAATGCATAGGGACTCTCTGGACCCTCACTGTTTGCAGCTTTTCACCATTTATAATGTAACCTGTTCCATCCTTTTTAAAGTGAGGAGCCACACATTTGCCTACAATGAATCCCATCTTGCACTATTTCACCCATTCACTTAAGGTGTACATATCTCTTTGGAATTTGAAGTGCAGGTTACAGATTGGATTGGAACTTTCTGCTTTCTGAATCATTAGCCAAGTTTCACAGAGTTAAACATCAAAACTGACATTCTGAAACAGGAGAGGGCCCCACAACTTCAATTCTGTGATTCTCTGGTATCTCATGATCTGTAACTTACAATAGCTCTACCCCCTTCATGTCTCTGAGGACTTGGAAAGTTATTCAGACATTGGGGAACCATTTCATTGTCTCGGGACATTTACAGTTAACGGCTCCTTCAAAGGACATCATTAAAATTCACTCTTTAATCATCCAAATCCTGTTGCCCATTCAGACTCCCTGGCCCCACATCCTATTGGTTCAAAGGTAACTTACATTTCACAATGTAGGAATGTGTGAATGCAAACACTTTCTTCACACGTTGCCACAATACTAAGGCTCACACTATTCAGGGTGAAATTTTCAAGACAACATTCATCAACTGACAGATTTCCAGCTCCATATGGAAGCTTCAAGATACAGAAAGTGACACAGAAATGAAACATCCGATTTATCTGAATCTGCATCCGTTATTGGACAGCGCGGGGTAAGATAGGAATTAAAGTTGTTGTTAAATTGTCCCCATCAAACGCTCCCAGAACAGGTACAGCATGGGGTTTGATACAGAGTAAAGCTCCCACAACAATTGAGTTATGAGATTAAAAAGCGTCATTCACCTTTGAATTTGAGTTCAATTTTAAAAGTGTTCAAATTAAAAGTTCATCAGCTGGAGAAAAGGGTAAAGCTCCAAATATTTTTCAACATGCCTGGCTATAAAAAACATGATTCATTTACATTAGTATCTTGAAGCATTTGATCAAATCACCCCTTAACCTCAATTCCAGTGTTTCAGAGTGAAGCTTTGACTACACTGTTCATCAAACACTCCCAACCCAATTACAGTATGGGGTCCATAGAGAGTCAAATTCAAAAAATTGGTTCGATGGTGACAGGGGGAGAGACAGGGTGAAGGTTTTGAGAAAGGGATGAAGGGGGGGGGGATGTGGTGAAAATCTTTTTAAATCAGCGAGTGGTGATGACCTGGAACCCGTGCAAAATGCGGTGTCTGGGGGATGAGTGTCTGATCAGTGTCTCCATAGTTGTGTCTCTGTCACGTTGAAAGTACCAATGTCACATTCCTGAGCAGTCAACTCTGTCAGAAATGTCCCAGTGCTGTGGGCACATAATATGGCCTCTGTGAACAAACCTAAAAGGCTGACTGGTGTTTGTGTCATTTATGTAGATTCTGAGAGAGAGGAAGAGAGAGAGAGAGAGACCGAGCGAGTGAGAAGAAGACAGAGACACAGATGGAGAGGGAGACCGAGAGACAAGAGATTGAAGGAAGGATATTTATCATAGTACATTGGAAGAGGAAGATTCCATTTCTCCCCACACCCTGTTTCTGACATTCAATGAGATCGTGACTGATCTCTGATCTACCTCCATATCTCTTTACACCTTTGCCTAACAAAAATCTATCATCCTCAGATTGAAACATTAACAAGAGACTTTGTGTCAATTGACGTTTGCAGAAACCTGTTTCAAATTAAAGCTTTGGCTACACTGTCATCAAACACTCCCAACCCAAATACAGTATGGGGTTCGATACAGGGTCAAATTCTCTTTGCTTTGTACAAGAAATTTTTAATTGTAGATTTTTATTTTTAATTTTAGGCTAACAGGACTGAAATTGTACGGCTTCCCAGTGTGAGATTTAAACTCCTGTTTATTTCAATCTTTAGCTCAGGAATTCACATTAAAACATGCAGAGAATTGAAACCTTCCTCATACAGTTGCCTGTTTGTTCCAGTGTTGGTATATTCCCGCTTTCTCCTGCGTTTTCACTTGTCAGAAGAAATTGAATTGTTGACATTGGATAATCATCCCTTTCCCAAGAAAATATAAACTCCTGGGAAACTGCAACAGACACAATCTTATGCAGTGATCAAAATCCTGCACCTTTATTCATCAATCCCATTTCCTATCTCTGTAGAAACTCCCTTCCACTGACAGATTCTGAGATCCATACTCAATCTCAAAAACCACCACAGAAAAGTGACTGCTTATTTTAAACAGTGAATCTGAACTATTTGAAGTTCCGACTCAGACACAGAATCGCAGAAATTTTTACTCTGTGGGATGAAAATTATCAGAATAACTTTGCAACATACAGGTAACATAAATAGGATTTGACCATTTGATCAAGTCAACCCTGATGCTACTAGATTTCAGGGAATACAACCCGAATTTGTGCAATCTCACTTTGCAATTTAACCCTTGGAATCCAGGTCTCATTCTGGCAAAGCTGTGATGCACTCGAACTGTCTAAACTGTCCCTGGAGTGTCGGATTAACCCGGGTCACTCACATACACACAGGTCAGGCTCAAGACTCACCTGTCTCACTCGATGAGACGCTCCTGTATCACTGGCCTTATTGTAGTCGGATGCCGCGTTGGGAGCAGGACAGGAAGACGGGATTAGGAAGACTGCTCATGTGGAGGGTAAACATAAGGAATCTATCAGAGAATCAGAACAGACCAGGGAGAATCAAACAAGGAAACTGATGTTCAATTTATTAGGCCTGATTTGTGGATTGTTTTTGTTTTGGGCGACAATGTTGCCAACAAACACTCCCAGAAAGGATGCAGCAGGGGCTAGATACAGAGTAAAGCTCCCTCGATACTGTCCCCATCAAACACTCCCTGGACAGGAACAGAACAGGGTTAGATACAGAGAAAAGCGCCCTCGATACTGTCCCCATCAAACACTCCCAGGACAGGTGAAGCACGGGGTTAGATAGAGAGTAAAGCTCCCTCGATACTGTCCCCATCAAGCACATCCAAGACAGGTAAGCACGGGGTTAGATACAGAGTAAAGCTCCCTCGATACTGTCCATATCAAACACTCCCAGGACAGGTACAGCACGGGGTTAGATACTGAGTAAAGCTCCATCTGCACTGTCCCCATCAAACACTCCCAGGGCAGGTACAGCACGGGGTTAGATACAGAGTAATGCTCCCTCTACACTGTCTCCATCAAACACTCCCAGGACTGGTACAGCACAGGGTTAGATACAGAGTAAACCTCCCTATACACTCTCCCCATCAAACACTCTCAGGACTGGTACAGCACGGGGTTAGATACAGAGTAAATCTCCCTCTACACTGTGCCCATCAAACACTCCCAGGACTGGTACAGCACGAGGTTAGATACAGAGTAAAGCTCCCTCTACACTGTCCCCATCAAGCACTAACTGGGCAGTGACAGGACAGGGTTAGATACAGAGTAAATCTCCCTCTCTACTGTCCCCATCAAACACTCCCAGGACTGGTACAGCACGGGGTTAGATACAGAGTAAAGCTCCCCCTACACTGTGCCAATCATACACTCACAGGGCAGGTACAGCAAGGAATTAGATACAGACTAAAGCTCCCTCTAACCTGTCCCATCAATCACTCCCAGGACTGGTACAGCACGGGGTTAGATACAGAGTAAAGCTCCCGCTAAACTGTCCCCATCAAACACTCCCAGGACAGGTACATTACGGGGTTAGATACAGACTAAAGCTTCCTATACACTGTCCCCATCAAACACTCGCAGGACATGTACATCACAGTGTTAGATACAGAGTAAATCTCCCTCTACACCGTCTCCATCCACCAATCCCTGGGCAGGTACAGCACGGGTTTAGATACAGAGTAAAGCTTCCTCTACACTGTCCCCATCAAACACTCCCAGGACAGATACAGCACGGGGTTAGATACAGAGTCAAGCTCCCTCTGAACTGTCTCCATCAAACACTCCCAGGGCAAACACCACGGGGTGAGATACAGAGTAAAGCTTCCTCTATACTGTACCCATCAAACACTCCCAGGACAGGTAAAGCACAGGGTTAGATACACAGTAAAGTTCCCTCTACACTGTCCCCATCAAACAGTCCCAGGACAGGTACAGCACGGGGTTAAATACAGAGTAAAGCTCCCTCTACACTGTCCCCATTAAACACTCCCAGGACAGGACCAGGACAGTCTTAGATTCAGAGTAAAGCTCCCTCTATACTGTCTCCATCAAAAACTACCAGGACAGGAACAGGACAGGGTTAGATACTGAATAAAGCTACCTCTTCACTTTCCCCATCAAACACTCCAGGGCAGGTAATGCACTGGGTTAGATACAGAGTAAAGGTCCCTCTACACTGTCCCCATCAAACACTCCCAGGATAGGTACAGCACGGGGTTTGATACAGAGTAAAGCTCCCTCGATACTGTCCCCATCAAACACTCCCAGGACAGGTACAGCACGGGGCTAGATACAGAGTAAATCTCCCTCGATACTGTCCCCATCAAACACTCTGAGGACAGGTACAGCTCGGGGTTAGATAAAGAATAAAGCTTCAACTGCACTGTCCCCATCAAACACTCCCAGGGCACGTACAGCACGGTGTTAGATACAGAGTAAAGCTCCCTCTATACTATCCTCATCAAGCACTCCCACGACAAGTACTGCACACATTTAGATACAGAGTAAATCTTCCTCTACACTGTCCCCATCAAACACTCCCAGGACAGGTAAAGCACTGGGTTAGATACAGAGTAAAGCTCCCTCTACACTGTCCCCATCAAACACTCCCAGGACATGAACAGGACAGGATTAGATACAGAGTAAAGCTCGCTATATACTGTCCCCATCAAACAGTCCCAGGAGAGGAACAGGACAGTGTTAGATACAGAGTAAAGCTACCTCTGCACTTTCCCCATCAAACACTCCCAGGACAGGTAAAGCATTGGGTTAGATACAGAGTAAAGCTCGCTCGATACTGTCCCCATCAAACATCCCAGGACAGGTACAGCACGGGGTTAGATGCATTGTAAAGCTCCCTCGATACTGTCCCCATCAAACCCCATCAAACACTCCCAAAGCAGGTACAGCACGGGGTTAGATACAGAGTAAAGCTCCCTCTATACTGTCCCCATCAAACCCTCCCAGGCAATAGACCACGGGGTTAGATACAGAGTAAAGCTCCCTCTATACTGTCCACATCAAACATTCCCAGGGCAGGTACAGCACTGGGTTAGATACAGAGTAATGCTCCCTCTCCACTGTGCCCATCATACACTCCCAGGGCAGGTACAGCATGGGGTTAGATACAGAGTAAAGCTCCCTCTGCACTGTCCCCATCATAAACTCCCAGGACTGGTACAGCACGGGGTTAGATACAGAGTAAAGCTCTCTCTAAACTGTCCCCATCAAGCTCTCACAGGGCAGTGACAGGACAGGCTTAGATACAGAGTAAATCTCCCTCTACACCGACCCCATCAAACACTCCCAGGCCAGGTAGAGCACAGGTTTAGATACAGAATAAAGGTCCAACTGCACTGTCTCAATCAAACACTCCCAGTGCAATGCACCATGGGGTTAGATACAGAGTAAAGCTCCCTCTATACTGGCCCCATTAAACACTCCCAGGACTGGTACAGCACAGGGTTTGATACACAGTAAAGCTCCCTCTACACTCTCGCCATCAAACACTCCCAGCACAGGTACAGCACGGGGTTAGATACAGAGTAAAGCTCCCTCTACACTGTCCCCATTAAACACTCCCAGGACAGGACCAGGACAGTCTTAGCTACAGAGTAAAGCTCCCTCTATACTGTCCCCATCAAAAACTCCCAGGACAGGAACAGGACAGGGTTAGATAAAGAATAAAGCTACCTCTTCACTTTCCCAATCAAACACTCCCAGGGCAGGTAAAGCACTGGGTTAGATACAGAGTAAAGCTCCCTCGATACTGACCCATCAAACACTCCCAGGATAGGTACAGCACGCGGTTAGATACAGAGTAAAGCTCCCTCGATACTGTCCCCATCAAACCCCATCAAACACTCCCAGGACAGGTACAGCACGGTGTTAGATACAGAGTAAAGCTTCCTCTACACTGTCCCCATCAAACACTCCCAGGACAGGTACAGCACGGGGCGAGATACAGAGTTAAGCTCCCTCGATTCTGTCCCCATCAAACACTCCCAGGGCAGGTACAGCACGTGGTTAGATACAGAGTAAAGCTCCCTCTACACTGTGCCCATCAAACACTCCCAGGACAGGTACAGCACGGGTTTATATGCAGAGTAAATCTCCCTCTAAACTGTCCCATCAAACACTCCCAGGACAGATTCAGCACGAGGTTAGATACATAGTAAAGCTCCCTCTATACCGTCCCCATCAAAAACTGCCAGGGCAGGTACTGTACGGGGTTAAATACTGAGTAAAGCTCCCTCTATACTGTCCCAATAAAACACTCCATGGACAGGAACTGGACAGGGTTAGAAAGAGATTAAAGCTCCCTCTATACTGTCCCCTTCAAACACTACCGGGACAGGAACAGAACAGGGTTAGATACAGAGTAAAGCTCCCTCTACACTGTGGCCATCATACAGTCCCAGGGCATGTACAGCACGGGGTTAGATACAGAGTAAAGCTCCCTCTACACTGTCTCCATCAGACACTCCCAGGACTGGTACAGCACGGGGTTAGATACAGAGTAAAGCTCCCTCTATACTGTCCCCATCAAACACTCCCAGGACTGGTACAACATGGGGTTAGATACAGAGTTAATCTCCCCCTACAATGTGCCCATCATACACTCCCAGGGCAGGTACAGCACGGTGTTAGATACAGAGTAAATCTCTCTCTAACCTGTCCCCATCAAACACTCCCAGGACTGGTACAGCACGGGGTTAGATACAGAGTAAAGCTCCCTCTATACTTTCCACATCAAACACTCCCAGGACAGGTTCAGCACAGAGTTAGATAAAGAGTAAAGCTCCCTCTACACTATCCCCATCAAACACTCCCAGGACAGGTTCAGCACGGGGTTAGATACAGAGTAAAGCTCCCTCTACACTGTCGCCATCAAACACTCCCAGGACAGGTACAGCACGGGGTTAGATACAGAGTAAAGCTCCCTGGATACTGTCCCCATCAAACCCCATCAAACACTCCCAGGGCAGGTACAGCACGGTGTTAGATACAGAGTAAAGCTCCCTCTACACTGTCCCCATCAAACACTCCCAGGGCATGTACAGCACGGGGTTAGATACAGAATAATGCTCCCTCTACACTGTCTCCATCAAACATTCCCAGGACAGGAACAGGACAGGGTTAGATACAGAGTAAAGCTCCCTCTATACTGTCCCCATCAAACACTCCCAGGACAGGGAGTGGTGATAGGGAGAGTGGGTTGGTGTGAGAGGGTTTGGCTGAGAGGGAGAGCGGGATGGGATGAGAGGGAGAGTGGGTTGGGGTGAGAGGGAGAGTGGGTTGGCGTGAGAGGGAGAGTGGGTTGGGGTGAGAGGGAGAGTGGGTTGGGGTGAGAGGGAGAGTGGGTTGGGGTGAGAGGGAGAGTGGGTTGGGGTGAGAGGGTGAGTGGGTTGGGGTGAGAGGGAGAGTGGGTTGGGGTGAGAGGGAGAGTGGGTTGGGGTGAGAGGGAGAGTGGGTTGGGGTGAGAGGGAGAGTGGGTTGGGGTGAGAGGGAGAGTGGGTTGGAGTGAGAGGGAGAGTGGGTTGGGGTGAGAGGGAGAGTGGGTTGGGGTGAGAGGGAGAGTGGGTTGGGGTGAGAGGGAGAGTGGGTTGGGGTGAGAGGGAGAGTGGGTTGGGGTGAGAGGGAGAGTGGGTTGGGGTGAGAGGGAGAGTGGGTTGGGGACTGTGATTACTGCCAGTGTTTTGGGGGTTTGTGTGAGATGAGGGTTTGGAACTGGAGTAACACAACCAACAGGGGAAAGAAATATAGATTTATTATTAAACCAAAAATAATGATAGGCCCTTGTTGAAACCATGTCTGTCCTGGGGTTAACCCTCAGTGGAGAGGAGCAGCAAGGGGTCCTGTCCTGTTATTAACCCTCAGTGGACATGATCAGCAAGGGGTCCTGTCTGGAAAGAGAGAGGGAGAGAGAAAGCTGGAGTGACAGAGACAGTGAAATGTCACCCCCTCCCCCAGAAACGTCGTGTGTTCCCTGCTGCAGTTCAGGAAAAGATGCAGGCCGTTTCTGCACAGGGGGATCCCACAGGCAGCAATGTATTGCTATCCGGATGGGAACAGGGAGACACATTTCCTTCCCCAGCCTCATGCCTGCTGTAACCCTCCCTCTTCCCCCTCTCCCCCCACCCCCGGGCACCATGTGTGCTCTGAGTCCGGACACATCCCCAGAAAGGCCTAAACTCCTTCTCTTCAAACCGGGAACAAGCTGCTGCTTCCTGGGGGAAACTTTTTGAAATCTCCGTCCCAGCATCGATTTTTACAAACCAGGCGTCCCCAGGAGGGTGTGACTGAGGCTTTTCTGCAGAGACTGGGAGCTGGGCACTGACTCCACACTGGAGACCCTCCCCTAACCTCCCCCCCAGACCCTGTGTCTCTTCCTCACCCCCAACCTCCTGCCTCTGTTTCACTGTCTTTTCCTGTTTCCCTCAATCTCCCCCCTCTCTCTCTGTTGTAACGTAGGGACACATCCTTGAGAGACTGAATTCAAATGACTGTTCCACCTCCCAATTCATCGCCCTGCCTAAAACACCAGCATTATTCAGGAATTAGCACAAACTTTTACACACTCTCACAGTTAGGACTTGGTAAAGGGCTCCTGAGGGACAGGAAATGAGTCCAATCAGCACATTTTTAATCAATTAACTGGTTGTGGCACAGTATAAAACACTGCAGGGAATTTGGGCACAGCAAGATCCCACAGGGTGCAGCCAGCTCTGCTCAGCACTTTTAAAATGGGGCAATATTTACACAGAGAGAGAGAGGCAGCAAGTTGGAGAGGGACTAAGACAATGAAGACCCCCGACCCCTTCAGAACCTCAGAAAGACTGAGCGCTTTGCAGTGAATGAATGAATGTTTAAAATGCTCTAATTGTTAGTGAGTCACTTGCTTCACTGTCCCTGGATTCATTTTCGCAATTCAGCCTTTTCTAAAAGATGTGACTGGGAGCTGGGCAGAGTCTGCACATTGGAGACCCCCAGATCCTGTGTCTATTCACACCCCCTCCTCTTGTTTTGCTACCTCAGCCCCTCTGTTTCAACCCTCTTTCCAGACATTATGGCAAACTTGTGGCATTTTAAACTATTATCTTAAATTGTTAATAACTACTGAGAAACAGACACAGACACGGGCTTTGCAGCAGCAGAAAGAATGTGAATCATTCTATCCCGGGGGTTTTTACTTCCAGATTCAGTTTTAGAAAATTCAGAATTCAAATTCACAACAGCAAAGTGTGGGACTGAACTCCCGGATCCTTCAATATTCCAGGGAATACACGTGGAATTTATGTCTCCATACCTGTGTCTCTGTCACGTTTAAAATACTAATGTTACATGAGTCAACTCTGTCCTAAATGTCCCATTGCTGTGGGGACATAAAATGGCCACTGTGAACTAACCTAAAATGGCTGCCTGGTGTTTGTAGTCTAGATTCTCAGAGGAAGAGAGGTAGGGAGAGAGGGATAGAGAGCTGGGTAAGCGAGTGAGATAGAGAGAGGAGATCAAGCGATAAAAAAGGGTTGAGTTGAGAGAGAGAGATGAAGAGAGGGGAGCGAGTGTAGGTTAAAGATATGGGGTGAGAGAGAGAAACAGGGAAATGTATAGAGTGGCAGAGAGATGGGGTGGGAGAGGGAGAGAAGGAACGAGACAGGGTGAGAGAAAGAGAAAGTGTAGGGGGAAACTGAAAATGTTCAAAAATGTGTTAACATTATTGAGTGTAAAGGACAATATCCTGTGAGATATCCCTTCTCCATCTTTAAATTAGAGGGAGAGCCTTTAACCAACTTTAAAATGGGAGGAGACCCCTTCCTCAACTTGTGATGTGGAAGTGCTGGAATCTAATCAAGGGGTTCGGGGTGGTTTATATATAGAATTACATACCCGGGATTGAGTTACAGACTGGAATCTAATCGAGGGGTTTGGTGGGTTTATATATAGAACCAGATACCCGTGTGTGAGTTACAGACTGGAATCTAATCGAGGGGTTCGGGGTGGTTTATATATATAATAACAGATACCTGGGAGTGAATTACAAGCTGGAATCTAATCGAGGGGTTCGAGGTGGATTATATAAAGAATAACAGATACCCGTGATGGAGTTACAGACTGGAATCTAATTGAGGGTTTTGGGAGAATTATATATAGAATAACAGATAACTGGGGGTGAGATACAGACTGGAATCAAATCGAGGGGTTTGGTGGATTTATATATAGAATAACAGATACCCGAGGGTGCGTTACAGACTGGAATCTAATCGAGGGGTTTGGGGAATTTATATACAGAATAATAGATACCCGAGAGTGAGCTACAGACTGGAAACAAATCGAGCAGTTTGAGGGATTTATATATAGAATCACAGATACCCGAGAGTGAGTTACAGACTGGAATCTAATCGAGGGGTTTGGAGGATTTATATATAGAATCACAGATACCCGAGAGTGAGTTACAGACTGGAATCAAATCGAGGGGTTTGGGGTGGTCCATATATAGAAAAACAGATTCCCGGGAGTGAGTTACAGACTGGAATCTAATTGAGGGGTTTGGGGCGGTTTATATACAGAATAACAGACACCCGGCAGTGATTTACAGACTGGAATATAACGGAGGGGTTCGTGGTGGTTTATATATAGAATAACAAACACCCGGCAGTGAGTTACAGACGGGAATTTAATCGAGGGGTTCGGGGTGGTTTATATATAAATCATGTATATACAATACATATCGAATAAAAGATATCCAGGAGTGAGTTACAGAAAGGTATCTCATCGAAGGGATTGAGGGGTTTATATATAGAATAATAGATAGCCGGGAGTGAATTACAGACTGGAATCTAATCGAGGGGTTCAGGGGGTTTATATATAGAATCATAGATACCCGGGATTGAGTTACAGGCCGGAATTTAATTAAGGGGTGCAGTGGGTTTATATATAGAATAATCGATACCCGGGATTGAGTTACAGACTGGAATCTAATCGAGGGGTTCAGTGGGTTTATATATAGAATAATAGATACGCGGGAGTGAGCTACAGACTGGAATCTAATAGAGGGGATCAGGGGGTTTATATATAGGGATTGAGTTACAGACTGGAATCAAGAACCGTTGAAAATATCATTTTTCTTGTGATGTGCTGAAGTGCAGGTTACAGAGGCTGATTCATGGAATGGGTAGTGTGAGTTTTTAACCAGCTTTATCCCAAATATCAAATTTAATTTCTCATTGGAACTGTTTGATGTTTTCTTAGTCTTGACACAAATGGATAGGGACTCTTTGGACCCTCACAGTTTGCAGCTTTTCACCATTTATAATGTAACCTGTTCCATCCTTTTTAAAGTGGGCAGCCACACATTTGCCTATAATGAAATCCATCTTTCACTATTTCACTCATTCACTTAAGGTGTACATATCTCTTTGGAATTTGAAGTGCAGGTTACAGATTGGATTGGAACTTTCTGCTTTAAGAATCATTAACCAAGTTTCACAGAGTTAAACATCAAAACTGACATTCTGAAACAGGAGAGGGCCCCACAACTTCAATTCGGTCATTCTCTAGCACCTCATGATCTGTATCTTACAATATCTCTGCCCCCTTCATGTCTCTGAAGACTTGGGAAAGTGTTTCAGACATTGGGGAACCACTTCTGTCAACCGGGATATTTCCTTTGAAGCATTTCATTGTCTCGGGACATTTACAGTAAACGGCTTCTTCAAAGGACATCATTAAAATTCACTCTTTAATCAACCAAATCTTGTTGTCCATTCAGACTCCCTGGCCCTACATCCTATTGTTTCAAAGCTAACTTACATTTCACAATGTAGGAATGTGTGAATGCAAACACTTTCTTCACACGTTTCCACAATACTAAGGCTCACACTATTCAGGGTGAAATTTTCAAGACAACATTCATCAACTGAGAGATTTCCAGCTCCAGCTAATTGTAGATTTTTATTTTTAATTTTGGGATAACAGGACTGAAATTGTACGGCATCCCAGTGTGAGATTTAAACTCCTGTTTATTTCAATCTTTAGCTCAGGAATTCACATTAAAACATGCAGAGAATTGAAACCTTCCTCACACAGTTGCCTATTTGTTCCACTGTTGGTATATTCCCTCTTTCTCTTGCATTTTCACTTGTCTGAAGAAATTGAATTGTTGACATTGGATAATCATCCCTTTCCCATGAAAATGTAAACTGCTGGGAAACTGCAACAGACACAATCTAATGCAGTGAACAAAATCCTGCACCTTTATTCATCAATCCCATTTCCTATCTCTGTAGAAACTCCCTTCCACTGACAGATTCTGAGATCCATACTCAATCTCAAAAACCACCACAGAAAAGTGACTGCTTATTTTAAACAGTGAATCTGAACTATTTGAAGTTCTGACTCAGTCACAGAATTGCAGAAATTTTGACTCTGTGGGATGAAAATTATCAGAATAACTTTGCAACATACAGGTAACCTGTAGTGACAGGTGGATACTTGTCTGTTCAAAAGGGATTCGATAAGATGCCTCACAAAGCTTGTTACTCAGGACAAGAGCTCATACATTCCCCTAATCTCCCCCCTCAGTTCCTCTCAGGATTTGATAATTTGATCAAGTCACCCCTGATGCTACTAAATTTCAGGGAATACAACCCGAGTTTGTGCAATCTCACTTTGCAATTTAAACCTTGGATTCCAGGTCTCATTCTGGCAAAGATGTGATGCACTCAAACTGTCTAAACTGTCCCTGGAGTGTCGGATTAACCCAGGTCACTCACATATACCCAGGTCAGGTTCAAGACTCACCTGTCTCACTCAAGAGGTTCCTGTGTCACTGGCCTTACTGTAGTCGGATGCCGCGTTGGGAGCAGGACAGGTAGACGGGATTAGGATGACTGCTCATGTGGAGGGTAAACACGAGGAATCTATCAGAGAATCAGAACAGACCAGGGAGAATCAAACAAGTAAACTGATGTTCAATTTATTAGGCCTGATTTGTGGATTGTTGTTGTTTTGGGCGAGTATGTTGCCAACAAACACTCCCAGAGATGATGCAGCAGGGGCTAGATACAGAGTAAAGCTCCCTCTATACTGTCCCCATCAAACACTCCCAGGACAGGTACAGCACAGGGTTAGATACAGAGTAAAGCTCCCTCGATACTGTACCAATGAAACACTCCCAGGACAGGTACAGCATGGGGTTAGATACAGAGTAAAGCTCCCTCGATAATGTACCAATCAAACACTCCCTGGACAGGAACAGGACAGGGTTAGATACAGAGTAAAACTCCCTCTACACTGTCTACATCAAACACTCCCAGGACTGGTACAGCTCAGGGTTAGATACAGAGTAAAGCTCCCTCTATACTGTCCCCATCGTACACTCCCAGGTCTGGTACAGCACGGGTTTAGATACAGACTATAGCTCCCCCTACACTGTGCCCATAATACACTCCCAGTGCAGGTACAGTACGGGGTAAGATGCAGAGTAAATCTCCCCCTACACTGTGCCCATCATACACTCCCAGGGCAGGTACAGCACGGGGTTAGATACAGAGTAAAGCTCCCGCTAACCTGTCCCCATCAAACAGTCCCAGGACTGGTACTGCCCGGGGTAAGATACAGATTAAAGCTCCCTCTACACTGTCCCCATGAAGCACTCCCAGGGCAGGTACAGGACAGGGTTATATACAGAGTAAAGCTCGCTCTAAACTGTCCCCATCAAACCCTCCCAGGACAGGTACAGCACGGGGTTAAATACAGAGTAACGCTCCCTCTACACTGTCCCCATCAATCACTCCCAGGGCAGGTACAGCACAGGTTTAGATACAGAGTAACGGTCCCTCTGCAATGTCCCCGTCAAACACTCCCTGGACAGGAACAGAACAGGGTTATATACAGAGCAAAGCTCCCTCGATACTGTCCTCATCAAACACTCCCAGGACAGGAACAGGACAGTGTTAGATACAGAGTAAAGTTTCCTCTACACTTTCCCCATCAAACACTCCCAGGGCAGGAAAAGCACTGGGTTAGATACAGAGTAAAGCTCCCTCTACACTGTCTCAATCAAACACTCCCATGTCCGGTAGAGCACAGAGTTAGATACAGTGTAAACCTCCCTCTATACTCTCCCCATCAAACACTCCCTGGACTGGTACAGCACGGGGTTAGATACAGAGTAAAGCTACCCCTACACTGTGGCCATCATACACTCCCAGGGCAGGTACAGCACGGGGTTAGATACAGAGTAAAGCTCCCTCTACACTGTCTCCATCAAACACTCCCAGGAATGGTTCAGTTCAGGGTTAGATACAGAGTAAAGCTCCCTCTATACTGTCCCCATCAAACACTCCCAGTACTGGTACAGCACGGGGTTAGATACAGAGTAAATTTCCCTCTAAGCTGTCCCCATCAAACACTCCCAGGACAGGTATAGCACGGGGTTAGATACAGAGTAAAGCTCCCTCGTTACTGTCCCCATCAAACACTCCCAGGATAGGTACAGCAAAGGGTTAGATACAGAGTAAAGCTCCCTCTACACTGTGCCCATCAAACACTCACAGGGCAGGTACAGCACGGGGTTAGATTCAGAATAAAGCTCCCTCTGCACTGTCCCCATCAAACACTCCCAGAGCACGTACAGCATGGGGTTAGATATAGAGTAAAGCTCCCTCTACACTGTGTTCATCAAACACTCCCAGGGCAGGTACAGTACGTGGTTAGATACAGAGTAAAGCTTCCCCTTCACTGTCCCCATCAAACACTCCCAGGACAGGTACGCAACGGGATTAGATACAGAGTAAATCTCCCTCTACATTGTCCCCAGCAAACACTGCCAGGACAGCTACAGCAGGCGATTAGAAACAGAGTAAAGCTCCCTCTGCACAGTCCTGATCAAACACTCCCTGGACAGGAACAGGACAGGGTTAGATACAGAGTAAAGCTCCCTCTATACTGTCCCCATCAAACACTCCCAGGACAGGAACAGGACAGAGTTAGGTACAGAGTAAAGCTACCTCTACACTTTCCCCATCAAACACTCCCAGGACAGGAACAGGACAGGGTTAGATACAGAGTAAACCTCCCTCTATACTCTCCCCACCAAACACTCTCAGGACTGCTACAGCACAGGGTTAGATACAGATTAAACCTCCCTCTATACTCACCCCATCAAACAATCCCAGGACTGGTACAGCACGGGGATAGATACAGAGTAAAGCTCCACCTACACTGTGGCCAACATACACTCGCAGGGCAGGTACAGCACGGGGTTAGATATAGAGTAAAGCTCCCTCTACACTGTCTCCATCAAACACTCCCAGGACTGGTACAGCACGGCGTTAGATACAGAGTAAATCTCCCTCTAACCTGTCCCCATCAAACACTCCCAGGATTGGTACAGCACAGGGATAAATAAAGAGTAAAGCTCCCTCTACACTGTCCCCATCAAGCAAACACAGGGCAGGTACAGGACAGGGTTAGATACAGAGTAAATCTCCCTCTAGACCGTCCCCATCAATCACTCCCTGGACAGGTACAGCACGGGGTTATATACAGAGTAAAGCTCCCTCTAAACGCTCCCCATCAAACACTCCCAGGACACTTACAGCTCGGGGTTAGCTAAAGAGTAAATCTCCCTCGACACCGTCCCCATCAAACACTCGCAGGGCAGGTACAGTACGGGGTTAGGTACAGAGTAAAGCTTCCTCAAAACTGTCCCCATCAAACTCTCCCAGGACAGGTACAGCACGGCGATAGATACAGAGTAAATCTCCCTCTACACCGTCCCCATCAAACACTCCCAGGAGATGTACAGCACAGGGTTAGATACAAAGTAAAGCTCCCTCTATACTGTCCCCATCAAACACTCACAGGAGTGGTACAGCAAGTGGTTAGATACAGAGTAAATCTCCCTCTAACCTGTCCCCATCAAACACTTCCAGGACTGGTACAGCACGGGGTTAGATACAGAGTAAATCTCCCTCTACACTGTCCCCATCAAGCACTCACAGGGCAGGAACAGCACGGGGTTAGATACAGAGTAAATCTCCCTCTACACTGTCCCCATCAAGCACTCACAGGGCAGGTACAGCACGGGGTTAGATACAGAGTAAAGCTCCCTCTATTCTGGCCCCATCAAACACTCCCTGGACTGGTACAACACAGGGTTATTTCCAGAGTAAAGCTCCCTCTAAACTGTCCCCATCAAACACTCCCAGGTCAGGTACAGCACGGGATGAGATACAGATTAAAGGTCCCTCTACACCGTCCCCATCAAACACTCCCAGGGCAGGTACAGTACGGGGAAAGATACAGAGTAAAGCTTCCTCTACACTGTCCTCATCAAACACTCCCAGGACAGGTAAAGCACGGGGTTAGATACGGATAAATCTCCCTCTACACTGTCCCCATCAAACACTCCCAGGACAGGTACAGCACATGGTTAGATACAGAGTAAAGCTCCCTCTACACTGTCTCCATGAAACACTCCCAGGACTGGTACATCACAGGCTTAGATACAGAGTAAAGCTCCCTCTATACTCTCCCCATCAAACACTCTCAGGACTGGTAGAGCACGGGGTTAGATACAGAGTAAAGCACCCCCTACACTGTGGCCATCATACGCTCCCAGGGCAGGTACAGCACGGGGTTAGATACAGAGTAAATCTCCCTCTTACCTGTCCCCATCAAACAGTCCCAGGACTGGTACAGCACGGGGTTATATACTGAGTAAAGCTCCCTCTAAACTGTCCCCATCAAACACTCCCAGGACAGGTACAGCACGGGGTTATATACAGAGTAAAGCTCCCTCTACACCGTCCCCATCAGACACTCCCAGGGCAGGTACAGTACGGGGTTAGGTACAGAGTAAAGCTTCCTCTACACTGTCCCCATCAAACACTCCCAGGACAGGTACAGCACGAGGTTAGATACAGAGTATCTGGGAGAGAGTGTTGGGGTGAGAGGGAGTGAGAGTTGGAGTGAGAGGGAGAGTGGTTTGGGATGATAGGGTGAGTGGGTTGGGGTGAGAGGGAGAGTGGGTTGGGGTGAGAGGGAGAGTGGGTTGGGGTGAGAGGGAGAGTGGGTTGGGGTGAGAGGGAGAGAGGGTTGGGGTGAGAGGGAGAGTGTGTTGGAGTGAGAGGGAGAGAGGGTTGGGGTGAGAGGGAGAGTGGGTTGGGGTGAGAGGGAGAGTGGGTTGGGGTGAGAGGGAGAGTGGGTTGGGGTGAGAGGGAGAGTGTGTTGGAGTGAGAGGGAGAGAGGGTTGGGGTGAGAGGGAGAGTGGGTTGGGGTGAGAGGGAGAGTGGGTTGGGGTGAGAGGGAGATTGGGTTGGGGTGAGAGGGAGAGTGGGTTGGGGACTGCGATTACTGCCAGTGTTTTGGGGGTTTGTGTGAGATCAGGGTTTGGAACTGGAGTAACACAACCAACAGGGGAAAGATATATAGATTTATTATTAAGCCAAAAATAAAGACAGGCCCTTGTTGAAACCATGTCTGTCCTGGGATTAACCCTCAGTGGACAGGAGCAGCAAGGGGTCCTGTCTGGAAAGAGAGAGGGAGAGAGAAAGCTGGAGTGACAGAGACACGGAAATGCCACCCCCTCCCCCAGAAACGTCGTGTGTTCCCTGTTGCAGTTCAGGAAAAGCTGCAGGCTGTTTCTGCACAGGGGGATCCCACAGGCAGCAATGTAATGCTATCTGGATGGGAACAGGGAGACACATTTCCTTCCCCAGCCTCATGCCTGCTGTAACCCTCCCTCTTCCCCCTCTCCCCCCCCCGGGCACCATGTGTGCTCTGAGTCCGGACACATCCCCAGAAAGGCCTAAACTCCTTCTCTTCAAACCGGGAACAAGCTGCTGCTTCCTGGGGGAGACTTTTTGAAATCTCCATCCCAGCATCGATTTTTACAAACCAGGCGTCCCAGGGAGGGTTTGACTGAGGCTTTTCTGCAGAGACTGGGATCTGGGCACTGATACCACACTGGATACCTTCCCCTAACCACCCCCCCAGACCCTGTGTCTCTTCCTCACCCCCAACCCCCTGCCTCTGTGTCACTGTCTATTCCTGTTTCCCTCAATCTCCCCCCTCTCTCTCTGTTGTAACATAGGGACACATCCTAGAGAGACTGAATTCAAATGACTGTTCCACCTCCCAATTCATCGCCCTGCCTAAAACACCAGCATTATTCAGGAATTAGCACAAACTTTTACACACTCTCACAGTTAGGACTTGGTAAAGGGATCCTGAGGGACTGGAAATCAGTCCAATCAGCACATTTTTAATCAATTAACTGGTTGTGGCACAGTATGAAACACTGCAGGGAATTTGGGCACAGCAAGATCCCACAGGGTGCAGCCAGCTCTGCTCAGCACTTTTTAAATGGGGCAATATTTACACAGAGAGAGAGAGGCAGCAAGTTGGAGAAGGACTAAGACAGTGAAGACCCCCGACCCCTTCAGAACCTCAGAAAGACTGAGCGCTTTGCAGTGAATGAATGAATGTTTAAAATGCTCTCATTGTTAGTGAGTCACTTGCTTCACTGTCCCTGGATTCATTTTCGCAATTCGGCCTTTTCTAAAAGATGTGACTGGGAGCTGGGCAGAGTCTACACATTAGAGACCCCCAGATCCTGTGTCTATTCACACCCCCTCCTCTTGTTTTGCTACCTCAGCCCCTCTGTTTCAACCCTCTTTCCAGACATTATGGCAAACTTGTGGCATTCTAAACTATTATCTTAAATTGTTAATAAATACTGAGAAACAGACACAGACACGGGCTTTGCAGCAGCAGAAAGAATGTGAATCATTCCATCCCGGGGCTTTTTACTTCCAGATTCAGTTTTAGAAAATTCAGAATTCAAATTCACAACAGCAAAGTGTGGGAGTGAACGCCCGGATCCTTCAATATTCCAGGGAATACACGTGGAATTTATGTCTCCATACCTGTGTCTCTGTCACGTTTAAAATACTAATGTTACATGACTCAACTCTGTCCTAAACGTCCCATTGCTGTGGGGACATAAAATGGCCACTGTGAACAAACCTAAAATGGCTGCCTGGTGTTTGTAGACTAGATTCTCAGAGGAAGAGAGACAGGGAGAGAAGACACAGATCGAGTGAATGAGAAATAGAGACTCTCAGACCAAGTGGGTGACTGAGAGCCAGACAGTGAATAAAGGATATTGGTCATAGCACATGGAAAGAGCAAGAGGCGATTTAACCCTCCAGCCCTGTTCTGACATTCAATGAGATCCTGGCTGATCTGTGATTGAACCCCTTGGTCTCATATCTCTGCAGCGTGTTAGCTAACAGAAATCTATCAGCCTCAGTTTTAAACATGGAATAGTGGCTCAGCATCAATTTCCGTTCATGTGAGAGAGATCCAAACTAATACCACGCTTGGTGTTTTAAAGTGTTTCTTAGTTTCCCTCCTGCAATTCTAAAATTCTAAACATAGTTGAAAAACCATGGCCCCAAGGCCCAGACTCCCCAAACCGACAGAAATAGTTAGTCTTTTTCGAACATCTACTTGCATTATTATCCTGAAATATTTCATCAAATCACCCCCTCACCTAAATTCCAGTGTAAAGCTTCATCCACACTGTTCAACAAACACACCCAAACCAAATACACTATGGGTTTCGATAGAGAGTTAAATTCCCTCTGCTCTGTCCCATCCAACAGGCCCAGGGAAGGTTCAACACCGGGTTAGATACCAAGTAAAGACAGGGCCTATTGTGTTATAAACAGAGAAATGGTTGTGTGTCGTCCAAACAGAGGCCGGGTGAAGTGGAGCATTCAGAGAGACACGGCCACGTGTTATATCAACTTAGAGAATGTCTAGTGCAGTATTAACTGAGGCAGGGTCTAGTGTAATTGAAACAGAGGCCTGGTCTAGTGCAATCAGAACGGAAACAGGTTGTTGCTCAGAATCCAATGAAGACAAGGACAAGGCCAATTGTGTGAGGCATTTCTCATCATCTCTGATCTTATGAGGAAAGGATTCTGATTTTCTTATGAGGAAAGGTTGTACAGGCTGGGCCTGTATCCATTGGAGTTTAGAATTTGGAGAGGTGATCTTAGTGAAAGATGTAAGTTACTGAGGGGTCTTAACAGGATGGATGTGGAGAAGATGTTTCCCCTTGTGGGAGAGTTTGGAACTAGGGGCGAAGTTTAAAACTATTTTCAAACAATTTAAAAAATGGATGCTAAGCTCCAATTCACACTCAGTGATGCAGTCTATAAAAAAAGGGAATTATTTAAAAAGATCTGAAAATGTCTACGAAACACAGCACACCCCAAATGAAGCTGATTCCAACATCAAACACAGAAGGGGTGTAAATCTCAATTCCATCCCACGTAATCACACTGCCCCGGGAATCATATCCTTCCTATGGTGTGGCTCCCAGGACTGTACACAATACTCCATCTGAGGTCTAACTAGCGTCTTATATAAATTCAGCATAACCTCCCTGCTCTTGTACTCTAAGCCCCTATTAGTAAAGTCCAGGATACAATCTGCTTTATGAACCACTCGCTCAACCTGTCCTGCCACCTTCAATGATCTATGCACATCTCCACCCAGGTCTTTCTGCTCCTGCACCCCATTCAAAATTACACCCCTAATTTTGTTTTTCATGTCCATGTTTCTCCTACCAAAATGCATCACATCAAACGTCTCCACATTGAATATCATTGGCCACCTATCTGCCCACTCTCCCAACTTGTCAATGTCCTTTTGATGCTCTACACTGTCCCCCTCTCTGTTTATCATTCTCCCAAGTTTTGTGCCATCCACAAACTCTCAAATGGTCCCCTGCACACCAATATCTCAATCATTTATATACAGCAGGGAAATCCAGGGTTCCAATACTGACCCCAGTGAAACTCTACTACAATCCTACATCCAGCCGGAAAAATATCCGTGAACTCTCTGTTTCCTATCCATCAGCCAATTCTGTATCCACATTTCGCTGGTCTGAATCATCTGCCTTTTCACGGGACCCTGAAAAAAATTTCTATTCTGCTTTATATCCAATTTTGGCTCAAAAGAAGTGGGAGAGGGAGAGAGGGAGAGAGAGAGAGGGCGAGATAGATGGGATGAAAGAGGTACAGAGATAGAAAGAGAGACAAGGCGAGAGGGAGAGAGATGGGGGCGACAGAGAGAGGAGCAGAGCAACGGAGGAAAGGAGTGAGAGAGAGGGAGAGATGGCCGGAATGAGAGATAGAGAGACAGAGCGGCGGAGAGACAGGGTGAGAGAGAAAGAGAGCTGGGGCGAGTGAGTGAGATAGAGAGAAGAGATAAAATGAAAGGAAAAGGGATGAGGTGAAAGAGAGAGAGGTGAAGAGAGGGGAGCGAGTTTAGGGTAAAGTGATGGGGTGAGAGAGAGAAACAGAGGAATGTGGTAGAGTGGCAGAGAGATGGGGTGGAAGAGGGAGAGAATGAAAATGATGGTGAGAGAAAGAGAAAGTGTAGGGGGAAACTGAAAATGTTCCGAAATTAATAAACATTTTTGAGTATAAAGAACAATATCCTGTGACATATCCCTTCTCTATCTTTAAATTGGAGGGATATCCTTTCACCATCTTTAAAATGGGGGGAGACCCCTTCCTCAACTTGTGATGTGGAAGTGCTGGAATCTAATCGTGGGGTTTGTGGGGTTTACATATAGAATAATAGATACCAAGGATTCAGTTACAGACTGGAATCTAATCGAGGTGTTCAGGGGGTTTATATATATTATAATAATTACCCGGGAGTAAGTTACAGGCGGGAATCTAATCGAGGTGTCAGGGGGTTTATATATAGAATAATAGATACCAAGGATTGACTTACAGACTGGAATCTAATCGAGGGGTTCAGGGGGTTTATATATTAAATAATAGATACCCGGGAGAGAGTTACAGACTGGAATCTAATCGAGGGGTTCGGGGGGTTTATATATAGAATAATGGATACCAAGGATTGAGTTACAGACTGGAATCTTATCAAGGTGTTCAGGGGGTTTATATACAGAATAATAGATACCCGGGTGTGAGTTACGGACTGGAATCTAATCGAGGGGTTCAGGGGGTTTATATATAGAATAACAGATACTCGGGAGTGAGTTACAGACTGGAATCTAATCGAGGGGTTCAGGGGGTTTATGTATAGAATAATAGATTCCCGGGAGTGAGTTACAGACTGGAATCACGAACTGTTGAAAATATCATTTTTCTTGTGATGTGCTGAAGTGCAGGTTACAGAGGCTGATTCATGGAATGGGTAGTGTGAGTTTTTAACCAGCTTTATTCCAAATATCAAATTTAATTTCTCATTGGAACTGTTTGATGTTTTCTTGGTCTTGAGACAAATGGTTAAGGACTCTTTGGACCCTCACTGTTTGCAGCTTTTCACCATTTATAATGTAACCTGTTCCATCCTTTTTAAAGTGGGCAGCCACACATTTGCCTATAATGAAATCCATCTTTCACTATTTCACTCATTCACTTAAGGTGTACATATCTCTTTGGAATTTGAAGTGCAGGTTACAGATTGGATTGGATCTTTCTGCTTTCTGAATCATTAGCCAAGTATCACAGAGTTAAACATCAAAACTGACATTCTGAAACAGGAGAGGGCCCCACAACTTCAATTCTGTGATTCTCTGGCATCTCATTATCTGTATCTTACAATATGTCTGCCCCCTTCATGTCTCTGAAGACTTGGGAAAGTGTTTCAGACATTGGGGAACCATTTCTCTCTCTCGGGACATTTCCTCTGAAGCATTTCATTGTCTCGGGACATTTACAGTAAATGGCTCCTTCAAAGGACATCATTAAAATTCACTCTTTAATCATCCAAAACCTTTTGTCCATTCAGACTCCCTGGCCCTACATCCTATTGTTTCAAAGCTAACTAACATTTCACAATGTAGGAATGTATGAATGCAAAGACTTTCTTCACACGTTTCCACAATACTAAGGCTCACACTATTCAGGGTGAAATTTTCAAGACAACATTCATCAACTGACAGATTTCCAGCTCCAAATAGAAGCTTCAAGATACAGAAAGTGACACAGAAATGAAACATCCGATTTATCTGAATCTGCATCCGTTATTGGACAGCGCGGGGTTAGATAGGAATTAAAGTTGTTATTAAATTGTACCCATCAAACACTGCCAGAACAGGTACAGCACGGGGTTCCATACAGAGTAAAGCTCCCTCAACAATTGAGTTATGAGATTAAAAAGCGTCATTCACCTTTGAATTTGAGTTCAATTTAAAAAGTGTTCAAATTAAAAGTTCATCAGCTGGAGAAAAGGGTAAAGCTCCAAATATTTTTCAACATGCCTGGCTATAAAAAACATGATTCATTTACATTAGTATCTTGAAGCATTTGATCAAATCACCCCTTAACCTCAATTCCAGTGTTTCAGAGTGAAGCTTTGACTACACTGTTCATCAAACACTCCCAACCCAAGTACAGTATGGGGTCCATACAGAGTCAAATACAAAAAATTGGTTCGATGGTGACAGGGGGAGAGACAGGGTGAAGGTTTTGAGAAAGGGATGAAGGGGGGGGATGTGGTGAAAATCTTTTTAAATCAGCGAGTGGTGATGACCTGGAACCCGTGCAAAATGCGGTGTCTGGGGGATGAGTGTCTGATCAGTGTCTCCATAGTTGTGTCTCTGTCACGTTGAAAGTACCAACGTCACATTCCTGAGGAGTCAACTCTGTCAGAAATGTCCCAGTGCTGTGGGGACATAATATGGCCTCTGTGAACAAACCTAAAAGGCTGACTGCTGTTTGTGTCATTTATATAGATTCTGAGAGAGAGGAAGAGAGAGAGAGAGAGACAGACCGAGCGAGTGAGAAGAAGACAGAGACACAGATGGAGAGGAGACCGAGAGACAGAGATTGAAGGAAGGATATTTATCATAGTACATTGGAAGAGGAAGATTCCATTTCTCCCCACACCCTGTTTCTGACATTCAATGAGATCCTGACTGATCTCTGATCGACCTCCATATTTCTTTACACCTTTGCCTAACAAAAATCTATCATCCTCAGATTGAAACATTAACAAGAGACTTTGTGTCAATTGACGTTTGCAGAAACCTGTTTCAAATTAAAGCTTTGGCTACACTGTCATCAAACACTCCCAACCCAAATACAGTATGCGGTTCGATACAGGGTCAAATTCTCTTTGCTTTGTACAAGAAATTTTTAATTGTAGATTTTTATTTTTAATTTTAGGCTAACAGGACTGAAATTGTACGGCTTCCCAGTGTGAGATTTAAACTCCTGTTTATTTCAATCTTTAGCTCAGGAATTCACATTAAAACATGCAGAGAATTGAAACCTTCCTCATACAGTTGCCTGTTTGTTCCAGTGTTGGTATATTCCCGCTTTCTCCTGCGTTTTCACTTGTCAGAAGAAATTGAATTGTTGACATTGGATAATCATCCCTTTCCCAAGAAAATATAAACTCCTGGGAAACTGCAACAGACACAATCTTATGCAGTGATCAAAATCCTGCACCTTTATTCATCAATCCCATTTCCTATCTCTGTAGAAACTCCCTTCCACTGACAGATTCTGAGATCCATACTCAATCTCAAAAACCACCACAGAAAAGTGACTGCTTATTTTAAACAGTGAATCTGAACTATTTGAAGTTCCGACTCAGACACAGAATCGCAGAAATTTTTACTCTGTGGGATGAAAATTATCAGAATAACTTTGCAACATACAGGTAACATAAATAGGATTTGACCATTTGATCAAGTCAACCCTGATGCTACTAGATTTCAGGGAATACAACCCGAATTTGTGCAATCTCACTTTGCAATTTAACCCTTGGAATCCAGGTCTCATTCTGGCAAAGCTGTGATGCACTCGAACTGTCTAAACTGTCCCTGGAGTGTCGGATTAACCCGGGTCACTCACATACACCCAGGTCAGGCTCAAGACTCACCTGTCTCACTCGCTGAGACGCTCCTGTATCACTGGCCTTATTGTAGTCGGATGCCGCATTGGGAGCAGGACAGGTAAACGGGATTAGGATGACTGGTCATGTGGAGGGTAAACATAAGCAATCTATCAGAGAATCAGAACAGACCAGGGAGAATCAAACAAGGAAACTGATGTTCAATTTATTAGGCCTGATTTGTGGATTGTTTTTGTTTTGGGCGACAATGTTGCCAACAAACACTCCCAGAAAGGATGCAGCAGGGGCTAGATACAGAGTAAAGCTCCCTCGATACTGTCACCATCAAACACTCCCTGGACAGGAACAGAACAGGGTTAGATACAGAGAAAAGCGCCCTCGATACTGTCCCCATCAAACACTCCCAGGACAGGTACAGCACGGGGTTAGATACTGAGTAAAGCTCCATCTGCACTGTCCCCATCAAACACTCCCAGGGCAGGTACAGCACGGGGTTAGATACAGAGTAATGCTCCCTCTACACTGTCTCCATCAAACACTCCCAGGACTGGTACAGCACAGGGTTAGATACAGAGTAAACCTCCCTATACACTCTCCCCATCAAACACTCTCAGGACTGGTACAGCACGGGGTTAGATACAGAGTAAATCTCCCTCTACACTGTGCCCATCAAACACTCCCAGGACTGGTACAGCACGAGGTTAGATACAGAGTAAAGCTCCCTCTACACTGTCCCCATCAAGCACTAACAGGGCAGTGACAGGACAGGGTTAGATACAGAGTAAATCTCCCTCTATACTGTCCCCATCAAACACTCCCAGGACTGGTACAGCACGGGGTTAGATACAGAGTAAAGCTCCCCCTACACTGTGCCAATCATACACTCACAGGGCAGGTACAGCAAGAAATTAGATACAGACAAAAGCTCCCTCTAACCTGTCCCATCAATCACTCCCAGGACTGGTACAGCACGGGGTTAGATACAGAGTAAACCTCCCTCTAAACTGTCCCCATCAATCACTCCCAGGACAGGTACATTACGGGGTTAGATACAGACTAAAGCTTCCGATACACTGTCCCAATCAAACACTCGCAGGACATGTACATCACAGTGTTAGATACAGAGTAAATCTCCCTCTACACCGTCCCCATCCACCAATCCCTGGGCAGGTACAGCACGGGTTTAGATACAGAGTAAAGCTTCCTCTACACTGTCCCCATCAAACACTCCCAGGACAGGTACAGCACGGGGTTAGATACAGAGTAAAGCTGCCCCTACACTGTGCACATCGTGCACTCCCAGGGCAGGTACAGCACGGGGTTAGATACAGTCTAAATTTCCCTCTAAGCTGTCCCCATCAAACACTCTCAGGACAGGTGCAGCACAGGGTTAGATACAGAGTAAAGCTCCCTCGATACTGTACCCATCAAACACTCCCAGGACTAGTACAGCCCGGGGTTAGAAACAGAGAAAAACTCCCCCTACACTGTGCCCATCATACACTCCCATGGCAGTTACAGCACAGGGTTAGATACAGAGTAAATCTCCCTCTAACCTGTCCCCATCAAACACTCCCAGGACTGGTACTGCCCGGGGTAAGATTCAGAAAAAAGCTCTGTCTACACTGTCCCCATGAAGCACTCCCAGGGCAGGTACAGGACAGGTTTATATACTGACTAAAGCTCCCTCTAAACTGTCCCCATCAAAACCTCACAGGACAGGTACAGCACGGGGTTAGATACAGAGTCAAGCTCCCTTTACACCGTCCCCATCAAACACTCCCAGTGCAGGTACATTAGGGGGTTAGATACAGTGTAAAACTTCCTCTACACTGTCCCCACCAAACACTCCCAGGACAGGTATGGCACGGTGTTAGATACAGAGTAAATCTCCCACTATACCGTCCCCATCAAACACACCCAGGCCTGGTACAGCTCGGGTTTATATACAGAATAAAGATCCCACTGCACTGTCATCATCAAACACTCCCAGGGCAACTACAGCACTGGGTTAGATACAGAGTAAAGCTACATCTATAATGTCCCCATCAAACACTCCCAGGACAGGTGCAGCACAGGGTTAGGTACACAGAAAAGCTCCCTCTGCACTGTTCCCATCAAACACTCCCTGGACAGGAACAGAACAGGGTTAGATACAGAGTAAGGCTCCCTCTATACTGTCCCCATCAAACACTCCCAGGGCAGGAACAGCATTGGGTTTACATACAGAAAAAAGCTCCCTCTACACTGTCTCCATCAAACACTCCCAGGACATGAACAGGACAGGGTTAGATACAGAGTAAAGCTCCCTCTATACTGTCCCCATCAAACACTCCCAGGACAGGAACAGGACAGGGTTAGATACAGAGTAAAGCTACCTCTACACTTTCCCCATCAAACACTCCCAGGACTGCTACAGCACAGGGTTAGATACAGAGTAATGCTCCCTATACACCGTCCCCATCAAACACTCCCAGGGCAGGTACAGCACGGGGCTAGATACAGATTAAAGCTCCCTCGATACTGTCATCATCAAACAATCCCAGGACAGGTACAGCACTGGATTAGATACAGAGTGAAGCTCCCTCTACACTGTCCCCATCAAACACTCCCAGGGCAGGGACATCACGGGATTATATACTGAATAAAGCTCCCTCTGCACTGTCCCCATCAAACACTCCCAGGACACGTACAGCACGGGGTTAGATACAGAGTAAAGCTCCCTCTATACTGTCCCCATCAAACACTCCCAGGACAGGTACAGCAAAGGGTTAGATACAGAGTAAAGCTTCCTCTACACTGTCCCCATGAAACACTCCCAGGATAGGTAAAGCACGGGGTTAGATACAGAATAAAGCTCCCTCTACACTGTCCCCATCAAACCCTCCATGGACAGGTACAGCAATGGGATAGATTCAGAGTAAAGCTCCCTCTACACTGTCCCCATCAAACACTCCCAGGACACGAACAGGACATGGTTAGATAAGGAGTAAAGCTCCCTTGAATCTGTCCCCATCAAACACTTGCAGGACCGGTACAGCATGGGTTTAAATAAAGAATAAAGCTCCCTCTACACTGTGACCATCAAACACTCCCAGGGCAAGTACAGCACGGGGTTAGATACAGAGTAAAGCTCCCTCTATACTGTCCCCATCAAACACTGCAAAGACAGGTACAGCACTGGGTTAGATTCAGACTAAATCTCCCTCTACGCCGTCCCCATCAAACACTCCCAGGGCAGGTAAAGCACCGGGTTAGATAGAGAGTAATGCTTCCTCTACACTGTTCCTATCAAACACTCCCAGGACTTTTACAGCACTGGGTTAGATACAGAGTATAGCTCCCTCTACACTGTCCCCATCAAACACTCCCAGGACAGGTACAGTGAAGACCCCCGACCCCTTCAGAACCTCAGAAAGACTGAGCGCTTTGCAGTGAATGAATGAATGTTTAAAATGCTCTCATTGTTAGTGAGTCACTTGCTTCACTGTCCCTGGATTCATTTTCGCAATTCGGCCATTTCGAAAAGATGTGACTGGGAGCTGGGCAGAGTCTACACATTGGAGACCCCCAGATCCTGTGTCTATTCACACCCCCTCCTCTTGTTTTGCTACCTCAGCCCCTCTGTTTCGACCCTCTTTCCAGACATTATGGCAAACTTGTGGCATTCTATCCTATTATCTTAAATTGTTAATAAATACTGAGAAACAGACACAGACACTGGCTTTGCAGCAGCAGAAAGAATGTGAATCATTCCATCCCGGGGGTTTTTACTTCCAGATTCAGTTTTAGAAAATTCAGAATTCAAATTCACAACAGCAAAGTGTGGGAGTGAACGCCCGGATCCTTCAATATTCCAGGGAATACACGTGGAATTTATGTCTCCATACCTGTGTCTCTGTCACGTTTCAAATATTAATGTTACATGAGTCAACTCTGTCCTAAGTGTCCCATTGCTGTGGGGACATATAATGGCCACTGTGAACAAACCTAAAATGGCTGCCTGGTGTTTGTAGACTAGATTCTCAGAGGAAGAGAGGTAGGGAGAGAAGGATAGAGAGCTGGGTAAGCGAGTGAGATAGAGAGAGGAGATCAAGCGATAAAGAAGGGATGAGTTGAGAGAGAGAGATGAAGAGAGCGGAGCGAGTGTAGGGTAAAGATATGGGGTGAGATAGAGAAACAGAGAAATGTATAGAGTGGCAGAGAGATGGGGTGGGAGAGGGAGAGAAGGAATGAGACAGGGTGAGAGAAAGAGAAAGTGTAGGGGGAAAATTAAAATGTTCAAAAATGTGTTAACATTAGTGAGTGTAAAGAACAATATCCTGTGAGATATCCCTTCTCCATCTTTAAATTAGAGGGAGAGCCTTTAACCAACTTTAAAATGGGGGGAGACCCCTTCCTCAACTTGTAATGTGGAAGTGCTGGAATCTAATCGAGGCGTTTGTGTTGTTTATATATAGAATAATAGATACAAAGGATTGAGTTACAGACTGGAATCTAATCGAGGGGTTCGGGGTGGTTTATTTATAGAATAAGAAATACCCGGGAGTGATTTACAGACTGGAATATAATCGAGGGGTTCGGGGTGGTTTATATACAGAATAACAAATACCCGGGAGTGAGTTATACACTGGAATCTAATTGAGGGGTTCAGGGGGTTTATATGTAGAATAATTGATTTGCGGGATTGAGTTACAGACTGGAATCTAATCGCGGGGTCGAGGGGGTTTATGTGTAGAATAATTGATTCCCGGGATTGAGTTACAGAGTGGAATCTAATCGAGGGGTTCAGGGGGTTTATATATAGAATAACAGACACCCGGGAGTGAGTTACAGACTGGAATCCAATCGAGGGGTTTATGGGGTTTATATATAAAATAATAGATTCTCGGGCTTGAATTATAGACTGGAATCTAATTGAGGAATTCAGGGGGTTTATATGTAGAATAATTGATTCGCGGGATTGAGTTACAGACTGGAATCTAATCCAGGGGTTCAGGGGGTTTATATGTAGAATAATTGATTCCCGGCATTGAGTTACAGACTGGAATCTAATCGAGGGGTTCAGAGGGGTTATATGTAGAATAATTGATTCCCGGGAGTGAGTTACAGACTGGCATCAAGAACAGTTGAAAATATCATTTTTCTTGTGATGTGCTGAAGTGCAGGTTACAGAGGCTGATTCATGGAATGGGTAGTGTGAGTTTTTAACCAGCTTTATCCCAAATATCAAATATAATTTCTCATTGGAACTGTTTGATGTTTTCTTAGTCTTGACACAAATGGATAGGGACTCTTTGGACCCTCACTGTTTGCAGCTTTTCACCATTTATAATGTAACCTGTTCCATCCTTTTTAAAGTGAGGAGCCACACATTTGCCTATAATGAAATCCATCTTTCACTATTTCACCCATTCACTTAAGGTGTACATATCTCTTTGGAATTTGAAGTGCAGGTTACAGATTGGATTGGAACTTTCTGCTTTAAGAATCATTAGCCAAGTTTCACAGAGTTAAACATCAAAACTGACATTCTGAAACAGGAGAGGGCCCCACAACTTCAATTCTGTGATTCTCTGGTATCTCATGATCTGTATCTTACAATATCCCTGCCACCTTCATGTCTCTGAAGACTTGGGAAAGTGTTTCAGACATTGGGGAACCACTTCTGTCAACCAGGATATTTCCTTTGAAGCATTTCATTGTCTCGGGACATTTACAGTAAACGGCTTCTTCAAAGGACATCATTAAAATTCACTCTTTAATCAACCAAAACCTTTTGTCCATTCAGACTCCCTGGCCCTGCATCCTATTGTTTCAAAGCTAACTTACATTTCACAATGTAGGAATGTGTGAATGCAAACACTTTCTTCACACGTTTCCACAATACTAAGGCTCACACTATTCAGGGTGAAATTTTCAAGACAACATTCATCAGCTGACAGATTTCCAGCTCCAAATAGAAGCTTCAAGATACAGAAAGTGGCACAGAAATGAAACATCCAATTTATCTGAATCTGCATCCGTTATTGGACAGCGCGGGGCTAGATTAGAATTAAAGTTGTTCTTAAATTGTCCCCATCAAACGCTCCCAGAACAGGTACAGCATGGGGTTCCATACAGAGTAAAGCTCCCTCAACAATTGAGTTATGAGATTAAAAAGCGTCATTCACCTTTGAATTTGAGTTCAATTTTAAAAGTGTTCAAATTAAAAGTTCATCAGCTGGAGAAAAGGGTAAAGCTCCAAATATTTTTCAACTTGCCTGGCTATAAAATACATTATTCATTTACATTAGTATCTTGAAGCATTTGATCAAATCACCCCTTAACCTCAATTCCAGTGTTTCAGAGTGAAGCTTTGACTACACTGTTCATCAAACACTCCCAACCCAAGTACAGTATGGGGTCCATACAGAGTCAAATTCAAAAAATTGGTTCGATGGTGACAGGGGGAGAGACAGGGTGAAGGTTTTGAGAAAGGGATGAAGGGGGGGGGGGATGTGGTGAAAATCTTTTTAAATCAGCGAGTGGTGATGACCTGGAACCCGTGCAAAATGCGGTGTCTGGGGGATGAGTGTCTGATCAGTGTCTCCATAGTTGTGTCTCTGTCACGTTGAAAGTACCAACGTCACATTCCTGAGGAGTCAACTCTGTCAGAAATGTCCCAGTGCTGTGGGCACATAATATGGCCTCTGTGAACAAACCTAAAAGGCTGACTGGTGTTTGTGTCATTTATATAGATTCTGAGAGAGGAAGAGAGAGAGAGAGAGAGAGCGAGCGAGTGAGAAGAAGGCAGAGACACAGATCGAGAGGGAGACCGAGAGACAGAGATTGAAGGAAGGATATTTATCATAGTACATTGGAAGAGGAAGATTCCATTTCTCCCCACACCCTGTTTCTGACATTCAATGAGATCCTGACTGATCTCTGATCGACCTCCATATCTCTTTACACCTTTGCCTAACAAAAATCTATCATCCTCAGATTGAAACATTAACAAGAGACTTTGTGTCAATTGACGTTTGCAGAAACTTGTTTCAAATATAAAGCTTTGGCTACACTGTCATCAAACACTCCCAACCCAAATACATTATGGGGTTCGATACAGGGTCAAATACTCTTTGTACAAGAAATTGTTAATTGTAGATATTTATTTTTAATTTTAGGCTAACAGGACTGAAATTGTACGGCTTCCCAGTGTGAGATTTAAACTCCTGTTTATTTCAATCTTTAGCTCAGGAATTCACATTAAAACATGCAGAGAATTGAAACCTTCCTCATACAGTTGCCTGTTTGTTCCAGTGTTGGTATATTCCCTCTTTCTCTTGCGTTTTCACTTGTCAGAAGAAATTGAATTGTTGACATTGGATAATCGTCCCTTTCCCATGAAAATGTAACCTCCTGGGAAACTGCAACAGACACAATCTAATGCAGTGAACAAAATCCTGCACCTTTATTCATCAATCCCATTTCCTATCTCTGTAGAAACTCCCTTCCACTGACAGATTATGAGATCCATACTTAATCTCAAAAACCACCACAGAAAAGTGACTGCTTATTTTAAACAGTGAATCTGAACTATTTGAAGTTCTGACTCAGACACAGAATCGCAGAAATTTTGACTCAGTGGGATGAAAATTATTAGAATAACTTTGCAACATACAGGTAACATCAATAGGATTGACCATTTGATCAAGTCACCCCTGATGCTACTAGATTTCAGGGAATACAACCCGAGTTTGTGCAATCTCACTTTGCAATTTAACCCTTGGAATCCAGGTCTCATTCTGGCAAAGCTGTGATGCACTCGAACTGTCTAAACTGTCCCTGGAGTGTCGGATTAACCCGGGTCACTCACATACACCCAGGTCAGGTTCAAGACTCACCTGTCTCACTCGCTGAGAGGCTCCTGTATCACTGGCCTTATTGTAGTCGGATGCCGCGTTGGGAGCAGGACAGGTAGACGGGATTAGGAAGACTGCTCATGTGGAGGGTAAACACGAGGAATCTATCAGAGAATCAGAACAGACCAGGGAGAATCAAACAAGGAAACTGATGTTCAATTTATTAGGCCTGATTTGTGGATTGTTTTTGTTTTGGGCGACAATGTTGCCAACAAACACTCCCAGAGATGATGCAGCAGGGGCTAGATACAGAGTAAAGCTCCCTCGATACTGTCCCAATCAAACACTCCCTGGACAGGAACAGAACAGGGTTAGATACAGAGTAAAGCTCCCTCGATACTGTCCCCATCAAACACTCCCAGGGCAGGTACAGCACGGGGTTAGATACAGAGTAAAGCTACCTCTACACTTTCCCCATCAAACACTCCCAGGCAATACACCACGGGGTTAGATACAGATTAAAGCTCCCTCTATACTGTCCCCATCAAACACTCCCAGGACAGGTACAGCACGGGGTTAGATACAGAGTAAAGCTCCATCTGCACTGTCCCCATCAAACACTCCGAGGTCAGGTACAGCACGGGGTTAGATACAGAGTAAACCTCCCTATACACTCTCCCCATCAAACACTGTCATGACTGGTACAGCACGGGGTTAGATACAGAGTAAATCTCCCTCTACACTGTGCCCATCATACACTCCCAGGACTGGTACAGCACGAGGTTAGATACAGAGTAAAGCTCCCTCTACACTGTCCCCATCAAGCACTAACAGGGCAGTGACAGGACAGTGTTAGATACAGAGTAAATCTCCCTCTATACTGTCCCCATCAAACACTGCCAGGACTGGTACAGCACGGGGTCAGATACAGAGTAAAGCTCCCCCTACACAGTGCCAATCATAAACTCACAGGGCAGGTACAGCAAGGGATTAGATACAGACTAAAGCACCCTCTAACCTGTCCCATCAATCACTCCCAGGACTGGTACAGCACGGGGTTAGATACAGAGTAAAGCTTCCTATACAATGTCCCCATCAAACACTCGCAGGACATGTACAGCAAAGTGTTAGATACAGAGAAAAACTCCCTCTACACCCTACCCATCAAACACTCCCAGGGCAGGTACAGCACGGGTTTAGATACAGAGTAAAGCTTCCTCTACACTGTCCCCATCAAACACTCCCAGGACAGGTACAGCACGGGGTTAGATACAGAGTCAAGCTCCCTCTACACTGTGCCAATCAAACACTCCCAGGGCAGGTACAGCACGGGTTCAGATACAGAATAAAGGTCCCTCTGCACTGTCTCCATCAAACACTCCCAGGGCAAAATCCACGGGGTTAGATACAGAGTAAAGCTCCCTCTAAACTGTACCCATCAAACACTCCTAGGACAGGTACAGCACAGGTTTAGATACACAGTAAAGTTCCCTCTACACTATCCCCATCAAACACTCCCAGGACAGGTACAGCACGGAGTTAGATACAGAGTAAAGCTCCCTCTACACTGTCCCCATTAACCACTCCCAGGACAGGACCAGGACAGTCTTAGATACAGAGTAAAGCTCCCTCTATACTGTCCCCATCAAAAACTACCAGACAGGAACAGGACAGGGTTAGATACTGAATAAAGCTACCTCTTCACTTTCCCCATCAAACACTCCCAGGGCAGGTAAAGCACTGGGTTAGATACAGAGTAAAGCTCCCACGATACTGACCCAACAAACACTCCCAGGATAGGTACAGCACGGGGTTAGATACAGAGTAAAGCACCCTCGATACTGTCCCCATCAAACTCCATCAAACACTCCCAGGACAGGTACAGCACGGTGTTAGATACAAAGTACAGCCTCCTCTACACTGTCCACATCAAACACTCCCAGGACAGGTACAGCACGGGGCTAGATAAAGAGTTAAGCTACCTCGATTCTGTCCCCATCAAACACTTCCAGGACAGGTACAGCACGGGGTTAGATACAGAGTAAAGCTCCCTCTACACTGTGCCCATCAAACACTCCCAGGGCAGGTACAGCACGGGGTTAGATACAGAATAAAGCTCCCTCTACACTGTCCCCATCAAACACTCCCAGGACAGGTACAGCATGGGATAATATGCAGAGTAAATCTCCCTCTAAACTGTCCCCATCAGCACTCCCAGGAGAGACACAGCACGAGGTTAGATACAGAGTAAAGCTCCCTCTACACCGTCGCCATCAAAAACTCCCAGGGCAGGAACAGTACGGGTTTAAATACAGAGTAAAGCTCCCTCGAAACTGTCCCCATCAAACACTCCCTGGACAGGAACTGGACAGGGTTAGAAACAGATTAAAGCTCCCTCTATACTGTCCCTATCAAACACTCCCAGGACTGGAACAGATCAGGGTTAGATACAGAGTAAAGCTCCCTCTACACTGTGGCCATCATACACTCCCAGGGCATGAACAGCACGGGGTTAGATACAGAGTAAAGCTCCCTCTACACTGTCTCCATCAAACACACCCAGGACTGGTACAGCTCAAGGTTAGATAAGAGTAAATCTACCTCTATACTGTCCCCATCAAACACTCCCAGGACTGGTACAGCACGGGGTTAGATACAGAGTAAAGCTCCCCCTACACTGTGTCCATCATACACTCCCAGAGCAGGTACAGCACGGTGTTAGATACTGAGTAAATCTCCCTCTACACCGTCCCCATCAAACACCCCCAGGGCAGGTACAGAACGGGGTTAGGTACAGAGTAAATCTCCCTCTATACTGTCCCCATCAAACACTACCAGGACAGGGAGTGGTGATAGGGAGAGTGGGTTGGTGTGAGAGGGTTGGGCTGAGAGGGAGAGTGGGATGGGATGAGAGGGAGAGTGGGTTGGGGTGAGAGGGAGAGTGGGTTGGGGTGAGAGGGAGAGTGGGTTGGGGTGAGAGGGAGAGTGGGTTGGGGTGAGAGGGAGAGTGGGTTGGGGTGAGAGGGAGAGTGGGTTGGGATGAGAGGGAGAGTGGGTTGGGGTGAGAGGGAGAGTGGGTTGGGGAATGCGATTACTGCCAGTGTTTTGGGGGTTTTTGTGAGATCAGGGTTTGGAACTGGAGTAACACAACCAACAGGGGAAAGAAATATAGATTTATTATTAAATCAAAAGTAATGATAGGCCCTTGTTGAAACCATGCCTGTCCTGGGGTTAACCCTCAGTGGAGAGGAGCTGCAAGGGGTCCTGTCCTGTTATTAACCCTCAGTGGACATGATCAGCAAGGGGTCCTGTCTGGAAAGAGAGAGGGAGAGCGAAAGCTGGAGTGACAGAGACAGGGAAATTCCACCCCCTCCCCCAGAAACGTCGTGTGTTCCCTGTTGCTGTTCAGGAAAAGCTGCAGGCCGTTTCTGCACAGGGGGATCCCAGAGGCAGCAATGTAATGCTATCCGGATGGGAACAGGGAGACACATTTCCTTCCCCAGCCTCATGCCTGCTGTAACCCTCCCTCTTCCCCCTCTCTCACCACCCCGGGCACCATGTGTGCTCTGAGTCCGGACACATCCCCAGAAAGGCCTAAACTCCTTCTCTTCAAACCGGGAACAAGCTGCTGCTTCCTGGGGGAGACTTTTTGAAATCTCCGTCCCAGCATCGATTTTTACAAACCAGGCGTCCCCGGGAGGGTGTGACTGAGGCTTTTCTGCAGAGACTGGGAGCTGGGCACTGACTCCACACTGGAGACCCTCCCCTAACCCCCCCCAGACCCTGTGTCTCTTCCTCACCCCCAACCACCTGCCTCTGTTTCACTGTCTTTTCCTGTTTCCCTCAATCTCCCCCCTCTCTCTCTGTTGTAACGTAGGGACACATCCTAGAGAGACTGAATTCAAATGACTGTTCCACCTCCCAATTCATCGCCCTGCCTAAAACACCAGCATTATTCAGGAATTAGCACAAACTTTTACACACTCTTACAGTTAGGACTTGGTAAAGGGCTCCTGAGGGACAGGAAATCAGTCCAATCAGCACATTTTTAATCAATTAACTGGTTGTGGCACAGTATAAAACACTGCTGGGAATTTGTGCACAGCAAGATCCCACAGGGTGCAGCCACCTCTGTTCAGCACCTTTTAAATTGGGGCAATATTTACACAGAGAGAGAGAGGCAGCAAGTTGGAGAGGGACTTAGACAGTGAAGACCCCTGACCCCTTCAGAACCTCAGAAAGACTGAGCGCTTTGCAGTGAATGAATGAATGTTTAAAATGCTCTCATTGTTAGTGAGTCACTTGCTTCACTGTCCCTGGATTCATTTTCGCAATTCGGCCATTTCTGAAAGATGTGTCTGGGAGCTGGGCAGAGTCTACACATTGGAGACCCCCAGATCCTGTGTCTATTCACACCCCCTCCTCTTGTTTTGCTACCTCAGCCCCTCTGTTTCAAACCTCTTTCCAGACATTATGGCAAACTTGTGGCATTCTAAACTATTATCTTAAATTGTTAATAAATACTGAGAAACAGACACAGACACGGGCTTTGCAGCAGCAGAAAGAATGTGAATCATTCCATCCCGGGGGTTTTTACTTCCAGATTCAGTTTTAGAAAATTCAGAATTCAAATTCACAGCAGCAAAGTGTGGGAGTGAACGCCCGGATCCTTCAATATTCCAGGGAATACACAGGGAAGTCATGTCTCCATACCTGCGTCTCTGTCACGTTTAAAATATTAATATTACATGAGTCAACTCTGTCCTAAGTGTCCCATTGCTGTGGGGACATATAATGGCCACTGTGAACAAACCTAAAATGGCTGCCTGGTGTTTGTAGACTACATTCTCAGAGGAAGAGAGGTAGGGAGAGAGGGATAGAGAGCTGGGTAAGCGAGTGAGATAGAGAGAGGAGATCAAGCGATAAAAAAGGGATGAGTTGAGAGAGAGAGATGAAGAGAGGGGAGCGAGTGTAGGGTAAAGATATGGGGTGAGAGAGAGAAACAGAGAAATGTATAGAGTGGCAGAGAGATGGGGTGGGAGAGGGAGAGAAGGAACGAGACAGGATGAGAGAATGAGAAAGTGTAGTGCGAAACTGAAAATATTCAAAAATGTGTTAACATTATTAAGTGTAAAGGACAATATCATGTGAGACATCCCTTCTCCATCTTAAAATTGGCGGGAGAGCCTTTAACCAACTTCAAAATGGGGGGACACCCCTTCCCCAACTTGTGATGTGGAAGTGCTGGAATCTAATCGAGGGGTTCGGGGTGGTTTATATATAGAATAACAGATACCCGGGAGTGAGTTTATGGACTGGAATCTAATCGAGGGGTTCGGGGTGGTTAAAATAGAGAATAACAGATACTCGGGAGTGAGTTTATGGACTGGAATCTAATCGAGGGGTTCGGGGTGGTTTATATACAGAATAACAGATACCCGGGAGTGAGTTACAGACTGGAATCTAATCGAGGGGTTTGGTGGGTTTATATATAGAGTAACAGATACCCGGGAGTGAGTTACAGACTGGAATCTAATCGAGGGGTTCGGGGTGGTTTATATACAGAATAACAAATACCCGGGAGTGAGTTACAGACTGGAATCTAATCGAGAGATTCGGGGTGGATTATATATAGAATAACAGATACCCGGGAGTGATTTACAGACTGGAATCTAACGGAGGGGTTCAGGGGGGTTTATATTTAGAATAACAGACACCCGGTAGTGAGTTACAGGCAGGAATCTAACGGAGGGGTTTGGGGTGGTTTATATATAGATTAACAGATGCCCGGGAGTGAGTTACGGGCTGAAATTTAATCGAGGGGTTCGGGGTGGTTTATATATAAATCATGTAGATATAATATATATCGAATAAAAGATATCCGGGAGTTTGTTAAAGAACGGAATCTCATCGAGGGGAATGAGGGGTTTATATATAGAATAATAGATATGGGAGAGAGTTACAGACTGGAATCTAATTGAAGGGTGCAGTGGTTTTATATACAGAATAATAGATACCCGGGAGTGAGTTACAGAGTGGAATCTAATCGAGGGGTTCAGGGGGTTTATATATAGAATAATCGATACCCGGGAGTGAGTTACAGACAGGAATCTAATCGAGTGCTTCCGGGGGTTTATATATAGAATCATAGATACCCGGGATTGAGTTACAGGCTGGAATTTAATTAAGGGGTGCAGGGGGTTTATATATAGAATAATCGATGCCCGGGATTGAGTTACAGACTCGAATCTAATCGAAGGGATCAGGGGGTTTATATATAGAATAATCGATACCCGGGATTGAGTTACAGACTGGAATCTAATCGAGGGGTTCAGGGGGTTTATATATAGAATAATAAATACCTGGGATTGAGTTACAGACTGCAATCTAATCGAGGGGTTCAGTGGGTTATATAGAGAATAATAGATAGCCGGGAGTGAGTTACAGACTGGAATCTAATTGAGGGGTGCAGAGGGTTTATATAGAGAATAATAGATACCCGGGATTGAGTTACAGAATGGAATCAAGAACAGTTGAAAATATCATTTTTCTTGTGATGTGCTGAAGTGCAGGTTACAGAGGCTGATTCATGGAATGGGTAGTGTGAGTTTTTAATCAGCTTTATCCCAAATATCAAATTTAATTTCTCATTGGAACTGTTTGATGTTTTATTAGTCTTGACACAAATGGATAGGGACCCTTTGGACCCTCACTGTTTGCAGCTTTTCACCATTTATAATGTAACCTGTTCCATCCTTTTTAAAGTGGGCATCCACACATTTGCCTATAATGAAATCCTTCTTTCACTATTTCACTCATTCACTTAAGGTGTACATATCTCTTTGGAATTTGAAGTGCAGGTTACAGATTGGATTGGAACTTTCTGCTTTAAGAATCATTAACCAAGTTTCACACAGTTAAACATCAAAACTGACATTCTGAAACAGGAGGGGGCCCCACAACATCAATTCTGTGATTCTCTAGCACCTCATGATCTGTATCTTACAATATGTCCGCCCCCTTCATGTCTCTGAAGACTTGAGAAATGTTTCAGACATTTGGGAAAAATTTCTGTCAATCGAGATATTTCCTTTGAAGCATTTCATTGTCTTGGGACATTTCCAGTAAACGGCTCCTTCAAAGGACATCATTAAAATTCACTCTTTCATCATCCAAATCCTTTTGCCCACTCAGACTCCCTGGCCCTACATCCTATTGTTTCAAAGCTAACTTACATTTCCCAATGTAGGAATGTGTGAATGCAAACACTTTCTTCACACGTTGCCACAATACTAAGGCTCACACTATTCAGGGTGAAATTTTCAAGACAACATTCATCAACTGAGAGATTTCCAGCTCCAGCTAATTGTAGATTTTTATTTTTAATTTTGGGATAACAGGACTGAAATTGTACGGCATCCCAGTGTGAGATTTAAACTCCTGTTTATTTCAATCTTTAGCTCAGGAATTCACTTTAAAACATGCAGAGAATTGAAACCTTCCTCATACAGTTGCCTGTTTGTTCCAGTGTTGGTATATTCCCTCTTTCTCTTGCGTTTTCACTTGTCTGAAGAAATTGGATTGTTGACATTGGATAATCATCCCTTTCCCACGAAAATGTAAACTCCTGGGAAACTGCAACAGACACAATCTTATGCAGTGATCAAAATCCTGCACCTTTATTCATCAATCCCATTTCCTATCTCTGTAGAAACTCCCTTCCACTGACAGATTCTGAGATCCATACTCAATCTCAAAAACCACCACAGAAAAGTGACTGCTTATTTTAAACAGTGAATCTGAACTATTTGAAGTTCTGACTCAGTCACAGAATCGCAGAAATTTTGACTCTGTGGGATGAAAATTATCAGAATAATTTTGCAACATACAGGTAACCTGTAGTGACAGGAGGATACTTGTCTGTTCAAAAGGGATTCGATAAGATGCCTCATAAAGCTTGTTACTCAGGACAAGAGCTCATACATTCCCCTAATCTCCCCACACAGTTCCTCTCAGGATTTGACAATTTGATCAAGTCACCCCTGATGCTACTAAATTTCAGGGAATACAACCCGACTTTGTGCAATCTCACTTTGCAATTTAACCCTTGGAATCCTGGTCTCATTCTGGCAAAGCTGTGATGCACTCAAACTGTCTAAACTGTACCTGGAGTGTCGGATTAACCCGGGTCACTCACATATACCCAGGTCAGGTTCAAGACTCACCTGTCTCACTCGCTGAGACGCTCCAGCATCACTGGCCTTATTGTAGTCGGATGCCGCGTTGGGAGCAGGACAGGTAGACGGGATTAGGATGACTGCTCATGTGGAGGGTAAACACGAGGAATCTATCAGAGAATCAGAACAGACCAGGGAGAATCAAACAAGGAAACTGATGTTCAATTTATTAGGCCTGATTTTTGGATTGTTTTTGTTTTGGGCGAGAATGTTGCCAAAAAACACTCCCAGAAAGGATGCAGCAGGGGCTAGATACAGAGTAAAGCTCCCTCGATACTTTCCCCATCAAACACTCACTGGACAGGAACAGAACAGGGTAAGATACAGAGTAAAGCTCCCTCGATACTGTCCCCATCAAACACTCCCAGGAAGGGAACAGGACAGGGTCAGATACAGAGTAAAGCTACCTCTACACTTTCCCCATCAAAAACTCCCAGGGCAGGAAAAGCACAGGGTTAGATAAAGAGTAAAGCTCCCTCTACACTGTCTCCATCAAACACTCCCAGGTCCCCTACAGCACAGGGTTAGATACAGTGTAAACCTCCCACTATACTCTCCCCATCCAACACTCCCAGGGCAGGTACAGCACGGGTTTAGATACCGAGTAAAGCGCCCCCTACACTGTGCCCAACATACACACACAGGGCAGGTACAGCACGGGGTTAGATGCAGAGAAAATTTCCCACTAATCTGTGCCCATCAAACACTCGCAGGACAGGTACAGCACGGGGTTAGATACAGAGTAAAGCTCCCTCTACACTGTCCCCATCAAACACTCCCAGGTCCGGTACAGCACAGGGTTAGATACAGTGTAAACCTCCCTCTATACTCTCCCCATCAAACACTCCCAGGACTGGTACAGCAAGGGGTTAGATACAGAGTCAAGCTCCCTCTACACTATCGCCATCAAACACTCCCAGGACTGGTACAGCACGGGGTTAGATACAGAGTAAAGCTCCGTCTATACTGTCCCCATCAAACACTCCCAGGACTGGTGCAGCACAGAGTTAGATACAGAGTAAAGCTCAGTCTACACTGTCCCCATCAAGCACTCACAGGGCAGGTACTGGACAGAGTTAGATGCAGAGTAAATCTACCTCTACACCGTCCCCATCAAACACTCCCAGGGCAGATAAAGTAGATGGTTTGATGCAGAGTAAAGCTTCCTCTACACTGTCCCCATTAAACACTCCCAGGACAGGTACAGCACGGGGTTAGATGCAGAGAAAATTTCCCTCTATAATGTTATCATCTAAAATTCCCAGTACAGGTACACCACAGGGTTAGATACAGAGTAAAACTCCCTCGACACTGTACCCATCAAACACTCCCAGGACTAGTACAGCCCGGGGTTAGAAACAGAAAAACTCCCCCTACACTGTGCCCATCATACACTCCCACGGCAGTTACAGCACAGGGTTAGATACAGAGTAAATCTCCCTTTAACCTGTCCCCATCTAAAACTCCCAGGACTGGTACTGCCCGGGGTAAGATTCAGAGTAAAGCTCCCTCTACACAGTCCCCATGAAGCACTCCCAGGGCAGGTACAAGACAGGGTTATATACAGAGTAAAGCTCACTCTAAACTGTCCCCATCAAACCCTCCCAGGACAGGTGCAGCACGGGGTTAGATAGAGAGTAAAGCTCCCTCTACACCGTCCCCATCAAACACTCCCAGTGCAGGTACATTACGGGGTTAGATAAAGAGTAAAACTTCCTCTACACTGTCCCCATCAAACACTCCCAGGACAGGTAGAGCACGGTGTTAGATACAGAGTAAATCTCCCACTATACCGTCCCCATCAAACACACCCAGGGCAGGTACAGCACTGGTTTATATACAGAATAAAGGTCACACTGCACTGTCATCATCAAACACTCCCATGGCAAGTACTGCACTGGGTTACATACAGAGTAAATCTAGCTCTATACGGTCCCCATAAAACACTCCCAGGACAGGTACAGCACAGGGTTAAATACAGAGTAAAGCTCCCTCTGCACTGTCCCCTTCAAACACTCCCTGGACAGGAACAGAACTGGGATAGATACAGAGTAAGGCTCCCTCGATACTGTCCCCATCAAACACTCCCACGACGGGAACAAGACAGGGTCAGAACAGAGTAAAGCTACCTCTTCACTTTCCCCATCAAACACTCCCAGGGCAGGAAAAGCACTGGGTTAGATACAGAGTTAAGCTCCCTCTACACTGTCTACATCAAACACTCCCAGGTCCCCTACAGCACAGGGTTAGATACAGTGTAAACCTCCCACTATACTCTCCCCATCAAACACTCCCAGGACTGGTACAGCACGGGGTTAGATACAGAGTAAAGCTGCCCCTACACTGTGTCCATCATACACTCCAAGGGCAGGTACAGCACGGGGTTAGATACAGAGTAAATTTCCCTCTAATCTGTCCCCATCAAACACTCTCAGGACAGGTACAGCACGGGGTTAGATACAGAGTAAAGCTCCCTCTACACTGTCCCCATCAAACTCTCCCAATTCCGGTACAGCACAGGGTTAGATACAGTGTACACCTCCCTCTATACTCTCCCCATCAAACACTCCCAGGACTGGTACAGCAAGGGGTTAGATACAGAGTCAAGCTCCCTCTACAGTATCGCCATCAAACACTCCCAGGACTGGTAAAGCACGGGGTTAGATACAGAGTAAAGCTCCCCCTAAACTGTGCCCATCGTACACTCCCAGGGCAGGTACAGCATGGGGTTAGATACAGTCTAAATTTCCCTCTAAGCTCTCCCCATCAAACACTCCCAGGACTGGTGCAGCACAGAGTAAGATACAGAGTAAAGCTCAGTCTTCACTGTGCCCATCAAGCACTCACAGGGCAGGTACAGGACAGGGTTAGATACAAAGTAAATCTTCCTCTACACTGTCCCCAGCAAACTCTCCCAGGACAGGCACAGCACGGGGTTAGGTACAGAGTTAAACTTCCTCGATACTGTCCCCATCAAACACTCCCAGGACAGGTACAGCACGGGGTTAGATGCAGAGAAAATTTCCCTCTATAATGTATCCATCTAAAATTCCCAGAACAGGTCCACCACAGGGTTAGATACAGAGTAAAGCTCCCTCGATACTGTACCCATCAAACACTCCCAGGACAGGTACAGCACGGGGTTAGATACAGAGTAAAGCACCCTCGATACTGTCCCCATCAAACACTCCCAGGACAGGCACAGCACCATGTTAGATGCAGAGAAAACTTCCTTCGATAATGTATCCATCTAAAATTCCCAGTACAGGTACAGCACGGGGTAAGATACAGAGTAAAGCTCCATCGAAACTTTACCCAAAAATACACTCCCAGGACTAGTACAGCCCGGGGTTAGAAACAGAGAAAAACTCCCCCGACACTGTGCCCATCATACACTCCCAGGGCAGTTACAGCACAGGGTTAGATACTGAGTAAATCTCCATTTAACCTGTCCCCATCTAAAACTCCCAGGACTGGTACTGCCCGAGGTAAGATTCAGAGTAAATCTCCCTCTACACCCTCCCCATCAAATACTCCCAGGGCAGGTACAGTACAGGGTTTGATACTGAGTAAAGCTTCCTCTACACTGTCCCCATCAAACACTCCCAGGACAGGTACAGCACGGGGTTAGATACAGAGTAAATCTCCCTCGATACTGTCCCCATCAAACACTCCCAGGACAGGTACAGCAAGGGGTTAGATGCAGAGAAAAGTTCCCTCGATAATGTATCCATCTAAAATTCCCAGTACAGGTACAGCACAGGGTTAGATACAGAGTAAAGCTCCCTCTACACCGTCCCCATCAAACACTCACAGTGCAGGTACATTACGGGGTTAGATACAGAGTAAAACTTCCTCTAAACTGTCCCCATCAAACACTCCCAGGACTAGTACAGTCCGGGGTTAGAAACCGAGAAAAACTCCCCCTACACTGTGCCCAACATACACTCCCACGGCAGTTAGAGCACAGGGTTAGATACAGAGTAAATCTCCGTTTAACCTGTCCCCATCTAAAACTCCCAGGACTGGTACTGCCCGGTTTAAGATTCAGAGTAAAGCTCCCTCTACACAGTCCCCATGAAGCACTCCCAGGGCAGCTACAGGACAGGATTATATACAGAGTAAAGCTCACTCTAAACTGTCCCCATCAAACCCTCCCAGGACAGGTACAGCACGGGGTTAGATAGAGAGTAAAGCTCCCTCTACACCGTCCCCATCAAACACTCCCAGTGCAGGTACATTACGGGATTAGGTACAGAGGAAATATCCCACTACACCGTCCCCATCAAACACTCCCAGGCCAGGTACAGCACGGGTTTAGATACAGAGTAAAGGTCCCACTGCATTTTCATCATCAAACATTCCCAGGGCACGTACAGCACTGGGTTAGCTACAGAATAAAGCTCCCTCAATACTGTGCCCATCAAACACTCCCAGGACAGGTATAGCACAGGGTTTGATACAAGGTGAAGCTCCCTCTGCACTGCTCCCATAAAACACTCCCTGGACAGGAACAGAACAGGGTTAGATACAGAGTAAAGCTCCCTCTATACTGTACCCATCAAACTCTCCCAGGACAGGAACAGGACAGGGTTAGATACAGACTAAAGCACACTCTACACTGTCTCCATCAAACACTACCAGGTCCGCTACAGCACAGGGTTAGATACAGGGTAAACCTCCCTCTATACTCTCCCCATCAAACTCTCACAGGACTGGTACAGCACGGGGTTAGATACAGATTAAAGCTCCCTCTAAACTTCCCCATCAAACCCTCCCACGACAGGTACAGCACAGGGTTAGATACAGAGTAAAGATCCCTCTACACGATCCCCATCAACACTCCCAGTGCAGGTACAGCACGGGTTTATATACAGAATAATGGTCACACTGCACTGTCATCATCAAACACTCCCAGGGCAAGTACGGCACTGGTTTAGATACAGAGTAAAGCTAGCTCTATACGGACCCCATCAAACACTCCCAGGACAGGTACAGCACAGGGTTAAATACAGAGTAAAGCTCCCTCTGCACTGTCCCCTTCAAACACTCCCTGGACAGGAACAGAACTGGGTTAGATACAGAGTAAAGCTCCCTCGATACTGTCCCCATCAAACACTCCCAGGGCAGGCAAAGCACAGGGTTAGATACAGAGTAAAGCTCCCTCTACACTGTCTAAACCAAACACTCCCAGGTCCCCTACAGCACAGGGTTAGATACAGTGTAAAGCTCCCTCTATACTCTCCCCAGCAAACTCTACCAGGACTGGTACAGCACGGGGTTAGATACAGAGTAAAGCTGCCCCTACACTGTGGCCATCATACCCTCCCAGGGCAGGTACAGCACGGGGTTAGATACAGAGTAAATTTCCCTCTAATCTGTCCCCATCAATCACTCTCAGGACAGGTACAGCACGGGGTTTGATACAGAGTAAAGCTCCCTCTACACTGTCCCCATCAAACTCTCCCAAGTCCGGTACAGCACAGGGTTAGATACAGTGTAAACCTCCCTCTATACTCTCCCCATCAAACACTCCCAGGACTGGTACAGCAAGGGGTTAGATACAGAGTCAAGTTCCGTCTACACTATCGCCATCAAACACTCCCAGGACTGGAACAGCACGGGGTTCGATTCAGAGTAAAGCTCCCTCTACACTGTCCCCATCAAACACTCCCAGGACTGGTACAACACGGGGTTAGATACAGAGCAAAGCTCCCCCTACACTGTGCCCAACGTACACTCCCAGGGCAGGTACAGCACGGGGTTAGATACAGTCTAAATTTTCCTCTAAGCTGTCCCCATCAAACACTCCCAGGACTGGTGCAGCACAGAGTTAGATACAGAGTAAAGCTCAGTCTTCACTGTGCCCATCAAGCACTCACAGGGCAGGTACAGGACAGGGTTTGATACAGAGTAAAGCTTCCTCTACACTGTCCCCAGCAAACTCTCCCAGGACAGGTACAGCACGGGGTTAGGTGCAGAGTTAAACTTCCTCGATACTGTCCCCATCAAACACTCCCAGGACAGGTACAGCACGGGGTTAGATGCAGAGAAAATTTCCCTCTATAATGTATCCATCTAATATTCCCAGCACAGGTACACCACAGTGTTAGATACAGAGTAAAGCTCCCTCGATACTGTACCCATCAAACACTCCCAGGACAGGTACAGCACGGGGTTAGATACAGAGTAAAGCTCCCTCGATACTGTCCCCATCAAACACTCCCAGGACAGTTACAGCACCGTGTTAGATGCAGAGAAAAGTTCCTTCGATAATGTATCCATCTAAAATTCCCAGTACAGGTACAGCACGGGGCTAGATACAGAGTAAAGCTCCCTCGATACTGTACCCATCAAACACTCCCAGGTCTAGTACAGCCCGGGGTTAGAAACAGAGAAAAACTCCCCCTACACTGTTCCCATCATACACTCCCTAGGCAGTTACAGCACAGGGTTAGATACAGAGTAAATCTCCCTCTAACCTGTCCCCATCTAAAACTCCCAGGACTGGTACTGCCCGGGGTAAGATTCAGAGTAAATCTCCCTCTACACGGTCCCCATGAAGCACTCCCAGGGCAGGTACAAGACAGGGTTATATACAGAGTAAAGCTCACTCTAAACTGTCCCCATCAAACCCTCACAGGACAGGTACAGCACGGGGTTAGATACAGAGTAAAGCTCCCGCTACACCGTCCCCATCAAACACTCCCAGTGCACGTACATTAGATGGGTTAGATACAGAGTAAAACTTCCTCTACAGTGTCCCATTCAAACACTCCCAGGGCAGGTACAGCACGGTGTGAGATACAGAGTAAATCTCCCACTACACCGTCCCCATCAAACACTCCCAGGCCAGGTACAGCACGGGTTTATATACAGAATAAAGGTACACTGCACTGTCATCATCAAACACTCCCAGGGCAAGTACAGCACTGGGTTAGATACAGATTAAAGCTCCATCTATACTGTCACCATCAAACACTCCCAGGACAGCTACAGCACAGGGTTAGATACAGAGTAAAGCTCCCTCTGCACTGTTCCCATCAAACACTCCCAGGACAGGAACAGAACAGGGTTAGATACAGAGTAAAGCTCCCTCTATATTGTCCCCATCAAACACTCGCAGGACAAGAACAGCACGGGGTTAGATACAGAACATAGCTCCCTCTACACTTTCCCCAACAAACACTCCCAGGGCAGGAACAGCATTGGGTTAGATACAGAGTAAAGCTCCATCTACACTATCTCCATCAAACACTCCCAGGACTGGAACAGAACAGGGTTAGATACAGAGTAAAGCTCCCTCTATACTGTCCCCATCAAACACTCCCAGGACAGGGTTAGATACAGAGTAAAGCTACCTCTACACTTTCCCCATCAAACACTCCCAGGACTGCTACAGCACAGGGTTAGATACAGAGTAAAGCTCTCCCTACACTGTCCTCATCAAACACTCCCAGGGCAGGTACAGCACGGGGCTAGATACAGATCAAAGCTCCCTCGACACTGTCATCATCAAACAATCCCAGGACAGGTACAGCACGGGATTAGATATAGAGTGAAGCTCCCTCTACACTGTCCCCATCAAACACTCCCAGGGCAGGGACAGCACGGGTTTAGATACAGAATAAATCTCCCTCTGCACTGTCCCCAACAAACACTCCCAGGGCACGTACAGCACGAGGTTAGATACAGAGTTAAGCTCCCACTATACTGTCCCCATCAAACACTCCCAGGACAGGTACAGCAAAGGGTTAGATACAGAGTAAAGCTTCCTCTACACTGCTCTCATGAAACACTCCCAGGATAGGTAAAGCACGGGGTTAGATACAGAGTAAAGCTCCCTCTACACTTTCCCCATCAAACCCTCCATGGACAGGTACAGCACTGGGATAGATACAGAGTAAAGCTCCCTCTACACTGTCCCCATCAAACACTCCCAGGTCTGGAACAGGACATGGTTAGATAAGGAGTAAAGCTCCCTCGAGACTGTCCCCATCAAACACTCGCAGGACAGGTACAGCACGGGTTTAGATACAGAGTAAAGCTCCCTCTACACTGTTCCCATCAAACATCCAAGGGCAGGTACAGCACTGTGTTAGATACAGAGTAAAGCTTCCTCTACACCGTCCCCATCAAAAACTCCCAGGACTGGTACAGCACGGGGTTAGATACAGAGTAAAGCCCCCTCAATACTGTGCCCATCAAACACTCCCAGGACAGGTTCAGCACGGGGATAGGTACAGAGTTAAACTTCCTCGATACTGTCCCCATCAAACACTCCCAGGACAGGTACAGCACGGGGGTAGATGCAGAGAAAATTTCACTTGATAATGTATCCAACTAAAGTTCCCAGTACAGGTACACCACACGGTTAGATACAGAGTAAAGCTCCCTCGCTACTGTACCCATCAAACACTCCCAGGACAGGTACAGCACGGGGTTAGATACAGAGTAAAGCTCCCTCGATACAGTCCCCATCAAACACTCCCAGGACAGGTACAGCACGGAGTTACATGCAGAGAAAAGTTCCCTCGATAATGTATCCATCTAAAATTCCCAGTACTGGTACAGCACGGGGTTAGATACAGAGTAAAGCTCCCTCGATACATTACCCATCAAACACTCCCAGGACTAGTACAGCCCGGTGTTAGAAACAGAGAAAAACTCCCCCTACACTTTGCCCATCATACACTCCCAGGGCAGTTACAGCACAGGGTTAGATACAGAGTAAATCTCCCTTTAACCTGTCCCCATCTAAAACTCCCAGGACTGGTACTGCCCGGGGTAAGATTCAGAGTAAAGCTCCCTCTACACGGTCCCCATGAAGCACTCCCAGGGCAGGTACAAGACAGGGTTATATACAGAGTAAAGCTCACTCTAAACTGTCCCCATCAAACCCTCACAGGACAGGTACAGCACGGGGTTAGATACAGAGTAAAGCTCCCGCTACACCGTCCCCATCAAACACTCCCAGTGCAGGTACATTACGGGGTTAGATACAGAGTAAAACTTCCTCTACACTGTCCCCATCAAACACTCCCAGGACAGGTACAGCACGGGTTTAAATACAGAATAAAGGTCCCACTGCACTGTCATCATCAAACACTCCCAGGGCAAGTACAGCACTGGGTTAGATACAGAGTATAGCTCCATCTATACTGTCCCCATCAAACACTCCCAGGACAGGAACAGGACAGGGTTAGATACTGAGTAAAGCTACCTCTACACTTTCCCCATCAAACACTCCCAGGTCAGGAAAATCATTGGGTTAGATACAGAGTAAAGCGCCCTCTACACTGTCTCCATCAAACACTCCCAGGTCCCCTACAGCACAGGGTTAGATACAGTGTAAACCTCCCTCTATACTCTCCCCATCAAACACTCACATGACTGGCACAGCACGGGGTTAGATACAGAGTAAATCTCCCTCTAACCTGTCCCCGTCAAAAACTCCCAGGACTGGTACTGCCCGGGGTAAGATTCAGAGTAAAGCTCCCTCTAAACTGTCCCCATCAAACCCTCCCAGGACAGGTACAGCACGGGGTTATATACAGAGTAAAGCTCCCTTTACACCGTACACATCAAACACTCCCAGTGCATGTACATTACGGGGTTAGATACAGAGTAAAACTTCCTTTACACCGTCCCCATCAAACACTCCAGGACGGGTACAGCACAGGGTTAGCTACAGTGTAAACCTCCATCTATACTCTCCCCATCAAACACTCCCAGGACTGGTACAGCACAGGGTTAGATACAGAGTAAAGCTCCCTCTACACTGTCTCCTTCAAACACTCCCAGGACCGCTACAGCACAGGGTTAGCTACAGTGTAAACCTCCATCTATACTCTCCCCATCAAACACTCCCTGGACTGGTACAGCACAGGGTTAGATACAGAGTAAAGCTCCCTCTACACTGTCTCCATCAAAAACTCCCAGGGCTGGTACAGCACAGGGTTAGATACAGAGTAAAGCTCCCTCTACAATGTCCCCATCAAACACTCCCAGGACAGGTACAGCACGGTGTTAGATACTGAGTAAATCTCCCTCTACACCGTCCACATCAAACAGTCCCAGGCCAGGTACAGCACGGGTTTAGATACAGAATAAAGGTCGCACTGCACTGTCATCATCAAACACTCCCAGGGCAAGTACAGCACTGGGTTAGATAAAGAGTAAAGCTCCCTCTATACTGTCCCAATCAAACACTCCCAGGACAGGTACAGCACAGTGTTAGATACAGAGTAAAGCTCCCTCTGCACTGTCCCCATCAAACACTCACTGGACAGGAGCAGAACAGGGTTAGATACAGAGTAAAGCTCCCTCGATACTGTCCCCATCAAACACTCCCAGGACAGGAACAGGACAGGGTTAGATACAGAATAAAGCTACCTCTACACTTTCCCCATCAAACACTCCCAGGGCAGGAACAGCACTGGGTTAGATACAGAGTAAAGCTCCCTCTACACTGTCTCCATCAAACACTCCCAGGACTGGAACAGGACAGGGTTAGATACAGAGTAAATCTCCCTCTAACCTGTCCCCATCAAACACTCCCAGGACTGGTACTGCCCGGGGTAAGATTCAGAGTAAAGCTCCCTCTACACAGTCCCCATGAAGCACTCCCAGGGCAGGTACAAGACAGGGTTATATACAGAGTAAAGCTCACTCTAAACTGTCCACATCAAACCCTCACAGGACAGGTACAGCACGGGGTTAGATACAGAGTAAAGCTCCCGCTACACCGTCCCCATCAAACACTCCCAGTGCAGGTACATTACGGGGTTAGATACAGAGTAAAACTTCCTCTACACTGTCCCCATCAAACACTCCCAGGACAGGTACAGCACGGTGTTAGATACAGAGTAAATCTCCCACTATACCGTCCCCATCAAACACTCCCAGGCCAGGTGCAGCACTGGTTTAGATACAGAATAAAGGTCCCACTGCACTGTCATCATCAAACACTCCCAGGGCACGTACAGCTCTGGGTTAGATACAGAGTAAAGCTCCCTCTATACTGTCCCCATCAAACACTCCCAGGACAGGTACAGCACAGGGTTTGATACAAGGAAAAGCTCCCTCTACACTGTCCCCATCAAACACTCCAGGACGGGTACAGCACGGTGTTAGATACTGGGTAAATCTCCCTCTACACCGTCCCCATCAAACAGTCCCAGGCCAGGTACAGCACGGGTTTAGATACAGAATAAAGGTCCCACTGCACTTTCATCATCAAACACTCCCAGGGCAAGTACAGCACTGGGTTAGATAAAGAGTAAAGCTCACTCTATACTGTCCCAATCAAACACTCCCAGGACAGGTACAGCACGGGGTTAGATACAGAGTAAAGCTCCCTCTGCACTGTCCCCATCAAACACTCCCTGGACAGGAGCAGAACAGGGTTAGATACAGAGTAAAGCTCCCTCGATACTGTCCCAATCAAACACTCCCAGGACAGGAACAGGACAGGGTTAGATACAGAATAAAGCTACCTCTACACTTTCCCCATCAAACACTCCCAGGACTGGAACAGGACAGGGTTAGATACAGAGTAAAGCTCCCTCTATACTGTCCCCATCAAACACTCCCAGGACAGGAACAGGACAGGGTTAGATACAGAGTAAAGCTACCTCTACACTTTCCCCATCAAACACACCCAGGACTGCTACAGCACAGCGTTAGATACAGAATAAAGGTCCCACTGCACTGTCATCATCAAACACTCCCAGGGCACGTACAACACTGGGTTAGATACAGAGTAATGCTCCCTCTATACTGTCCCCATCAAACACTCCCAGGACAGGTACAGCACAGGGTTTGATACAAGGTAAAGCTCCCTCTGCACTGTTCCCATAAAACACACCCGGGACAGGAACAGAACAGGGTTAGATACAGAGTAAATCTCCCTCTATACTGTCCCCATCAAACACTCCCAGGACAGGAACAGGACAGGGTTAGATACTGAGTAAAGCTACCTCTACACTTTCCCCATCAAACACTCCCAGGTCAGGAAAAGCATTGGGTTAGATACAGAGTAAAGCTCCCTCTACACTGTCTCCATCAAACACTCCCAGGTCCTCTACAGCACAGGGTTAGATACAGTGTAAACCTCCCTCTATACTCTCCCCATCAAACACTCAAATGACTGGCACAGCACGGGGTTAGATACAGAGTAAATCTCCCTCTAACCTGTCCCCATCAACCACTCCCAGGACTGGTACTGCCCGGGGTAAGATTCAGAGTAAAGTTCCCTCTACACTGTCCTCATGAAGCACTCCCAGGGCAGGTACAGGACAGGTTTATATACAGAGTAAAGCTCCCTCTAAACTGTCCCCATCAAACCCTCCCAGGACAGGTACAGCACGGGGTTAGATACAGAGTAAAGCTCCCTTTACACCGTCCCAATCAGACACTCCCAGTGCAGGTACATTACGTGGTTAGATACAGAGTAAAACTTCCTTTACACCGTCCCCATCAAACACTCCCAGGGCAGGGAAAGCACGGGTTTAGATACAGAATAAAGCTCCCTCTGCACTGTCCCCATCAAACACTCCCAGGGCACGTACAGCACGAGGTTAGATACAGAGTTAAGCTCCCTCTATACTGTCCCCATCAAACACTCCCAGGACAGGTACAGCAAAGGTTTAGATACGGATTAAAGCGTCCTCTACACTGCTCCCATTAAACACTCCCAGGATAGGTAAAGCACGTGGTTAGATACAGAGTAAAGCTCCCTCTACACTGTCCCCATCAAACCCTCCATGGACAGGTACAGCACTGGGATAGATACAGAGTAAAGCTCCCTCTACACTGTCCCCATCAAACACTCCCAGGACTGGAACAGGACATGGTTAGATAAGGATTAAAGCTCCCTCGATACTGTCCCCATCAAACACTCGCAGGACAGGTACAGCACGGGTTTAGATACAGAGTAAAGCTCCCTCTACACTGTTCCCATCAAACATCCAAGGGCAGGTACAGCACTGTGTTAGATACAGAGTAAATCTTCATCTACACCGTGCCCATCAAAAACTCCCAGGACAGGTACAGCACGGGGTTAGATACAGAGTAAAGCCCCCTCAATACTGTGCCCATCAAACACTCCCAGGACAGGTTCAGCACGGGGAAAGGTACAGAGTTAAACTTCCTCAATACTGTCCCCATCAAACACTCCCAGGACAGGTACAGCACGGGGTTAGATGCAGAGAAAATTTCACTTGATAATGTATCCAACTAAAGTTCCCAGTACAGGTACACCACAGGGTTAGATACAGAGTAAAGCTCCCTCGCTACTGTACCCATCAAACACTCCCAGGACAGGTACAATACGGGGTTAGATACAGAGTAAAGCTCACTCGATACTGTCCCCATCAAACACTCCCAGGACAGGTACAGCACGGGGTTAGATACAGAGAAAAGTTCCCTCGATAATGTATCCATCTAAAATTCCCAGTACAGGTACAGCACGGGGTTAGATACAGAGTAAAGCTCCCTCGATACTTTACCCATCAAACACTCCCTGGACTAGTACAGCCCGGTGTTAGAAACAGAGAAAAGCTCCCCCTACACTGTGCCCATCATACACTCCCACGGCAGTTACAGCACAGGGTTAGATGCAGAGTAAATCTCCCTCTAACCTGTCCCCATCTAAAACTCCCAGGACTGGTACTGCTCGGGGTAAGATTCAGAGTAAAGCTCCCTCTACACGGTCCCCATGAAGCACTCCCAGGGCAGGTACAAGACAGGGTTATATACAGAGTAAAGCTCACTCTAAACTGTCCCCATCAAACCCTCACAGGACAGGTACAGCACGGGGTTAGATACAGAGTAAAGCTCCCGCTACACCGTCCCCATCAAACACTCCCAGTGCAGGTACATTACGGGGTTAGATACAGAGTAAAACTTCCTCTACACTGTCCCCATCAAACACTCCCAGGACAGGTACAGCACGGGTTTAAATACAGAATAAAGGTCCCACTGCACTGTCAAAATCAAACACTCCCAGGGCAAGTACAGCACTGGGTTAGATACAGAGTATAGCTCCATCTATACAGTCCCCATCAAAAACTCCCAGGACAGGTACAGCACAGGGTTAGATACAGAGTAAAGCTCCCTCTGCACTGTTCCCACCAAACACTCCCTGGACAGGATCAGAACAGGGTTAGATACAGAGTAAAGCTCCCTCTATACTGTCCCCATCAACCACTCCCAGGACAAGAACAGCACGGGGTTAGATACAGAACATAGCGCCCTCTACACTTTCCCCATCAAACACTCCCAGGGCAGGAACAGCATTGGGTTAGATACAGAGTAAAGCTCCCTCTACACTGTCTCCCTCAAACGCTCCCAGGACTGGAACAGGACAGGGTTAGATACAGAGTAAAGCTCCCTCTATGCTGTCCCCATCAAACATCCCCAGGACAGGAACAGGACAGGGTTAGATACAGAGTAAAGCTACCTCTACACTTTCCCCATCAAACACTCCCAGGGCATGTACAGCACGGGGCTAGATACAGATTAAAGCTCCCTCGATACTGTCATCATCAAACAATCCCAGGACAGGTACAGCAAAGGGTTAGATACAGAATAAATCTTCCTCTACACTGTCCCCATGAAACACTCCCAGGATAGGTAAAGCACGGGGTTAGATACCGAGTAAAGCTCCCTATACACTGTCCCCATCAAACCCTCCATGGACAGGTACAGCACTGGGATAGATATAGAGTTAAGCTGCCTCTACACTGTCCCCATCAAATACTCCCAGGACAGGAACAGGACATGGTTAGATAAGGAGTAAAGCTCCCTCGATACTGTCCCCATCAAACACTCGCAGGACAGGTACAGCACGGGTTTAGATACAGAGTAAAGCTCCCTCTACACTGTTCCCATCAAACATCCCAGGGCAGGTACAGCACTGTGTTAGATACAGAGTAAAGCTTCCTCTACACCGTCCCCATCAAACACTCCCAGCTCAGATACAGCAGGGGGTTAGATACAAAGTAAAGCTACCTCTACACTGTCCCCATCAAACTGTCCCAGGACCGGTACAGCATGGGTTTAGATAAAGAATAAAGCTCCCTCTACACTGTGACCATCAAACACTCCCAGGGCAGGTACAGCACGGGTTTAGATACAGAATAAAGCTTCCTCTGCACTGTCCCCATCAAACACTCCCACGGCAAGTACAGCACGGGGTTAGATACAGAGTAAAGCTCCCTCTATACTGTCCCCATCAAACACTCCAAAGACAGGTACAGCACAAGGTTAGATTCAGAGTAAATCTCCCTCTACGCCGTCGCCATCAAACACTCCCAGGGCAGGTAAAGCACAGGGTTAGATACAGAGTATAGCTCCCTCTACACTGTCACCATCAAACACTCCCAGGACAGGTACAGTGAAGACCCCCGACCCCTTCAGAACCTCAGAAAGACTGAGCGCTTTGCAGTGAATGAATGAATGTTTAAAATGCTCTCATTGTTAGTGAGTCACTTGCTTCACTGTCCCTGGATTCATTTTCGCAATTCGGCCATTTCTAAAAGATGTGACTGGGAGCTGGGCAGAGTCTACACATTGGAGACCCCCAGATCCTGTGTCTATTCACACCCCCTCCTCTTGTTTTGCTACCTCAGCCCCTCCGTTTCAACCCTCTTTCCAGACATTATGGCAAACTTGTGGCATTCTAAACTATTATCTTAAATTGTTAATAAATACTGAGAAACAGACACAGACACGGGCTTTGCAGCAGCAGAAAGAATGTGAATCATTCCATCCCGGGGGTTTTTACTTCCAGATTCAGTTTTAGAAAATTCAGAATTCAAATTCACAGCAGCAAAGTGTGGGAGTGAACGCCCGGATCCTTCAATATTCCCGGGAATACACGTGGAATTTATGTCTCCATACCTGTGTCTCTGTCACGTTTAAAATATTAATGTTACATGAGTCAACTCTGTCCTAAATGTCCCATTGCTGTGGGGACATAAAATGGCCACTGTGAACAAACCTAAAATGGCTGCCTGGTGTTTGTAGACTAGATTCTCAGAGGAAGAGAGGTAGGGAGAGAGGGAAAGAGAGCTGGGTAAGCGAGTGAGATAGAGAGAGGAGATCAAGCGATAAAAAAGGGATGAGTTGAGAGAGAGAGATGAAGAGAGGGGAGCGAGTGTAGGGTAAAGATATGGGGTGAGAGAGAGAAACAGAGAAATGTATAGAGTGGCAGAGAGATGGGGTGGGAGAGGGAGAGAAGAAACGAGACAGGATGAGAGAATGAGAAAGTGTAGTGCGAAACTGAAAATATTCAAAAATGTGTTAACATTATTGAGTGTAAAGGAAAATATCCTGTGAGACATCCCTTCTCCATCTTAAAATTGGCGGGAAAGCCTTTAACCAACTTTAAAATGGGGGGAGACCCCTTCCTCAACTTGTGATGTGGAAGTGCTGGAATCAAATCGAGGGGTTCGGGGTGGTTTATATATAGAATAACAGATACCCGGGAGTGCGTTGCAGACTGGAATCTAATCGTGGGGTTTGTGGGGTTTATATATAGAATAATAGATACCATGGATTGAGTTAAAGACTGGAATCTAATCGAGGGGTTCGGGGTGGTTTATATAGAGAATAACAGATACTCGGGATTGAGTTTACGGACTGGAATCTAATCGAGGGGTTCGGGGTGGTTTATATAGAGAATAACAGATACTCGGGAGTGAGTTTACAGACTGGAATCTAATCGAGGGGTTCGGGGTGGTTTATATACAGAATAACAGATACCCGGGTGTGCGTTGCGGACTGGAATCTATCGTGGGGTTTGTGGGGTTTATGTATTGAATAATAGATACCAAGGATTGAGTTAAAGATTGGCATCTAATCGAGGGGTTCGGGGTGGTTTATATACAGAATAACAGATACTCGGGAGTGAGTTTACGGACTGGAATATAATCGAGTGGTTCGGGGTGGTTTATATACAGAATAACAGATACCCGGGAGTGAGTTACAGACTGGAAACTAATCGAGGGGTTCGGGGTGGTTTATATACAGAATAACAAATACCCGGGAGTGAGTTACAGACTGGAATCTAATCGAGAGAGTCGGGGTGGATTATACATAGAATAACAGATACCCGGGAGTGATTTACAGACTGGAATCTAATCGAGGGGTTCAGGGGGTTTATATATAGAATAATAAATACTTGGGATTGAGTTACAGACTGCAATCTAATCGAGGGGTTCAGTGGGTTTATATAGAGAATAATAGATACCCGGGAGTGAGTTACAGACTGGAATCTAATCGAGGGGTTCAGGGGGTTTATATATAGAATAATAGATACCCGGGATTGAGTTACAGACTGGAATCTAATCGAGGGGTTCAGGGGGTTTATATATAGAATAATAAATACTTGGGATTGAGTTACAGACTGCAATCTAATCGAGGGGTTCAGTGGGTTTATATAGAGAATAATAGATACCCGGGAGTGAGTTACAGTCTGGAATCTAAATGAGGGGTGCAGGGGATTTATATAGAGAATAATAGATACCCGGGATTGAGTTACAGACTGGAATCAAGAACAGTTGAAAATATCATTTTTCTTGTGATGTGCTGAAGTGCAGGTTACAGAGGCTGATTCATGGAATGGGTAGTGTGAGTTTTTAAGCAGCTTTATCCCAAATATCAAATTTAATTTCTCATTGGAACTGTTTGATGTTTTCTCAGTCTTGACACAAATGGATAGGGATTCTTTGGACACTCACTGTTTGCAGCTTTTCACCATTTATAATGTAACCTGTTCCATCTTTTTTTAAAGTGGGCAGCCACACATTTGCCTATAATGATATCCATCTTTCACTATTTCACTCATTCACTTAAGGTGTACATATCTCTTTGGAATTTGAAGTGCAGGTTACAGATTGGATTGGAACTTTCTGCTTTAAGAATCATTAACCAAGTTTCACAGAGTTAAACATCAAAACTGACATTCCGAAACAGGAGAGGGCCCCACAACTTCAATTCTGTGATTCTCTAGCACCTCATGATCTGTATCTTACAATATGTCCGCCCCCTTCATGTCTCTGAAGACTTGGGAAATGTTTCAGACATTGTGGAACCATTTCTGTCAATCGGGATATTTCCTTTGAAGCATTTCATTGTCTTGGGACATTTACAGTAAACGGCTCCTTCAAAGGACATCATTAACATTCGCTCTTTAATCATCCAAATCCTTTTGCCCATTCAGACTCCCTGGCCCTACATCCTATTGTTTCAAAGCTAACTTACATTTCACAATGTAGGAATGTGTGAATGCAAACACTTTCTTCACACGTTTCCACAATACTAAGGCTCACACTATTCAGGGTGAAATTTTCAAGACAACATTCATCAACTGACAGATTTCCAACTCCAGCTAATTGTAGATTTTTATTTTTAATTTTGGGATAACAGGACTGAAATTGTACGGCATCCCAGTGTGAGATTTAAACTCCTGTTTATTTCAATCTTTAGCTCAGGAATTCACATTAAAAGATGCAGAGAATTGAAACCTTCCTCATACAGTTCCCTGTTTGTTCCAGTGTTGGTATATTCCCTCTTTCTCGTGCGTTTTCACTTGTCTGAAGAAATTGAATTGTTGACATTGGATAATCATCCCTTTCCCATGAAAATGTAAACTCCTGGGAAACTGCAACAGACACAATCTTATGCAGTGATCAAAATCCTGCACCTTTATTCATCAATCCCATTTCCTATCTCTGTAGAAACTCCCTTCCACTGACAGATTCTGAGATCCATACTCAATCTCAAACACCACCACAGAAAAGTGACTGCTTATTTTAAACAGTGAATCTGAACTATTTGAAGTTCTGACACAGACACAGAATCGCAGAAATTTTGACTCTGTGGGATGAAAATTATCAGAATAACTTTGCAACATACAGGTAACCTGTAGTGACAGGAGGATACTTGTATGTTCAAAAGGGATTCGATAAGATGCCTCACAAAGCTTGTTACTCAGGACAAGAGCTCATACATTCCCCTAATCTCCCCACCCAGTTCCTCTCAGGATTTGACAATTTGATCAAGTCACCCCTGATGCTACTAAATTTCAGGGAATACAACCCGAGTTTGTGCAATCTCACTTTGCAATTTAACCCTTGGAATCCAGGTCTCATTCTGGCAAAGCTGTGATGCACTCGAACTGTCTAAACTGTCCCTGGAGTGTCGGATTAACCCGGGTCACTCACATACACCCAGGTCAGGTTCAAGACTCACCTGTCTCACTCGCTGAGAGGCTCCTGTATCACTGGCCTTATTGTAGTCGGATGCCGCGTTGGGAGCAGGACAGGTAGACGGGATTAGGATGACTGCTCGTGTGGAGGGTAAACATGAGGAATCTATCAGAGAATCAGAACAGACCAGGGAGAATCAAAGAAGGAAACTGATGTTCAATTTATTAGGCCTGATTTGTGGATTGTTTTTGTTTTGGGCGAGAATGTTGCCAACAAACACTCCCAGAAAGGATATGCAGCAGGGGCTAGATACAGAGTAAAGCTCCCTCTATACTGTCCCCATCAAACACTCCCAGGACAGGAACAGAACAGGGTTAGATACAGAGTAAAGCTCCCTGATTACTGTCCCCATCAAACACTCCCAGGACAGGTACAGCACGGGGTTAGATACAGAGTAAAGCTACCTCTACACTTTCCCCATCAAACACTCCCAGGACAGGAACAGGACAGGGTAAGATACAGAGTAAAGCTACCTCTACACTATCCCCATCAAACACTCCCAGGGCAGGAAAAGCACTGGGTTAGATACAGAGTAAAGCTCCATCTACAATGTCTCCATCAAACACTCCCAGGTCTGGTACAGCACAGGGTTAGATACAGTGTAAACCTCCCTCTATAGTCTCCCCATCAAACACTCCCAGGACTGGTAAAGCACGGGTTAGATACAGAGTAAAGCTGCCCCTACACTGTGGCCATCATACACACCCAGGGCAGGTACAGCACGGAGTTAGATACAGAGTAAAGTGCCCCCTACACTGGGCCCAACATACACTGCCAGGGCAGGTACAGCACGGGGTTAGATACAGACTAAATTTCCCTCTAATCTGTCCCCATCAAACACTCCCAGGACAGGTACAGCACGGGGTTAGATACTGAGTAAAGCTCCCTCTACACTGTCCCCATCAAACACTCCCAGGTCCGGAACAGCACAGGGTTAGATACAGTGTAAACCTCCCTCTATACTTTCCCCATCAAACACTCCCAGGACTGGTACAGCATGGGGTTAGATACAGAGTAAAGCTCCCTCTAAACTATCACCATCAAACACTCCCAGGACTGGTACAGCACGGGGTTAGATACAGAGTAAAGGTCCCTCTATACTGTCCCCATCAAACACTCCCAGGACTGGTACAGCACGGGGTTAGATACAGAGTAAAGCTCCCGCTACACTGTGCCCATCGTACACTCCCAGGGCAGGTACAGCAAGGGGTTAGATACAGTCTAAATTTCCCTCTAAGCTGTCCCCATCAAACACTCCCAGGACTGGTGCAGCACAAAGTTAGATACAGAGTAAAGCTCAGTCTTCACTGTCCCCATCAAGCACTCACAGGGCAGGTACAGGACAGAGTTAGATGCAGAGTAAATCTACCTTACACCGTCCCCATCATACACTCCCAGGGCATATACAGTAGAGGGATTGATAGAGAGTAAAGCTTACTCTACACTGGCCCCATCAAACTTTCCTAGGACATTTACAGCACGGGGTTAGGTACAGAGTTAAACTTCCTCAATACTGTCCCCATCAAACACTCCCAGGACAGGTACAGCACTTGGTTAGATGCAGAGAAAATTTCCCTTTATAATGTATCCATCTAAAATTCCCAGTACAGGTACACCACAGGGTTAGGTACAGAGTAAAGCTCCCTCGATACTGTACCCATCAAACACTCCCAGGACAGGTACAGCACGGAGTTAGATACAGAGTAAAGCTCCCTCGATACTGTCCCCATCAAACCCTCCCAGGACTAGTACAGCCCGGGGTTAGAAACAGAGAAAAACTCCCCCTACACTGTGCCCATCATACACTCCCACGGCAGTTACAGCACGGGGTTATATACAGAGTAAAGCCCCCTCAATACTGTGCCCATCAAACACTCCCAGGACAGGATCAGCACGGGGATAGGTACAGAGAAAAACTTCCTCGATTCTGTCCCCATCAAACACTCCCAGGACAGGTACAGCACGGGGTTAGATACAGAGTAACGCTCCCTCGATACTGTCCCCATCGAACACTCCCAGGACAGGTACAGCACGGGGTTAGATGCAGAGAAAAATTCCCTCGATAATGTATCCATCTAAAATTCCCAGTACAGGTACAGCAAGGGGTTAGATACAGAGGAAAGCTCCCTCGATACTGTTCACATCAAACAATCCCAGGACTAGTACAGCCCGGGGTTAGAAACAGAGAAAAACTCCCCCTACACTGTGCCCATCATACACTCCCAGGGCAGTTACAGCACAGGGTTAGATACAGAGTAAATCTCCCTCTAACCTCTCCCCATCTAGAACTCCCAGGACTGGTACTGCCCGGGGTAAGATTCAGAGTAAAGCTCCCTCTACACAGTCCCCATGAAGCACTCCCAGGGCAGGTACAGGACAGGGTTAGATACAGAGGAAAACTTCCTCTACACTGTCCCCATCAAACACTCCCAGGACAGGTACAGCAAGGTGTTAGATACAGAGTTAATATCCCACTACACCGTTCCCATCAAACACTCCCAGGTCAGGTACAGCACCGGTTTAGATACCGAATAAAGGTCCCACTGCACTGTCATCATCAAACACTCCCAGGGCACGTACAGCACTGGGTTAGATACAGAGTAAAGCTCTCTCAATACTGTCCCCATCAAACACTCCCAGGACAGGTACAGCACAGGGTTTGATATAAGGTGAAGCTCCCTCTGCACTGTTCCCATAAAACACTCCCTAGACAGGAAAAATACAGGGTTAGATACAGAGTAAAGCTCCCTCTATACTGTCCCCATCAAACACTCCCTGGACAGGAACAGGACAGGGTTAGATACAGAGTAAAGCTCCCTCTACACTGTCTCCATCAAACACTACCAGGTCCGCTACAGCACAGGGTTAGAGACAGAGTAAACCTCCCTCTATACTCTCCCCATCTAACTCTCACAGGACTGGTACAGCACGGGGTTAGATACAGAGTAAAGCTCCCTCTACACTGTCCCCATCAAACACTCCCAGCTCCGGTACAGCACAGGGTTAGATACAGTGTAAACCTCCCTCTATACTCTCCCCATCAAAAACTCCCAGGACTGGTACAGCACGGGGTTAGAGTCAGAGTAAAGCTCCCTCTATACTGTCCCCATGAAACACTCCCAGGACTGTTAAACACAGGGTTAGATACAGAGTAAAGCTCCCCCTACACTGTGCCCATCGTTCACTCCCAGGGCAGGTACAGCACGGGTTTAGATACAGTCTAAATTTCCCTCTAAGCTCTCCCCATCAAACACACCCAGGACTGGTGCAGCACGGGGTTAGATACAGAGTAAAGCTCCCTCGATACTGTACCCATCAAACAGTCCCAGGACTAGTACAGCCCGGGGTTAGAAACAGAGAAAAACTCCCCCTACACTGTGCCCATCATACACTCCCACGGCAGTTACAGCACAGGGTTAGATACAGAGTAAAGCTACCTCTACACTTTCCCCATCGAACTCTCCCAGGTCAGGAAAAGCATTGGGTTAGATACAGAGTAAAGCTGCCTCTACACTGTCCCCATCAAACACTCCCAGGTCCGGTACAGCACAGGGTTAGTTACAGTGTAAACCTCCCTCTATACTCTCACCTTCAAACACTCCCAGGACTGGTACAGAAAGGGGTTAGATACAGAGTAAAGCTCCCTCTACACTATCGCCATCAAACACTCCCAGGTCTGGTACAGCACGGGGTTAGATACAGAGTAAAGCTCCCTCTATACTCTCCCCATCAAACACTCCCAGGACTGGTACAGCACGGGGTTAGATACAGAGTAAAGCTCCCGCTACACTGTGCCCATCGTACACTACCAGGGCATATACAGCATGGGGTTAGATACAGATTAAAGCTCCCTCGATACTGTCCCCATCAAACACTCCCAGGACTAGTACAGCCCGAGGTTAGAAACAGAGAAAAACTCCCCCTACACTGTGCCCATCATACACTCCCACGGCAGTTACAGCACAGGGTTAGATACAGAGTAAATCTCCCTTTTACCTGTCCCCATCTAACACTCCCAGGACTGGTACTGCCCGGGGTAAGATTCAGAGTAAAGCTCCCTCTACACAGTCCCCATGAAGCACTCCCAGGACGGGTGCAGGACAGGTATATATACCGAGTAAAGCTCACTCAAAAACTGTCCCCATCAAACCCTCCCAGGACAGGTAAGCAACGGGGTTAGATACAGAGTAAAGCTCCCTCTACACTTTCCCCATCAAACACTCCCAGGGCAGGAAAAGCATTGGGTTAGATACAGAGTAAAGCTCCCTCTACACTGTCTCCATCAAACACTATCAGGTCCGCTACAGCACAGGGTTAGATACGGGGTAAACCTCCCTCTATACTCTCCACATCAAACTCTCACAGGACAGGTACAGCACGGGGTTAGATACAGAGTAAAGCGCCCTCTACACCATCCCCATCAAACACTCCCAGTGCAGGTACATTACGAGTAAAACTTCCTCAACACTGTCCCCATCAAACACTCCCAGGACAGGTACAGCACGGTGTTAGATACAGAGTAAATCTCTCACTATAACGTCCCCATCAAACACTCCCACGCCAGGTGCAGCACGGGTTTATATACAGAATAGAGGTCACACTGCACTGTCATCATCAAACACTCCCAGGGCAAGTACAGCACTGGGTTAGATACAGAGTAAAGCTCCCTCTATACTGTCCCCATCAAACACTCCCAGGACAGGTACAGCACGGGGTTAGATACAGTGTAAAGCCCCCTCAATACTGTGCCCATCAAACACACCTAGGACAGGTTCAGCACGGGGATAGGTACAGAGTAAAACTTACTCGATACTGTCCCCATCAAACACTCCCAGGACTGTTAAACACGGGGTTAGATACAGAGTAAAGCTCCCCCTACACTGTGCCCATCGTTCACTCCCAGGGCAGGTACAGCACGGGGTTAGATACAGTCTAAATTTCCCTCTAAGCTGTCCCCATCAAACACACCCAGGACTGGTGCAGCACGGGGTTAGATACAGAGTAAAGCTCCCTCGATACTGTACCCATCAAACACTCCCAGGACTAGTACATCCCGGGGTTAGAAACAGAGAAAAACTCCCCCTACACTGTGCCCATCATACACTCCCACGGCAGTTACAGCACAGGGTTAGATACAGAGTAAAGCTTCCTCTACAATTTCCCCATCAAACACTCCCAGGTCAGGAAAGGATTGGGTTAGATACAGAGTAAAGCTCCCTCTACACTGTCTCCATCAAACACTCCCAGGTCCCCTACAGCACAGGGTTAGATACAGTGTAAACCTTACTCTATACTCTCCCCATCAAACACTCACAGGACTGGCACATCACGGGGTTAGATACAGAGTAAATCTCCCTCTAACCTGTTCCCATCAAACACTCCCAGGACTGGTACTGCCCAGAGTAAGATTCAGAGTAAAGCTCCCTCTACACTGTCCCCATGAAGCACTCCCAGGGCAGGTACAGGACAGGTTTATATACAGAGTAAAGCTCCCTCTAAACTGTCCCCATCAAACCCTCCCAGGACAGGTACAGCACGGGGTTAGATACAGAGGAAAGCACCCTTTACACCTTACCTATTACAAACTCCCAGTGCAGGTACATTAGTGTGTTAGATACAGAGTAAAACTTCCTCTACACTGTCCCCATCAAACACTCCCAGGACAGGTACAGCATGGTGTTAGATACAGAGTAAATCTCCCACTACACCGTCCCCATCAAACACTCCCAGGCCAGGTACAGCACGGGTTTATATACAGAATAAAGGTCCCACTGCACTGTCATCATCAAACACTCCTAGAGCAAGTACAGCACTTGGTTAGATACAGAGTAAAGCTCCATCTATACTGTCCCCATCAAACACTCCCAGGACAGATACAGCACAGGGTTAGATACAGAGTAAAGCTCCCTCTGCACTGTTCCCATCAAACACTCCCTGGACAGGAACAGAACAGGGTTAGATACAGAGTAAAGCTCCCTCTATACTGTCCCCATCAAACACTCCCAGGACAGGAACAGGACAGGGTTAGATACAGAGTAATGCTCCCTCTACACTGTCCCCATCAAACACTCCCAGGGCAGGTACAGCACGGGGCTAGATACAGATTAAAGCTCCCTCGATACTGTCATCATCAAACAATCCCATACAGGTACAGCACGGGATTAGATACAGTGTGAAGCTCCCTCTACACTGTCCCCATCAAACACTCCAAGGGCAGGGATAGCACGGGTTTAGGTACAGAATAAATCTCCCTCTGCACTGTCCCCATCAGACACTCCCAGGGCACGTACAGCACGGGGTTAGATACAGAGTAAAGCTCCCTCTATACTGACCCATCAAACACTCCCAGGACAGGTACAGCAAAGGGTTAGATACAGAGTAAAGCTTCCTCTATACTATCCCCATGAAACACTCTCAGGATAGGTAAAGCACGGGGTTAGATACAGACTAAAGCTCCCTCTACACTGTCCCCATCAAACCCTCCATGGACAGGTACAGCACTGGGATAGATACAGAGTAAAGCTCCCTCTACACTGTCCCCATCAAACACTCCCAGGACAGGAACAGGACATGGTTAGATAAGGAGTAAAGCTCCCTCGATACTGTCCCCATCAAACACTCGCAGGACAGGTACAGCACGGGTTTAGATACAGAGTAAAGCTCCCTCTATACTGTTCCCATCAAACATCCCAGGGCAGGTACAGCACTGTGTTAGATACAGAGTAAAGCTTCCTCTACACCGTCCCCATCAAACACTCCCGGGACAGGTACAGCACGGGGTTAGATACAGAGTAAAGCTCCCTCTACACTGTCCCCATCAAACAGTCCCAGGACCGGTACAGCATGCGTTTAGATAAAGAATAAAGCTCCCTCTACACTGTGACCATCAAACACTCCCAGGGCAGGTACAGCACCGGTTTAGATACAGAATAAAGCTCCCTCTGCACTCTCCCCATCAAGCACTCCTAGGACACGTACAGCACGGGGTTAGATACAGAGTAATGCTCCCTCTATGCCGTCCCCATCAAACACTCCCAGGGCAGTTAAAGCACAGGGTTAGATACAGAGTAATGCTTCCTCTACACTGTTCCTATCAAACACTCCCACGACTTTAATAGCACTGGGTTAGATACAGAATATAGCTCCCTCTACACTGTCCCCATCAAAAACTCCCAGGACAGGTACAGTGAAGACCCGCGACCCCTTCAGAACCTCAGAAAGACTGAGCGATTTGCAGTTGAATGAATGAATCTTTAAAATGCTCTCATTGTTAGTGAGTCACTTGCTTCACTGTCCCTGGATTCATTTTCGCAATTCGGCCATTTCTAAAAGATGTGACTGGGAGCTGGGCAGAGTCTACACATTGGAGACCCCCAGATCCTGTGTCTATTCACACCCCCTCCTCTTGTTTTGCTACCTCAGCCCCTCTGTTTCAACCCTCTTTCTAGACATTATGGCAAACTTGTGGCATTCTAAACTATTATCTTAAATTGTTAATAAATCCTGAGAAACAGACACAGACACGGGCTTTGCAGCAGCAGAAAGAATGTGAATCATTCCATCCCGGGGGTTTTTACTTCCAGATTCAGTTTTAGAAAATTCAGAATTCAAATTCACAACAGCAAAGTGTGGGACTGAACCCCCGGATCCTTCAATATTCCCGGGAATACACGTGGAATTTATGTCTCCATACCTGTGTCTCTGTCACGTTTAAAATACTATTGTTACATGAGTCAACTCTGTCCTAAATGTCCCATTGCTGTGGGGACATAAAATGGCCACTGTGAACAAACCTAAAATGGCTGCCTGGTGTTTGTAGACTAGATTCTCAGAGGAAGAGAGGCAGGGAGAGAGGGATAGAGAGCTGGGTAAGCGAGTGAGATAGAGAGAGGAGATCAAGCGATAAAAAAGGGATGAATTGAGAGAGAGAGATGAAGAGAGGGGAGCGAATTTAGGGAAAGATATGGGGTGAGATAGAGAAACAGAGAAATATGTAGGGTGGCAGGGAGATGGGGTGGGAGAGGGAGAGAAGGAAAGAGACAGGATGACAGAAAGAGAAAGTGTAGGGGGAAACTGAAAATGTTCAAAAATGTGTTAACATTATTGAGTGTAAAGAACAATATCCTGTGAGACATCCCTTCTCCATCTTAAAATTGGCGGGAGAGCCTTTAACCAACTTTAAAATGGGGGGAGACCCCTTCCTCAATTTGTGATGTGGAAGTGCTGGAATCTAACGGAGGGTTTTGGAGTGGTTTTTATACAGAATAACAGATGCCCGGGAGTGAGTTACAGTCTGGAATTTAATCGAGGGATCGGGGTGGTTTATATATAAATCATGTAGATATAATATATATCGAATAAAAGATATCCGGGAGTGAGTTACAGACTGGAATCTCATCGAGGGGATTGAGGGGTTTATATATAGAATAATAGATAACAGGAGAGAGTTACAGACTGGAATCTAATCGAGGGGTTTGGGGTGGTTTTTATATAGAATAACAGATACCCGGGAGTGAGTTACAGACTGGAATCTAATCGAGGGGTTCGGGATGGTTTATATATAGAATAACAGATACCCGGCAGTGAGTTACAGACTGGAATCTAACGGAGGGGTTTGGGGTGATTTATATATAGAATAACAGATGCCCGGGAGTGAGTTACAGGCTGGAATTTAATCGAGGGATCGAGGTGGTTTATATATAGAATAACAGATACCCAGGAGTGCATTACAGACTGGAATCTAATCGAGGGGTTCGGGGTTGTTTATATATAGAATAACAGATTCCCGGGAATGAGTTACAGACTGGAATCTAATCGAGGGGTTCGGTGTTGTTTATATATAGAATAACAGATACCCGGGAGTGAGTTACAGACTGGAATCTAATCGAATGGTTCGGGGTGGATTATATATAGAATAATAGATACCCGGGAATGAGTTACAGACTGGAATCTTATCGAGGGGTTCGGGGTTGATTATATATAGAATAACAGATACCCGGCAGTGAGTTACAGACTGGAATCTAATCGAGGAGGCCATTCAGCCCATCAAACTACTTTTGACACTCAGCAAGGAAAGTTTCACTGGTCTCACTCGTCTGCCCTTTCCCCGAAACCCTGAAAATATTTTCCCTTCAGCTTCACACCCAAAATTTGCTGAAAAGGGAAATTGGGGATGGTGGGGAGAGGGGGAGGCTGATGGAGTGAGAGAAAGAGTAAGAGAGAGAGAGGCAGAGAGATGGTGAGAGAGAGAGAGATTGAGATAGAGAAAGAGAGACAAAACTCGCCAAGAGAGAGAGAGAGACAGGGCGAGATAGAGAGAGGGGCAGGGTGTTGTAGTGAGAGAGAGACAGTGAAAGGCGAGGCGAGAAAGAGAGCGATGGAGAAAGAGACAGGCTTATCTTAAACAGTTAATAAATACTGAGAAACAGACACAGACACGGGCTTTGTAGAAGCAGAATGAATGTGAACCATTCCATCCCGGGGGTTTTTACTTCCAGATTCAGTAATAGAAAATTCAGAATTCAAATTCACAGCAGCAAAGTGTGGGACTGAACGCCCGGATCCTTCAATATTCCAGGGAATACACAGGGAATTCATGTCTCCATACCTGTGTCTCTGTCACGTTTAAAATACTAATGTTACATGAGTCAACTCTGTCCTAAATGTCCCATTGCTGTGGGGACATAAAATGGCCACTGTGAACAAACCTAAAATGGCTGCCTGGTGTTTGTAGACTAGATTCTCAGAGGAAGAGAGACAGGGAGAGAAGACACAGTTCGAGTGAATGAGAAATAGAGACTCTCAGACCAAGTGGGTGACTGAGAGCCAGACAGTGAATAAAGGATATTGGTCATAGCACATGGAAAGAGCAAGAGGCCATTTAACCCTCCAACCCTGTTCCGACATTCAATGAGATCCTGGCTGATCTGTGATTGAAGCCCTTGGTCTCATATCTCTGCAGCGTGTTAGCTAACAGAAATCTATCAGCCTCAGTTTTAAACATGGACTAGTGGCTCAGCATCAATTTCCGTTCATGTGAGAGAGATCCAAACTAATACCACACTTGGTGTTTTAAAGTGTTTCTTAGTTTCTCTCCTGAAATTCTAAAATTCTAAACATAGTTGAAAAACCATGGCCTCAAGGCCCAGACTCCCCAAACCGGCGGGAATAGTTAGTCTTTTTCAAACCTCTACTTGCATTATTATCCTGAAATATTTCATCAAATCACCCCCTCACCTAAATTCCAGTGTAAAGCTTCATCGACCCTGTTCAACAAACACACCCAAACCAATTACAGTATGGGGTTCGATAGAGAGTAACTTTCCCTCTGCTCTGTCCCATCAAACAGGCACAGGGAAGGGTCAACACCGGGTTAGATACCAAGTAAAGACAGGGCCTATTGTGTGATAAACAGAGAAATGGTCGTGTGTAGTCCAAACAGAGGCCGGGTGAAGTGTAGCATTCGCAGATACACGGCCACGTCTTATATCGACATAGAGAATGTCCAGTGCAGTATTAACTGAGGCAGTGTCTAGTGTAATTGAAACAGAGGCCTGGTCTAGTTCAGTCAGAATGGAAATAGGTTGTTGCTCAGAAACCAGTGAAGACAAGGACAAGGCCAATTGTGTGAGGCATTTCTCATCATCTCTGGCCTTATGATGAAAGGATTCCGATTTTCATATGAGGAAAGGTTGGACAGGCTGGGCCTGTATCCATTGGAGTTTAGAATTTGGAGAGGTGATCTTAGTGAAAGATGTAAGTTCCTGAGGGGTCTTAACAGAGTGGATGTGGAGAAGATGTTTCCCCTTGTGGGAGAGTTTGGAACTAGGGGCGAAGTTTAAAACTATTTTCAAACAATTTAAAAAATGGATGCTAAGCTCCAATTCACACTCAGTGATGCAGTCTATAAAAAAAGGAATTATTTAAAAAGATCTGAAAATGTCCACAAAACACAGCACACCCCAAATGAAGCTGATTCCAACATCAAAGACAGAAGGGGTGTAAATCTCAATTCCATCCCACGTAATCACACTGCCCCGGGAATCTTATCCTTCCTATAGTGTGGCTCCCAGGACTGTACACAGTACTCCAGCTGAGCTCTAACTAGTGTCTGATATAAGTTCAGCATAACCTCCCTGCTCCTGTACTCTAGTCCCCTATTAATAAAGCCCAGGATATGATATGCTTTATTACATAAGCGCTCAACCTGTCCTGCAACCTTCAATGATCTATGAACATCTCCACCCAGGTCTTTCTGCTCCTGCAACCCCTTAAAAATTTCACACTTAATTTTATTTTTCCTGTCCATGTTCCTCCTAGCAAAATGCATCACATCAAACGTCTCCACATTGAACATCATTGGCCACCTATCTGCCCACTCTCCCAACTTGTAAATGTCCTTTTGATGCTCTACACTGTCCCCCTCTCTGTTTATCATTCTCCCAAGTTTTGTGCCATCCACAAACTCTCAAATGGTCCCCTGCACACCAATATCTCAATCATTCATATACATCAGGGAAATCCAGGGTTCCAGTACTAACCCCAGTGAAACTCCACTACAATCCTACATCCAGCCGGAAAAATATCCGTGAACTCTCTGTTTCCTATCCATCAGCCAATTCTGTATCCACATTTCGCTGGTCTGACATCCCTTCACCATCTTTAAATTGGAGGGATATCCTTTCTCCATCTTTAAAATGGGGGGAGACCCCTTCCTCAACTTGTGATGTGGAAGTGCTGGAACCTAATCGAGCGGTTTGTGGGGTTTATATATAGAATAACAGATACCTGGGAGTGAGTTACAGACTGGAATCTAATCGAGTTGTTCAGGGGGTTTATATATAGAATAATAGATACCCGGGAGTGAGTTACAGACTGGAATCTAATCAAGGTGTTCAGGGGGTTTATATAAAGAATAATAGATACCCGGGAGTGAGTTACGGACTGGAATCTAATCGAGGGGTTCAGGGGGTTAATATATAGAATAATAGATACCCGGGAGTGAGTTACAGACTGGAATCTAATCGAGGGGTTCAGGGGGTTTATATATAGAATAGATGCCAAGGATTGAGTTACAGACTGGAATCTCGAACTGTTGAAAACATATTTTTTCTTGTGATGTGCTGAAGTGCAGGTTACAGAGGCTGATTCATGGAATGGGTAGTGTGAGTTTTTAACCAGCTTTATTCCAAATATCAAATTTAATTTCTCATTGGAACTATCTGATGTTTTCTTAGTCTTGACACAAATGGATAGGGACTCTTTGGACCCTCACTGTTTGCAGCTTTTCGATTTATAATGTAACCTGTTCCATTCTTTTTAAAGTGGGCAGCCACACATTTGCCTATAATGAAATCCATCTTTCACTATTTCACCCATTCACTTGAGGTGTACATATCTCTTTGGAATTTGAAGTGCAGGTTACAGATTGGATTGGAACTTTCTGCTTTAAGAATCATTAACCAAGTTTCACAGAGTAAAACTTTAAAACTGACATTCTGACAACTTCAATTCTGTGATTCAAAGGTATCTCATGCTCTGTATCTTACAATATCTCTGCCCCTTCATGTCTCTGAGGATTTGGAAAGTGATTCAGACATTGGGGAACCATTTCATTGTCTCGGGACATTTACAGTAAACGGCTCCTTCAAAGGACATCATTAAAATTCACTCTTTAATCATCCAAATCCTTTTGCCCATTCAGACTCCCTGGCCCCACATCCTATTGTTTCAAAGCTAACTTACATTTCACAATTTAGGAATGTGTGAATGCAAACACATTCTTCACACGTTTCCACAATACTAAGGCTCACACTATTCAGGGTGAAATTTTCAAGACAACATTCATCAACTGACAGATTTCCAGCTCCAAATGGAAGCTTCAAGATACAGAAAGTGGCACAGAAATGAAACATTCGATTTATATGAATCTGCATTCGTTATTGGACAGCGCGGGGTTAGATAGGAATTAAAGTTGTTCTTAAATTGTCCCCATCAAACACTCCCAGAACAGGTACAGCATGGGGTTCCATACAGAGTAAAGCTCCCACAACAATTGAGTGATGAGATTAAAAAGCGTCATTCACCTTTGAATTTGAGTTCAATTTAAAAAGTGTTCAAATTTAAAGTTCATCAGCTGGAGAAAAGGGTAAAGCTCCAAATATTTTTCAACGTGCCTGGCTATAAAAACATTATTCATTTACATTAGTATCTTGATGCGTTTGATCAAATCACCCCTTAACCTCAATTCCAGTGTTTCAGAGTGAAGCTTTGACTACACTGTTCATCAAACACTCCCAACCCAATTACAGTATGGGGTCCATACAGAGTCAAATTCAAAAAATTGGTTCGATGGTGACAGAGGGAGAGACAGGGTGAAGGTTTTGAGAAAGGGATGAATGGGGGGATGTGGTGAAAATCTTTTTAAATCAGCGAGTGGTGATGACCTGGAACCCGTGCAAAATGCGGTGTTTGGGGGATGAGTGTCTGATCAGTGTCTTCATAGTTGTGTCTCTGTCACGTTGAAAGTACCAACGTCACATTGCTTAGGAGTCAACTCTGTCAGAAATGTCCCTGTGCTGTGGGGATATAATATGGCCTCTGTGAACAAACCTAAAAGGCTGACTGGTGTTTGTGTCATTTATATAGATTCTGAGAGAGAGGATGAGAGAGAGAGAGACCGAGCGAGTGAGAAGAAGACAGAGACACAGATCGAGAGGGAGACCGAGAGACAGAGATTGAAGGAAGGATATTTATCACAGCACATTGGAAGAGGAAGATTCCATTTCTCCCCACACCCTGTTTCTGACATTCAATGAGATCCTGACTGATCTCTGATTTAACTCTATATCTCTTTACACCTTTGCCTAACAAAAATCTATCATCCTCAGATTGAAACATTAACAAGAGACTTTGTGTCAATTGACGTTTGCAGAAAATTGTTTCAAACTAAAGCTTTGGCTACACTGTTCATCAAACAATCCCAACCCAACTAAAGTATGTGGATCGATGCAGAGTCAAATACTCTTTGTTTTGTACAAGAAATTTTTAATTGTAGGTTTTTATTTTCAATTTTAGGCTAACAGGACTCAAATTGTACAGCATCCCAGTGTGAGATTTAAACTCCTGTTTATTTCAATCTTTAGCTCAGGAATTCACATTAAAACATGCAGAGAATTGAAACCTTCCTCATACAGTTGCCTGTTTGTTCCAGTGTTGGTATATTCCCTCTTTCTCTTGCATTTTCACTTGTCTGAAGAAATTGAATTGTTGACATTGGATAATCATCCCTTTCCCATGAAAATGTAACCTCCTGGGAAACTGCAGCAGACAAAATCTAATGCAGTGAACAAAATCCTGCACCTTTATTCATCAATCCCATTTCCTATCTCTGAAGAAACTCCCTTCCACTGACAGATTCTGAGATCCATACTCAATCTCAAAAACCACCACAGAAAAGTGACTGCTTATTTTAAACAGTGAATCTGAACTATTTGAAGTTCTGACTCAGACACAGAATCGCAGAAATTTTGACTCTGTGGGATGAAAATTATCAGAATAACTTTGCAGCATACAGGTAACCTGTAGTGACAGGTGGATACTTGTCTGGTCAAAAGGGTTTCGATAAGATGCCTCACAAAGCTTGTTACTCAGGACAAGAGCTCATACATTCCCCTAATCTCCCCAACCAGTTCCTCTCAGGATTTGACCATTTGATCAAGTCACCCCTGATGCTACTAAATTTCAGGGAATACAACCCGAGTTTGTGCAATCTCACTTTGCAATTTAACCCTTGGAATCCAGGTCTCATTCTGGCAAAGCTGCGATGCACTCAAACTGTCTAAACTGTCCATGGAGTGTCGGATTAACCCGGGTCACTCACATACACCCAGGTCAGGCTCAAGACTCACCTGTCTCACTCACTGAGAAGTTCCTGTATAACTGGCCTTATTGTAGTCGGATGCCGCGTTGGGAGCAGGACAGGTAGACGGGATTAGGATGACTGCTCATGTGGAGGGTAAACCCGGGGAATCTGTCAGAGAATCAGAACAGACCAGGGAGAATCAAACAAGGAAATTCATGTTCAATTTGTGAGCCCTTATTTGTGGTTGGATTAAGTTTTTGGCGAGAATTTTGCCAACAAAAACTCCCAGAGATGATGCAGCACGGGCTAGATACAGAGTAAAGCTCCCTCGATACTGTCCCCATCAAACACTCCCAGGGCAGGTACAACACTGGTTTAGATATAGAATAAAGCTCCCTCTATACTGTCCCCTACAAACACTCCAAGGACAGGTACAGAGGGAGAGTGGGTTGGGGACTGCTATTACTGCCAGTGTTTTGGGGGTTTGTGTGAGATGAGGGTTTGGAACTGGAGTAACACAACCAACAGGGGAAAGATATATAGATTTATTATTAAGCCAAAAATAAAGACAGGCCCTTGTTGAAACCATGTCTGTCAGTGGACAGGAGCAGCAAGGGGTCACTTGCTTCACTGTCCCTGGATTCATTTTCGCAATTCAGCCTTTTCTAAAAGATGTGACTGGGAGCTGGGCAGAGTCTACACATTGGAGACCCCCAGATCCTGTGTCTATTCACACCCCCTCCTCTTGTTTTGCTACCTCAGCCCCTCTGTTTCAACCCTCTTAAATTGTTAATAAATACTGAGAAACAGACACAGACACGGGCTTTGCAGCAGCAGAAAGAATGTGAATCATTCCATCCCGGGGGTTTTTACTTCCAGATTCAGTTTTAGAAAATTCAGAATTCAAATTCACAGCAGCAAAGTGTGGGACTGAACGCCCGGATCCTCCACTATTCCAGGGAATACACGTGGAATTTATGTCTCCATACCTGTGTCTCTGTCACGTTTAAAATATTAATGTTACATGAGTCAACTCTGTCCTAAATGTCCCATTGCTGTGGGGACATAAAATGGCCACTGTGAACAAACCTAAAATGGCTGCCTGGTGTTTGTAGTCTAGATTCTCAGAGGAAGAGAGACAGGGAGAGAGGCAAAGAGAGCTGGGTAAGCGAGTGAGATAGAGAGAGGAGATCAAGCGATAAAAAAGGGATGAGGTGAGAGAGAGAGATGAAGAGAGGGGAGCGAGTGTAGGGTAAAGATATGGGGTGAGAGAGAGAAACAGAGAAATATATAGGGTGGCAGAGAGATGGGGTGGGAGAGGGAGAGAAGGAACGAGACAGGGTAAGAGAAAGAGAAAGTGTAGGGGGAAACTGAAAATGTTCAAAAATTTGTTAACATTATTGTGTAAAGAACAATATCCTGTGAGACATCCCTTCTCCATCTTTAAATTAGAGGGAGAGCCTTTAACCAACTTTAAAATGGGGGGGACCCCTTCCTCAATTTGTGATGTGGAAGTGCTGGAATCTAATAGAGGGGTTCGGGGTGGTTTATATATAGAAAAACATACCCGGGAGTGAGTTGCAGACTGGAATCTAATCGAGGGGTTCGGGGTGGATTATATATAGAATAACAGATACCCGGGAGTGAGTTACAGGCTGGAATCTAATCGAGGGGTACAGGGGGTTTATCTATAGAATAACAGATATCCGGGAGAGAGTTACAGACTGGAATCAAATCGAGGGGTTCAGGGGGTTTATATATAGAATAACAGATATCCGGAAGTGAGTTACCGACTGGAATCTAATCGAAGAGGCCATTCAGCCCATCAAACTACTTTCGACACTCTGCAAGGAAAGTTTAACTGGTCTCACTCATCCGCCCTTTCCCCGAAACCCTGAAAATATTTTCCCTTCAGCTTCACACCCAAAATTTGCTGAAAAGGGAAATTGGGGATGGTGGGGAGAGGGGGAGGCTGATGGAGTGAGAGAGAGAGAGAGAGGCAGAGAGATGGTGAGAGAGAGACAGATTGAGATAGAGAGAGAGAGACAAAACTCGCCAAGAGAGAGAGAGAGACAGGGCGAGCAAGAGAGAGGGGCAGGGTGTTGTAGTGAGAGAGAGACAGTGAAAGGCGAGGCGAGAAAGAGAGCGATGGAGAAAGAGACAGGCTTATCTTAAACAGTTAATAAATACTGAGAAACAGACACAGACACGGGCTTTGTAGAAGCAGAATGAATGTGAATCATTCCATCCCGGGGGTTTTTACTTCCAGATTCAGTAATAGAAAATTCAGAATTCAAATTCACAGCTGCAAGGTGTGGGACTGAACGCCCAGATCCTTCAATATTCCAGGGAATACACAGCGAATTCATGTCTCCATACCTGTGTCTCTGTCACGTTTAAAATATTAATGTTACATGAGAGAGGGGTCAACTCTGTCCTAAATGTCCCATTCCTGTGGGGACATAAAATGGCCACTGTGAACAAACCTAACATGTCTGCCTGGTGTTTGTAGACTAGATTCTCAGAGGAAGAGAGACAGGGAGAGAAGACACTGATCGAGTGAATGAGAAATAGAGACTCTCAGACCAAGTGGGTGACTGAGAGCCAGACAGTGAATAAAGGATATTGGTCATAGCACATGGAAAGAGCAAGAGGCCATTTAACCCTCCAACCCTGTTCTGACATTCAATGAGATCCTGGCTGATCTGTGACTGAACCCCTTGGTCTCATATCTCTGCAGCGTGTTAGCTAACAGAAATCTATCAGCCTCAGTTTTAAACATGGAATAGTGGCTCAGCATCAATTTCCGTTCATGTGAGAGAGATCCAAACTAATACCACACTTGGTGTTTTAAAATGTTTCTTAGTTTCCCTCCTGAAATTCTAAAATTCTAAACATAGTTGAAAAACCATGACCCCAAGGCCCAGACTCCCCAAACCGGCGGGAATAGTTAGTCTTTTTCCAACCTCTACTTGCATTATTATCCTGAAATATTTCATCAAATCACCCCCTCACCTATATTCCAGTGTAAAGCTTCATCTACACTGTTCAACAAACACACCCAAACCAAATACAGTATGGGGTTCGATAGAGAGTAACATTCCCTCTGCTCTGTCCCATCAAAAAGGCCCAGGGAAGGGGCAGCAAAGAGTTAGATACCAAGTAAAGACAGGGCCTATTGAGTGATAAACAGAGTTTCTCCATCTTTAAAATGGAGGGAGATATCTGTGTCTCTGTCACGTTGAAAGGACTAATTTACCATTCGTGAGTAGTCAACTCTGTCATAAATGTCCCAATGCTGTGGGAACATAAAATGGCCACTGTGAACAAACCTAAAATGGCTGCCTGGTGTTTAGGGATTTTTCTTACAGAATCTGACAGGGGGAGAGAGAGAGAGAGAGAGAGCAGACGCGGAATGAGGGAATGTTAAAGAGAGAGACACAGAGTGAGAGGGGATGAACAGGCAGACGATGAAAGAATGATATCGGTCATAACATTGGGACATTTCTGACTGAGTTGAATTATGGCAAACTAGTGGCATTCTATCCTATTATCTTAAATTGTTAATAAATACTGAGAAACAGACACAGACACGGGCTTTGCAGCAGCAGAAAGAATGTGAATCATTCCATCCCGGGGGTTTTTACTTCCAGATTCGGTTTTAGAAAATTCAGAATTCAAATTCACAACAACAAAGTGTGGGACTGAACGCCCGGATCCTTCAATATTCCAGGGAATACATGTGGAATTTATGTCTCCATACCTGTGTCTCTGTCACGTTTAAAATACTAATGTTACATGAGTGAGGGGTCAACTCTGTCCTAAATGTCCCATTGCTGTGGGGACATAAAATGGCCACTGTGAACAAACCTAACATGGCTGCCTGGTGTTTGTAGACTAGATTCTCAGAGGAAGAGAGGCAGGGAGAGAAGACACAGATCGAGTGAATGAGAAATAGAGACTCTCAGACCAAGTGGGTGACTGAGAGCCAGACAGTGAATAAAGGATATTGGTCATAGCACATGGAAAGAGCAAGAGGCCATTTAACCCTCCAACCCTGTTCTGACATTCAATGCGATCCTGGTTTTTATGTGTGTGTGCCTGCGTCTATGAGAAAGTATATATCTGTGCAAGTGTGTGCGTGCCTTTGTGTGTACATGAGAGAGAGAGAATGTATATATGTGTGTGTGTGTGTTTGTGTGTGAGGAAGAATGTATGTGTGTGTGAGATTGTGTGTATGCTCTGTTTTCCTGGGAGAGAAAGAGAGAGAGAGAGATAGACGGTGAGATAGATGGGATGAAAGAGGTACAGAGATAGAAAGAGAGCAACAGAGAGACAAGGTAAAAGGGAGAGCGATGGGTGCGACAGAGAGAGTAGCAGAGTAACGGAGGAAAGGAGTGAGTGAGAGAGAGAAAGACGGAACGACAGATAGAGAGACAGAGGGGCAGAGAGACAGGGTGAGAGGGAAAGAGAGCTGGGTAAGCGAGTGAAATAGAGAGGGGAGATCGAGAAAAAGAAAAAGGGATGAGTTGAGAGAGAGAGATGAAGAGAGGGGAGCGAGTGTAGGGTAAATTGATGGGGTGAGAGAGAGAAACAGAGAAATATATAGAGTGGCAGACAGATGGGATGGGAGGGGGAGAGAAGGAACGAGACAGGATGAGAGAAAGAGAAAGTGTAGGGGGAAACTGATAATGTTCAAAAATTTGTTAACATTATTGAGTATAAAGAACATCAAATCACCCCCTCACCTAAATTCCAGTGTAAAGCTTCATCCACTCTGTTTAACAAACACACCCAAACCAAATACAGTATGGGGTTCGATAGAGAGTAACATTCCCTCTGCTCTGTCCCATCAAACAGGCCCAGGGAAGGGGCAGCACAGGGTCAGAAACCAAGTAAAGACAGGGCCTATTGAGTGATAAACAGAGTTTCTCCATCTTTAAAATGGAGGGAGATATCTGTGTCTCTGTCACATTGAAAGGACTAATTTACCATTCGTGAGTAGTCAACTCTGTCATAAATGTCCCAGTGCTGTGGGGACATAAAATGGCCACTGTGAACAAACCGAAAATGGACGCCTGGAGTTTGGGGAAATTTCTTACAGAATCTGAGAGGGGGAGAGAGAGAGAGAGAGAGCAGATGCGGAATGAGGGAATGTTAAAGAGAGAGACACAGAGTGAGAGGGGATGAACAGGCAGACGATCAAAGAATGATATTAATCACAACAGATACCCGAGATTGAGTTACAGAATGGAATCTAACGGAGGGGTTTGGGTTTGTTTATATATAGAATAACAGACACCCGGCAGTGAGTTACAGGCAGGAATCTAACGGAGGAGTTTCGGGTGGTTTATATATAGAATAACAGATGCCCGGGAGTGAGTTACGGGCTGAAATTTAATCGAGGGGTTCGGTGTGGTTTATATATAAATCATGTAGATATAATATATATCGAATAAATGATATCCGGGAGCGAGTTAAAGAACGGAATCTCATCGAGGGGAATGAGGGGTTTATATATAGAATAATAGATACCCGGGAGTGAGTTACAGACAGGAATCTAATCGAGTGCTTCCGGGGGTTTATATACAGAATCATAGATACCCAGGATTGAGTTACAGGCTGGAATTTAATTAAGGGGTGCAGGGGGTTTATATAGAGAATAATCGATACCCGGGATTGAGTTACAGACTCGAATCTAATTGAAGGGATCAGGGGGTTTATATATAGAATCATAGATACCCGGGATTGAGTTACAGACTGGAATCTAATCGAGGGGTTCAGGGGGTTTATATATAGAATCATAGATACCAGCGATTGAGTTACAGACTGGAATCTAATCGAGGGGTTCAGGGGGTTTATATATAGAATAATAAATACCTGGGATTGAGTTACAGACTACAATCTAATCGAGGGGTTCAGTGGGTTTATATAGAGAATAATAGATACCCGGGAGTGAGTTACAGACTGGAATCTAATTGAGGGGTGCAGGGGGTTTATATAGAGAATAATAGATACCCGGGATTGAGTTACAGACTGGAATCAAGAACAGTTGAAAATATCATTTTTCTTGTGATGTGCTGAAGTGCAGGTTACAGAGGCTGATTCATGGAATGGGTAGTGTGAGTTTTTAAGCAGCTTTATCCCAAATATCAAATTTAATTTCTCATTGGAACTGTTTGATGTTTTCTTAGTCTTGACACAAATGGATAGGGACTCTTTGGACCCTCACTGTTTGCAGCTTTTCACCATTTATAATGTAACCTGTTCCATCCTTTTTAAAGTGGGCAGCCACACATTTGCCTATAATGAAATCCATCTTTCACTATTTCACTCATTCACTTAAGGTGTACATATCTCTTTGGAATTTGAAGTGCAGGTTACAGATTGGATTGGAACTTCCTGCTTTAAGAATCATTAACCAAGTTACACAGAGTTAAACATCAAAACTGACATTCTGAAACAGGAGAGGGCCCCACAACTTCAATTCTGTGATTCTCTAGCACCTCATGATCTGTATCTTGCAATATGTCTGCCCCCTTCATGTCTCTGAAGACTTGGGAAATGTTTCAGACATTGGGGAACCATTTCTGTCAATCGGGATATTTCCTTTGAAGCATTTCATTGTCTTGGGACATTTACAGTAAACGGCTCCTTCAAAAGACATCATTAAAATTCACTCTTTAATCATCCAAATCCTTTTGCCCATTCAGACTCCCTGGCCCTACATCCTATTGTTTCAAAGCTAACTTACATTTCACAATGTAGGAATGTGTGAATGCAAACACTTTCTTCACACGTTTCCACAATACTAAGGCTCACACTATTCAGGGTGAAATTTTCAAGACAACATTCATCAACTGACAGATTTCCAGCTCCAGCTAATTGTAGATTTTTATTTTTAATTTTGGGATAACAGGACTGAAATTGTACGGCATCCCAGTGTGAGATTTAAACTCCTGTTTATTTCAATCTTTAGCTCAGGAATTCACATTAAAACATGCAGAGAATTGAAACCTTCCTCATACAGTTGCCTGTTTGTTCCAGTGTTGGTATATTCCCTCTTTCTCTTGCATTTTCACTTGTCTGAAGAAATTGAATTGTTGACATTGGATAATCATCCCTTTCCCATGAAAATGTAAACTGCTGGGAAACTGCAACAGACACAATCTTATGCAGTGATCAAAATCCAGCACCTTTATTCATCAATCCCATTTCCTATCTCTGTAGAAACTCCCTTCCACTGACAGATTCTGAGATCCATACTCAATCTCAAAAACCACCACAGAAAAGTGACTGCTTATTTTAAACAGTGAATCTGAACTATTTGAAGTTCTGACTCAGTCACAGAATCGCAGAAATTTTGACTCTGTGGGATGAAAATTATCAGAATAACGTTGCAACATACAGGTAACCTGTAGTGACAGGAGGATACTTGTCTGTTCAAAAGGGATTCGATAAGATGCCTCACAAAGCCTGTTAATCAGGACAAGAGCTCATACATTCCCCTAATCTCCCCACACAGTTCCTCTCAGGATTTGACAATTTGATCAAGTCACCCCTGATGCTACTAAATTTCAGGGAATACAACCCGACTTTGTGCAATCTCACTTTGCAATTTAACCCTTGGAATCCTGGTCTCATTCTGGCAAAGCTGTGATGCACTCGAACTGTCTAAAATGTCCCTGGAGTGTCGGATTAACCCGGGTCACTCACATATACCCAGGTCAGGTTCAAGACTCACCTGTCTCACTCGCTGAGACGCTCCTGTACCACTGGCCTTATTGTAGTCGGATGCCGCATTGGGAGCAGGACAGGTAGACGGGATTAGGATGACTGCTCATGTGGAGAGTAAACACGAGGAATCTATCAGAGAATCTGAACAGACCAGGGAGAATCAAACAAGGAAACTGATGTTCAATTTATTAGGCCTGATTTGTGGATTGTTTTTGTTTTGGGCGAGAAAGTTGCCAACAAACACTCCCAGAAAGGATGCAGCAGGGGCTAGATACAGAGAAAAGCTCCCTCGATACTGTCCCCATCAAACACTCCCAGGACGGGAACAGGACAGTGTCAGATACAGAGTAAAGCTACCTCTACACTTTCCCCATCAAACACTCTCAGGTCTGGTACAGCACAGGGTTAGATCCAGTGTAAACCTCCCTCTATGCTCTCCCCATCAAACACTCCCAGGACTGGTACAGCACGGGGTTAGATACAGAGTAAAGCTGCCCCTACACTGTGGCCATCATACACTCCCAGGGCAGGTACAGCACGGGGTTAGATACCGAGTAAAGCGCCCCCTACACTGTGCCCAACATAAACACACAGGGCAGGTAGAACACGGGGTTATATACAGAGTAAATTTCCCTCTAATCTGTCCCCATAAAACGCTCCCAGGACAGGTACAGCACGGGGTTAGATACAGAGTAAAGCTCCCTCTACACTGTCCCCATCAAGCACTCCCAGGTCCGGTACAGCACAGGGTTAGATGCAGTGTAAACCTCCCTCTATACTCTCCCCATCAAACACTCCCAGGTCTGGTACAGCAAGGGGTTAGATTCAGAGTAAAGCTCCCTCTACACTATCGCCATCAAACACTCCCAGGACTGGTACAGCACGGGGTTAGATACAGAGTAACGCTCCCTCTATACTGTCCCCATCAAACACTCCCAGGACTGGTACAGCACGGGGTTAGATACAGAGTAAAGCTCCCCCTACACTGTGCCCATCGTACACTACCAGGGCAGGTACAGCACGGGGTTAGATACAGTCTAAATTTCCCTCTAAGATGTCCCCATCAAACAGTCCCAGGACAGGTGCAGCACAGAGTTAGATACAGAGTAAAGCTCAGTCTAAACTGTCCCCATCAAGCACACACATGGCAGGTACAGGACAGAGTTAGATGCAGAGTAAGTCTACCTTACACCGTCCGCATCAAACACTCCCAGGGCAGATACAGTAGAAGGTTTGATACAGAGTAAATCTTCCTCTGCACTGTCCCCATCAAACTCTCCCAGGTCAGGTACAGCACGGGGTTAGGTACAGAGTTAAACTTCCTCGATAATGACCCCATCAAACACTCCCAGGACAGGTACAGCACAGGGTTAGATGCAGAGAAAATTTCCCTCTATAATGTATCCATCTAAACTTCCCAGTACAGGTACACCACAGGGTTAGATACAGAGTAAAGCTCCCTCGATACTGTACCCATCAAACACTCCCAGGACAGGTACAGCACGGGGTTAGATACAGAGTAAAGCTCCCTCGATACTGTCCCCATCAAACACTCCCAGGACAGGTACAGCACGGGGTTAGATGTAGAGAAAAGTTCCCTCGATAATGTAATCCATCTAAAATTCCCAGTACAGGTACAGCACGGGGTTAGATACAGAGTAAAGCTCCCTCGATACTGTACCCATCAAACACTCCCAGGACTAGTACAGCCCGGGGTTAGAAACGGAGAAAAACTCCCCCTACACTGTGCCCATCATACACTCCCACGGCAGTTACAGCACAGGGATAGATACAGAGTAAATCTCCCTTTAACCTGTCCCCATCTAAAACTACCAGGACTGGTACTGCCCGGGGTAATATTCAGAGTAAACCTCCCTCTACACAGTCCCCATGAAGCACTCCCAGGGCAGCTACAGGACAGGGTTATATAGAGAGTAAAGCTCACTCTAAACTGTCCCCATCAAACCCTCCCAGGACAGGTACAGCACGGGGTTAGATACAGAGTAAAACTCCCTCTACACCGTCCCCATCAAACACTCCCAGGACAGGTACAGCACGGGGTAGACACAGAGTTAAGCTCCCTCTACACCGTCCCCATCAAACACTCCCAGTGCAGGTACATTACGGGGTTAGATACAGAGTAAAACTTGCTCTACACTGTCCCCATCAAACACTCCCAGGACAGGTACAGCACGGTGTTAGCTACAGAGTAAATATCCCACTACACCGTCCCCATCAAACACTCCCAGGCCAGGTACAGCACGGGTTTATATACAGAATAAAGGTCACACTGCACTGTCATCATCAAACACTTACAGGGCAAGTACAGCACTGGGTTAGGTACAGAGTAAAGCTCCCCCTATACTGTCCCCATCACACACTCCCAGGACAGGTACAGCACAGGGTTAGATACAGAGTAAAGCTCCCTCGATACTGTCCCCATCAAACACTCCCATGATGGGAACAAGACAGGGGCAGATTCAGAGTAAAGCTACCTCTACACTTTCCGCATCAAACACTTCCAGGGCAGGAAAAGCACTGGGTTAGATACAGAGTAAAGCTCCCTCTACACTGTCTCCATCAAACACTCCCAGGTCCCCTAGAGCACACGTTTAGATACAGTGTAAACCTCACTCTATACTCTCCCCATCAAACACTCCCAGGACTGGTACATCACGGGGTTAGATCCAGAGTAAAGCGGCCCCTACACTGTGGCAATCATACACTCCCAGGGCAGGTACAGCACGGGGTTAGATATAGAGTAAATTTCCCTCTAATCTGTCCCCATCAAACACTCCCAGGACAGGTACAGCACGGGGTTAGATACAGAGTAAAGCTCCCTCTACACTGTCCCCATCAAACTCTCCCAGTGCAGGTACATTACGGGGTTAGATACAGAGTAAAACTTCCTCTACACTGTCCCCATCAAACACTCCCAGGACAGGTACAGCACGGTGTTAGATACAGAGTAAATCTCCCACTACACCATCCCCATCAAACAGTCCCAGGCCAGGTACAGCACGGGTTTAGATACAGAATTAAGGTCCCACTGCACTGTCATCATCAAACACTCCCAGGGCACGTGCAGCACTGGGTTAGATACAGAGTAAAGCTCCCTCAATACTGTCCCCATCAAACACTCCCAGGACAGGTACAGCACAGGGTTTGATACAAGGTGAAGCTCCCTCTGCACTGTTCCCATAAAACACTCCCTGGACAGGGACAGAACAAGGTTAGATAAACAGTAAAGCTCCCTCTATACTGTCCCCATCAAACACTCCCAGGACATGTACCGCACGGTGTTAGATACAGAGTAAATCTCCCACTACACGGCCCCCATCAAACACTCCCCGGCCAGGTACAGCACGGGTTTATATACAGAATAAAGTTCACACTGCACTGTCATCATCCAACACTCCCAGGGCACGTACAGCACTAGGTTAGATAAAGAGTAAATCTCCCTCTATACTGTCCACATCAAACACTCCCAGGACAGGTACAGCACAGGGTTAGATACAGAGCAAAGCTCCCTCTGCTCTGTCCCCTTCAAACACTCCCTGGACAGGAACAGAACTGGGTAAGATACAGAGTAAAGCTCCCTCGATACTGGCCCCATCAAACACTCCTACGACGGGAACATGACAGGGTCAGATACAGAGAAAAGCTACCTCTACACTTTCCCCATCAAACACTCCCAGGGCAGGAAAAGCACTGGGTTAGATACAGAGTAAAGCTCCCTCTACACTGTCTCCATCAAACACTCCCAGGTCCCCTACAGCACAGGGTTAGATAAATTGTAAACTTAACTCTATACTCCCCCCATCAAACACTCCCAGGACTGGTACAGCACGGGGTTAGATACAGAGTAAAGCTGCCCCTACACTGTGGCCATCATACACTCCCAGGGCAGGTACAGCACGGGGTTAGATACAGAGTAAATTTCCCTCTAATCTGTCCCCATCAAACACTCCCAGGACAGGTACAGCACGGGGTTAGATACAGAGTAAAGCTCCCTCTACACTGTCCCCATCAAACTCTCCCAGGTCCGGTACAGCACAGGGTTAGATACACTGTAAACCTCCCTCTATACTCTCGCCATCAAACACTCCCAGGACTGGTACAGCACGGGGTTAGATACAGAGTAAAGCTCCCCCTACACTCTGCCCATCGTACACTCCGAGGGCAGGTACAGCACGGGGTTAGATACAGTCTAAATTTTCCTCTAAGCTGTCCCCATCAAACACTCCCAGGACTGGTGCAGCACAGAGTTAGATACAGAGTAAAGCTCAGTCTTCACTGTCCCCATCAAGCACTCACAGGGCAGGTACAGGACAGGGTTTGATACAGAGTAAAGCTTCCTCTACACTGTCCCCATCAAACTCTCGCAGGACAGGTACAGCACGGGGTTAGGTACAGAGTTAAACTTCCTCGATACTGTCTCCATCAAACACTCCCAGGACAGGTACAGCACGGGGTTAGATGCAGAGAAAATTTCCCTCTATAATGTATCCATCTAAAATTCCAAGTACAGGTACACCACAGGGTTAGATATAGAGTAAAGCTTCCTCGATACTGTACCCAACAAACACTCCCAGGACAGGTACAGCACGGTGTTGGATACAGAGTAAAGCTTCCTCGATACTGTCCCCATCAAACACTCCCAGGACAGGTACAGCACGGGGTTAGATGCAGAGAAAAGTTCCTTCGATAATGTATCCATCTAAAATTCCCAGTACAGGTACAGCACGGGGTTAGATACAGAGTAAAACTCCCTCTACACTGTCCCATCATACACTCCCACGGCAGTTACAGCACAGGGTTAGATACAGAGTAAATCTCCCAATAACCTGTCCCCATCTAAAACTCCCAGGACTGGTACTGCCCGGGGTAAGATTCAGAGTAAAGCTCCCTCTACACTGTACCCATGAAGCACTCCCAGGGCAGCTACAGGACAGGGTTATATACAGAGTAAAGCTCCCTCTACACCGTCCCCATCAAACACTCCCAGTGCAGGTACATTACGGGGTTAGATACAGAGTAAAACTTCCTCTACACTGTCCCCATCAAACACTCCCAGGACAGGTACAGCACGGTGTTAGATAAAGAGTAAATATCCTACTACACCGTCCCCATCAAACACTCCCAGGCCAGGTACAGCACGGGTTTATATACAGAATAAAGGTCACACTGCACTGTCATCATCAAACATTCCAGGGCAAGTACAGCACTGGGTTAGGTACAGAGTAAAGCTCCCCCTATACTGTCCCCATCACACACTCCCAGGACAGGTACAGCACAGGGTTAGATACAGAGTAAAGCTCCCTCGATACTGTCCCCATCAAACACTCCCATGACGGGAACAAGACAGGGGCAGATTCAGAGTAAAGCTACCTCTACACTTTCCGCATCAAACACTCCCAGGGCAGGAAAAGCACTGGGTTAGATACAGAGTAAAGCTCCCTCTACACTGTCTCCATCAAACACTCCCAGGTCCCTTAGAGCACACGTTTAGATACAGTGTAAACCTCCCTCTATACTCTCCCCATCAAACACTCCCAGGAGTAGTACATCACGGGGTTAGATCCAGAGTAAAGCGGCCCCTACATTGTGGCAATCATACACTCCCAGGGCAGGTACAGCACGGGGTTAGATATAGAGTAAATTTCCCTCTAATCTGTCCCCATCAAACACTCCCAGGACAGGTACAGCACGGGGTTAGATACAGAGTAAAGCTCCCTCTACACTGTCCCCATCAAACTCTCCCAGTGCAGGTACATTACGATCTTAGATACAGAGTAAAACTTCCTCTACACTGTCCCCATCAAACACTCCCAGGACAGGTACAGCACGGTGTTAGATACAGAGTAAATCTCCCACTACACCATCCCCATCAAACAGTCCCAGGCCAGGTACAGCACGGGTTTAGATACAGAATTAAGGTCCCACTGCACTGTCATCATCAAACACTCCCAGGGCACGTACAGCACTGGGTTAGATACAGAGTAAAGCTCCCTCAATACTGTCCCCATCAAACACTCCCAGGACAGGTACAGCACAGGGTTTGATACAAGGTGAAGCTCCCTCTGCACAGTTCCCATAAAACACTCCCTGGACAGGGACAGAACATTTTAGATAAACAGTAAAGCTCCCTCTATACTGTCCCCATCAAACACTCCCAGGACAGGAACAGGACAGGGTTAGATACAGAGTAAAGCTCCCTCTACAGTGTCTCAATCAAACACTACCAGGTCCGCTACAGCACGGGGTTAGATACAGAGTAAAGCTCCCTCTACACCATCCCCATCAAACACTCCCAGTGCAGGTACATTACGGGGTTAGATACAGAATAAAACTTCCTCTACACTGTCCCCACCAAACACTCCCAGGACAGGTACAGCACAGGGTTAGATACAGAGCAAAGCTCCCTCTGCACTGTCCCCTTCAAACACTCCCTGGACAGGAACAGAACTGGGTAAGATACAGAGTAAAGCTCCCTCGATACTGGCCCCATCAAACACTCCCACGACGGGAACATGACAGGGTCAGATACAGAGAAAAGCTTCCTCTACACTTTCCCCATCAAACACTCCCAGGGCAGGAAAAGCACTGGGTGAGATACTGAGTAAAGCACCCTCTACACTGTCTCCATCAAACACTCCCAGGTCCCCTACAGCACAGGGTTAGATACAGTGTATACCTCCCTCAATACTCTCCCCATCAAACACTCCCAGGACTGGTACAGCACGGGGTTAGATACAGAGTAAAGCTCCCCCTACACTGTGCCCATCGTACACTCCCAGGGCAGGTACAGCACGGGTTTAGATACAGTGTAAAACTCCCTCTGTACTCTCCCCATCTAACACTCCCAGGACTGGTACAGCACGGGGTTAGATAGAGAGTAAAGCTCCCTCTACACTATCGCCATCAAACACTCCCAGGACTGGTACAGCACGGGGTTAGATTCAGAGTAAAGCTCCCTCTATACTGTCCCCATCAAACACTCCCAGGACTGGTACAGCACGGGGATAGATACAGAGTAAAGCTCCCCCTACACTGTGCCCATCGTGCACTCCCAGGGCAGGTACAGCACGGGGTTGGATACAGTCTAAATTTCCCTCTAAGCTGTCCCCATCAAACACTCCCAGGACTGGTGCAGCACGGGGTTAGATACAGAGTAAAGCTCCCTCGATACTGTACCCATCCAACACTCCCAGGACTAGTACAGCCCGGTGTTAGAAACAGAGAAAAACTCCCCCTACACTGTGCCCATCATACACTCCCACGGCAGTTACAGCACAGGGTTAGATACAGAGTTAATCTCCCTCTAACCTGTCCCATTCTAAAACTCCCAGGACTGGTACTGCCCGGGGTAACATTCAGAGTAATGCTCCCTCTACACAGTCCCCATGAAGCACTCCCAGGGCAGGTACAGTAGAAGGTTTGATACAGAGTAAATCTTCCTCTGCACTGTCCCCATCAAACTCTCCCAGGTCAGGTACAGCACGGGGTTAGGTACAGAGTTAAACTTCCTCGATAATGACCCCATCAAACACTCCCAGGACAGGTACAGCACAGGGTTAGATGCAGAGAAAATTTCCCTCTATAATGTATCCATCTAAAATTCCCAGTACAGGTACACCACAGGGTTAGATACAGAGTAAAGCTCCCTCGATACTGTACCCATCAAACACTCCCAGGACAGGTACAGCACGGGGTTAGATACAGAGTAAAGCTCCCTCGATACTGTCCCCATCAAACACTCCCAGGACAGGTACAGCACGGGGTTAGATGTAGAGAAAAGTTCCCTCGATAATGTAATCCATCTAAAATTCCCAGTACAGGTACAGCACGGGGTTAGATACAGAGTAAAGCTCCCTCGATACTGTACCCATCAAACACTCCCAGGACTAGTACAGCCCGGGGTTAGAAACGGAGAAAAACTCCCCCTACACTGTGCCCATCATACACTCCCACGGCAGTTACAGCACAGGGATAGATACAGAGTAAATCTCCCTTTAACCTGTCCCCATCTAAAACTACCAGGACTGGTACTGCCCGGGGTAATATTCAGAGTAAACCTCCCTCTACACAGTCCCCATGAAGCACTCCCAGGGCAGCTACAGGACAGGGTTATATAGAGAGTAAAGCTCACTCTAAACTGTCCCCATCAAACCCTCCCAGGACAGGTACAGCACGGGGTTAGATACAGAGTAAAACTCCCTCTACACCGTCCCCATCAAACACTCCCAGGACAGGTACAGCACGGGGTTAGATACAGAGTAAAACTCCCTCTACACCGTCCCCATCAAACACTCCCAGGACAGGTACAGCACGGGGTAGAAACAGAGTTAAGCTCCCTCTACACCGTCCCCATCAAACACTCCCAGTGCAGGTACATTACGGGGTTAGATACAGAGTAAAACTTGCTCTACACTGTCCCCATCAAACACTCCCAGGACAGGTACAGCACGGTGTTAGCTACAGAGTAAATATCCCACTACACCGTCCCCATCAAACACTCCCAGGCCAGGTACAGCACGGGTTTATATACAGAATAAAGGTCACACTGCACTGTCATCATCAAACACTTACAGGGCAAGTACAGCACTGGGTTAGGTACAGAGTAAAGCTCCCCCTATACTGTCCCCATCACACACTCCCAGGACAGGTACAGCACAGGGTTAGATACAGAGTAAAGCTCCCTCGATACTGTCCCCATCAAACACTCCCATGATGGGAACAAGACAGGGGCAGATTCAGAGTAAAGCTACCTCTACACTTTCCGCATCAAACACTTCCAGGGCAGGAAAAGCACTGGGTTAGATACAGAGTAAAGCTCCCTCTACACTGTCTCCATCAAACACTCCCAGGTCCCCTAGAGCACACGTTTAGATACAGTGTAAACCTCACTCTATACTCTCCCCATCAAACACTCCCAGGACTGGTACATCACGGGGTTAGATCCAGAGTAAAGCGGCCCCTACACTGTGGCAATCATACACTCCCAGGGCAGGTACAGCACGGGGTTAGATATAGAGTAAATTTCCCTCTAATCTGTCCCCATCAAACACTCCCAGGACAGGTACAGCACGGGGTTAGATACAGAGTAAAGCTCCCTCTACACTGTCCCCATCAAACTCTCCCAGTGCAGGTACATTACGGGGTTAGATACAGAGTAAAACTTCCTCTACACTGTCCCCATCAAACACTCCCAGGACAGGTACAGCACGGTGTTAGATACAGAGTAAATCTCCCACTACACCATCCCCATCAAACAGTCCCAGGCCAGGTACAGCACGGGTTTAGATACAGAATTAAGGTCCCACTGCACTGTCATCATCAAACACTCCCAGGGCACGTGCAGCACTGGGTTAGATACAGAGTAAAGCTCCCTCAATACTGTCCCCATCAAACACTCCCAGGACAGGTACAGCACAGGGTTTGATACAAGGTGAAGCTCCCTCTGCACTGTTCCCATAAAACACTCCCTGGACAGGGACAGAACAAGGTTAGATAAACAGTAAAGCTCCCTCTATACTGTCCCCATCAAACACTCCCAGGACATGTACCGCACGGTGTTAGATACAGAGTAAATCTCCCACTACACGGCCCCCATCAAACACTCCCCGGCCAGGTACAGCACGGGTTTATATACAGAATAAAGTTCACACTGCACTGTCATCATCCAACACTCCCAGGGCACGTACAGCACTAGGTTAGATAAAGAGTAAATCTCCCTCTATACTGTCCACATCAAACACTCCCAGGACAGGTACAGCACAGGGTTAGATACAGAGCAAAGCTCCCTCTGCTCTGTCCCCTTCAAACACTCCCTGGACAGGAACAGAACTGGGTAAGATACAGAGTAAAGCTCCCTCGATACTGGCCCCATCAAACACTCCTACGACGGGAACATGACAGGGTCAGATACAGAGAAAAGCTACCTCTACACTTTCCCCATCAAACACTCCCAGGGCAGGAAAAGCACTGGGTTAGATACAGAGTAAAGCTCCCTCTACACTGTCTCCATCAAACACTCCCAGGTCCCCTACAGCACAGGGTTAGATAAATTGTAAACTTAACTCTATACTCCCCCCATCAAACACTCCCAGGACTGGTACAGCACGGGGTTAGATACAGAGTAAAGCTGCCCCTACACTGTGGCCATCATACACTCCCAGGGCAGGTACAGCACGGGGTTAGATACAGAGTAAATTTCCCTCTAATCTGTCCCCATCAAACACTCCCAGGACAGGTACAGCACGGGGTTAGATACAGAGTAAAGCTCCCTCTACACTGTCCCCATCAAACTCTCCCAGGTCCGGTACAGCACAGGGTTAGATACACTGTAAACCTCCCTCTATACTCTCGCCATCAAACACTCCCAGGACTGGTACAGCACGGGGTTAGATACAGAGTAAAGCTCCCCCTACACTCTGCCCATCGTACACTCCGAGGGCAGGTACAGCACGGGGTTAGATACAGTCTAAATTTTCCTCTAAGCTGTCCCCATCAAACACTCCCAGGACTGGTGCAGCACAGAGTTAGATACAGAGTAAAGCTCAGTCTTCACTGTCCCCATCAAGCACTCACAGGGCAGGTACAGGACAGGGTTTGATACAGAGTAAAGCTTCCTCTACACTGTCCCCATCAAACTCTCGCAGGACAGGTACAGCACGGGGTTAGGTACAGAGTTAAACTTCCTCGATACTGTCTCCATCAAACACTCCCAGGACAGGTACAGCACGGGGTTAGATGCAGAGAAAATTTCCCTCTATAATGTATCCATCTAAAATTCCAAGTACAGGTACACCACAGGGTTAGATATAGAGTAAAGCTTCCTCGATACTGTACCCAACAAACACTCCCAGGACAGGTACAGCACGGTGTTGGATACAGAGTAAAGCTTCCTCGATACTGTCCCCATCAAACACTCCCAGGACAGGTACAGCACGGGGTTAGATGCAGAGAAAAGTTCCTTCGATAATGTATCCATCTAAAATTCCCAGTACAGGTACAGCACGGGGTTAGATACAGAGTAAAGCTCCCTCGATACTGTCCCATCATACACTCACAGGACTGGTACAGCCCGGGGTTAGAAACAGAGAAAAACTCCCTCTACACTGTCCCATCATACACTCCCACGGCAGTTACAGCACAGGGTTAGATACAGAGTAAATCTCCCAATAACCTGTCCCCATCTAAAACTCCCAGGACTGGTACTGCCCGGGGTAAGATTCAGAGTAAAGCTCCCTCTACACTGTCCCCATGAAGCACTCCCAGGGCAGCTACAGGACAGGGTTATATACAGAGTAAAGCTCCCTCTACACCGTCCCCATCAAACACTCCCAGTGCAGGTACATTACGGGGTTAGATACAGAGTAAAACTTCCTCTACACTGTCCCCATCAAACACTCCCAGGACAGGTACAGCACGGTGTTAGATAAAGAGTAAATATCCTACTACACCGTCCCCATCAAACACTCCCAGGCCAGGTACAGCACGGGTTTATATACAGAATAAAGGTCACACTGCACTGTCATCATCAAACATTCCAGGGCAAGTACAGCACTGGGTTAGGTACAGAGTAAAGCTCCCCCTATACTGTCCCCATCACACACTCCCAGGACAGGTACAGCACAGGGTTAGATACAGAGTAAAGCTCCCTCGATACTGTCCCCATCAAACACTCCCATGATGGGAACAAGACAGGGGCAGATTCAGAGTAAAGCTACCTCTACACTTTCCGCATCAAACACTCCCAGGGCAGGAAAAGCACTGGGTTAGATACAGAGTAAAGCTCCCTCTACACTGTCTCCATCAAACACTCCCAGGTCCCCTAGAGCACACGTTTAGATACAGTGTAAACCTCCCTCTATACTCTCCCCATCAAACACTCCCAGGAGTAGTACATCACGGGGTTAGATCCAGAGTAAAGCGGCCCCTACATTGTGGCAATCATACACTCCCAGGGCAGGTACAGCACGGGGTTAGATATAGAGTAAATTTCCCTCTAATCTGTCCCCATCAAACACTCCCAGGACAGGTACAGCACGGGGTTAGATACAGAGTAAAGCTCCCTCTACACTGTCCCCATCAAACTCTCCCAGTGCAGGTACATTACGATCTTAGATACAGAGTAAAACTTCCTCTACACTGTCCCCATCAAACACTCCCAGGACAGGTACAGCACGGTGTTAGATACAGAGTAAATCTCCCACTACACCATCCCCATCAAACAGTCCCAGGCCAGGTACAGCACGGGTTTAGATACAGAATTAAGGTCCCACTGCACTGTCATCATCAAACACTCCCAGGGCACGTACAGCACTGGGTTAGATACAGAGTAAAGCTCCCTCAATACTGTCCCCATCAAACACTCCCAGGACAGGTACAGCACAGGGTTTGATACAAGGTGAAGCTCCCTCTGCACAGTTCCCATAAAACACTCCCTGGACAGGGACAGAACAAGGTTAGATAAACAGTAAAGCTCCCTCTATACTGTCCCCATCAAACACTCCCAGGACAGGAACAGGACAGGGTTAGATACAGAGTAAAGCTCCCTCTACAGTGTCTCAATCAAACACTACCAGGTCCGCTACAGCACGGGGTTAGATACAGAGTAAAGCTCCCTCTACACCATCCCCATCAAACACTCCCAGTGCAGGTACATTTCGGGTTTAGATACAGAATAAAACTTCCTCTACACTGTCCCCACCAAACACTCCCAGGACAGGTACAGCACGGTGTTAGATACAGAGTAAATCTCCCACTACACCGTCCCCATCAAACACTCCCAGGCCAGGTACAGCACGGGTTTATATACAGAATAAAGTTCACACTGCACTGTCATCATCAAACACTCCCAGGGCACGTACAGCACTAGGTTAGATAAAGATTAAAGCTCCCTCTATACTGTCCCCATCAAACACTCCCAGGACAGGTACAGCACAGGGTTAGATACAGAGCAAAGCTCCCTCTGCACTGTCCCCTTCAAACACTCCCTGGACAGGAACAGAACTGGGTAAGATACAGAGTAAAGCTCCCTCGATACTGGCCCCATCAAACACTCCCACGACGGGAACATGACAGGGTCAGATACAGAGAAAAGCTTCCTCTACACTTTCCCCATCAAACACTCCCAGGGCAGGAAAAGCACTGGGTGAGATACTGAGTAAAGCACCCTCTACACTGTCTCCATCAAACACTCCCAGGTCCCCTACAGCACAGGGTTAGATACAGTGTATACCTCCCTCAATACTCTCCCCATCAAACACTCCCAGGACTGGTACAGCACGGGGTTAGATACAGAGTAAAGCTCCCCCTACACTGTGCCCATCGTACACTCCCAGGGCAGGTACAGCACGGGTTTAGATACAGTGTAAAACTCCCTCTGTACTCTCCCCATCTAACACTCCCAGGACTGGTACAGCACGGGGTTAGATAGAGAGTAAAGCTCCCTCTACACTATCGCCATCAAACACTCCCAGGACTGGTACAGCACGGGGTTAGATTCAGAGTAAAGCTCCCTCTATACTGTCCCCATCAAACACTCCCAGGACTGGTACAGCACGGGGATAGATACAGAGTAAAGCTCCCCCTACACTGTGCCCATCGTGCACTCCCAGGGCAGGTACAGCACGGGGTTGGATACAGTCTAAATTTCCCTCTAAGCTGTCCCCATCAAACACTCCCAGGACTGGTGCAGCACGGGGTTAGATACAGAGTAAAGCTCCCTCGATACTGTACCCATCCAACACTCCCAGGACTAGTACAGCCCGGTGTTAGAAACAGAGAAAAACTCCCCCTACACTGTGCCCATCATACACTCCCACGGCAGTTACAGCACAGGGTTAGATACAGAGTTAATCTCCCTCTAACCTGTCCCATTCTAAAACTCCCAGGACTGGTACTGCCCGGGGTAACATTCAGAGTAATGCTCCCTCTACACAGTCCCCATGAAGCACTCCCAGGGCAGGTACAGGACAGGGTTATATACAGAGTAAAGCTCATTCTAAACTGTCCCCATCAAACCCTCCCAGTACAGGTACAGCACGGGGTTAGATACAGAGTAAAGCTCCCTCTACACCGTCCCCATCAAACACTCCCAGTGCAGGTACATTACGGGGTTAGATACAGAGTAAAACTTCCTCTACACTGTCCCCATCAAACACTCCCAGGACAGGTACAGCACGGTGTGTGATACAGAGTAAATCTCCCACTACACCGTCCCCATCAAACACTCCCAGGCCAGGTACAGCAATGGTTTAGATACAGAATAATTGTCCCTCTATACTGTCCCCATAAAACACTCCCAGGACAGGTACAGCACAGGGTTTGATACAAGGGAAAGCTCCCTCTGCATTGTTCCCATAAAACACACCCTGGACAGGAACAGAACAGGGTTAGGTACAGATTAAAGCTCCCTCTATACTGTCCCCATCAAACACTCCCAGGACAGGAACAGGACAGGGTTAGATACAGAGTAAAGCTACCTCTACACTTTCCCCATCAAACACTCCCAGGGCAGGAAAAGCATTGTGTTAGATACAGAGTAAAGCTCCCTCTACACTGTCTCCATCAAACACTCCCAGGCCCCCTACAGCACACGGTTAGATACAGTGTAAATCTCCCTCTATACTCTCCCCATCAAACACTCACAGGACTGGCACAGCACGGGGTTAGATACAGAGAAAATCTCCCTCTAACCTGTCCGCATCAAACTCTCCCAGGACTGGTACTGCCCGGGGTAAGATTCATAGTAAAGCTCCCTCTACACTGTCCCCATGAAGCACTCCCAGGGCAGGTACAGGACAGGTTTATATACAGAGTAAAGCTCCCTCTAAACTGTCTCCATCAACACTCCCAGGCCCCCTACAGCACAGGGTTAGATACAGTGTAAATCTCCCTCTATACTCTCCCCATCAAACACTCACAGGACTGGCACAGCACGGGGTTAGATACAGAGAAAATCTCCCTCTAACCTGTCCGCATCAAACACTCCCAGGACTGGTACTGCCCGGGGTAAGATTCAGAGTAAAGCTCCCTCTACACTGTCCCCATGAAGCACTCCCAGGGCAGGTACAGGACAGGTTTATATACAGAGTAAAGCTCCCTCTAAACTGTCCCCTTCAAACCCACCCTGGACAGGTACAGCACGGGGTTAGATACAGAGTAAAGCTCCCTTTACACGGTCCCCATCAAACACTCCCAGTGCCGGTACATTAGGGGGTTAGATACAGAGTAAAACTTCCTCTACACTGTCCCCATCAAACAATCCCAGGACAGGTACAGCACGGTGTTAGATACAGAGTAAATCTCCCACTACACCTTCCCCATCAAACACCTCCAGGCCAGGTACAGCACGGGTTTATATACAGAATAAAGGTCCCACTGCACTGTCATCATCAAACACTCCCAGGGCAAGTACAGCACTGGGTTAGATACAGAGTAAAGATCCATCTAAACTGTCCCCATCAAACACTCCCTGGACAGGAACAGAACAGGGTTAGATACAGAGTAAAGCTCCATCTAAACTGTCCCCATCAAACACTCCCTGGACAGGAACAGAACAGGGTTAGATACAGAGTAAAGCTCCCTCTACACTGTCTCCATCAAACTCTCCCAGGACAGGGTTAGATACAGAATAAAGCTCCCTCTATACTGTCCCCATCAAACACTCCCAGGACAGGAACAGGACAGGGTTAGATACAGAGTAAAGCTACCTCTACACTTTCCCCATCAAACACTCCCAGGACTGCTACAGCACAGGGTTAGATTCAGAGTAAATCTCCCTCTATGCCGTCCCCATCAAACACTCCCTGGGAAGGTAAAGCACAGGGTTAGATAAAGAGTAATGCTTCCTCTACACTGTTCCTATCAAACACTCCCAGGACTTTTACAGCACTTGGTTAGATACAGAGTTTAGCTCCCTCTACACTGTCCCCATCAAACACTCCCAGGGCAGGTAAAGCACAGGGTTAGATACAGAGTATAGCTCCCTCTACACTGTCACCATCAAACACTCCCAGGACAGGTACAGTGAAGACCCCCGACCCCTTCAGAACCTCAGAAACACTGAGCGCTTTGCAGTGAATGAATGAATGTTTAAAATGCTCTCATTGTTAGTGAGTCACTTGTTTCACTGTCCCTGGATTCATTTTCGCAATTCGGCCATTTCTAAAAGATGTGACTGGGAGCTGGGCAGAGTCTACACATTGGAGACCCCCAGATCCTGTGTCTATTCACACCCCCTCCTCTTGTTTTGCTACCTCAGCCCCTCTGTTTCAAACCTCTTTCCAGACATTATGGCAAACTTGTGGCATTCTAAACTATTATCTTAAATTGTTAATAAATACTGAGAAACAGACACAGACACGGGCTTTGCAGCAGCAGAAAGAGTGTGAATCATTCTATCCCGGGGGTTTTTACTTCCAGATTCAGTTTTAGAAAATTCAGAATTCAAATTCACAGCAGCAAAGTGTGGGAGTGAACGCCCCGATCCTTCAATATTCCAGGGAATACACAGGGAAGTCATGTCTCCATACCTGCGTCTCTGTCACGTTTAAAATATTAATATTACATGAGTCAACTCTGTCCTAAATGTCCCATTGCTGTGGGGACATAAAATGGCCACTGTGAACAAACCTAAAATGGCTGCCTGGTGTTTGTAGACTAGATTCTCAGAGGAAGAGAGGTAGGGAGAGAGGGATAGAGAGCTGGGTAAGTGAGTGAGATAGAGAGAGGAGATCAAGCGATAAAAAAGGGATGAGTTGAGAGAGAGAGATGAAGAGAGGGGAGCGAGTGTAGGGTAAAGATATAGGGTGAGAGAGAGAATCAGAGAAATGTATAGAGTGGCAGAGAGATGGGGTGGGAGAGGGAGAGAAGGAACGAGACAGGATGAGAGAATGAGAAAGTGTAGTGCGAAACTGAAAATATTCAAAAATGTGTTAACATTATTAAGTGTAAAGGACAATATCCTGTGAGACATCCCTTCTCCATCTTAAAATTGGCGGGAGAGCCTTTAACCAACTTCAAAATGGGGGGACACCCCTTCCTCAACTTGTGATGTGGAAGTGCTGGAATCTAATCGAGGGGTTCGGGGTGGTTTATATATAGAATAACAGATACCCGGGAGTGAGTTTATGGACTGGAATCTAATCGAGGGGTTCGGGGTGGTTAAAATAGAGAATAACAGATACTCGGGAGTGAGTTTATGGACTGGAATCTAATCGAGGGGTTCGGGGTGGTTTATATACAGAATAACAAATACCCGGGAGTGAGTTACAGACTGGAATCTAATCGAGGGGTTCGGGGTGGTTTATATACAGAATAACAGATACCCGGGAGTGAGTTACAGACTGGAATCTAATCGAGGGGTTCGGGGTGGTTTATATACAGAATAACAAATACCCGGGAGTGAGTTACAGACTGGAATCTAATCGAGAGATTCGGGGTGGATTATATATAGAATAACAGATACCCGGGAGTGATTTACAGACTGGAATCTAATCGAGGGGTTCAGGGGGGTTATATTTAGAATAACAGATACCTGGGAGTGAGTTACAGACTGGAATCAAATCGAGGGGTTTGAGGGATTTATATATAGAATAACAGATACCCGAGAGTGAGTTACAGACTGGAATCTAATCGAGGGCTTTGGGGAATTTTTATATAGAATAACAGATACCCGGGAGTGAGTTATAGACTGGAAACAAATCGATGGGTTCGGGGTGTTTATATATAAATCATATGAATATAATATATATAGATTAACAGAAGACCGGGAATGAGTAACAGACTGAAATCTAGTCGAGCGGTTTGGGACATTTATATACAGAATAACAGTTAGACGGAAATGAGTTACAGACTGGAATCTAATCGAGGGGTTTGGGGTGGTCTTAATATAGAATAACAGATTCCTGGGAGTGAGTTACATGCTGGAATCTTATCGAGGAGTTCGGGGTGGTTTATATATAGAATAACAGACACCCGGCAGTGAGTTTCAGACAGGAATCTAACGGAGGGGTTTGGGGTGGTTTATATATAGAATAACAGACACCCGGCAGTGAGTTACAGGCAGGAATCTAACGGAGGGGTTTGGGGTGATTTATATATAGATTAACAGATGCCCGGGAGTGAGTTACGGGCTGAAATTTAATCGAGGGGTTCGGGGTGGTTTATATATAAATCATGTAGATACAATATGTATCGAATAAAAGATATCTGGGAGTGAGTTAAAGAACGGAATCTCATCGAGGGGAATGAGGGGTTTATATATAGAATAATAGATAACGGGAGAGAGTTACAGACTGGAATCTAATTGAAGGGTGCAGTGGTTTTATATACAGAAAAATAGATACCCGGGAGTGAGTTACAGACTGGAATCTAATCGAGGGGTTCAGGGCGTTTATATATAGAATAATCGATACCCGGGAGTGAGTTACAGACAGGAATCTAATCGAGTGCTTCCGGGGGTTTATATATAGAATCATAGATACCCGGGATTGAGTTACAGGCTGGAATTTAATTAAGGGGTGCAGGGGGTTTATATATAGAATAATCGATGCCCGGGATTGAGTTACAGACTGGAATCTAATCGAGGGGTTCAGGGGGTTTATATATAGAATAATAAATACCTGGGATTGAGTTACAGACTACAATCTAATCGAGGGGTTCAGTGGGTTTATATAGAGAATAATAGATACCCGGGAGTGAGTTACAGACTGGAATCTAATTGAGGGGTGCAGGGGGTTTATATAGAGAATAATAGATACCCGGGATTGAGTTACAGACTGGAATCACGAACAGTTGAAAATATCATTTTTCTTGTGATGTGCTGAAGTGCAGGTTACAGAGGCTGATTCATGGAATGGGTAGTGTGAGTTTTTAACCAGCTTTATCCCAAATATCAAATTTAATTTCTCATTGGAACTGTTTGATGTTTTCTTAGTCTTGACACAAATGGATAGGGACTCTTTGGACCCTCACTGTTTGCAGCTTTTCACCATTTATAATGTAACCTGTTCCATCCTTTTTAAAGTGGGCAGCCACACATTTGCCTATAATGAAATCCATCTTTCACTATTTCACTCATTCACTTAAGGTGTACATATCTCTTTGGCATTTTAAGTGCAGGTTACAGATTGGATTGGAACTTTATGCTTTAAGAATCATTAACCAAGTTTCACAGAGTTAAACATCAAAACTGACATTCTGAAACAGGAGAGGGCCCCACAACTTCAATTCTGTGATTCTCTAGCACCTCATGATCTGTATCTTACAATATGTCTGCCCCCTTCATGTCTCTGAAGACTTGGGAAAGTCTTTCAGACATTGGGGAACCATTTCTGTCAATCGGGATATTTCCTTTGAAGCATTTCATTGTCTTGGGACATTTACAGTAAACGGCTCCTTCAAAGGACATCATTAAAATTCACTCTTTAATCATCCAAATCCTTTTGCCCATTCAGACTCCCTGGCCCTACATCCTTATTGTTTCAAAGCTAACTTACATTTCACAATGTAGGAATGTGTGAATGCAAACACTTTCTTCACACCTTTCCACAATACTAAGGCTCACAGTATTCAGGGTGAAATTTTCAAGACAACATTCATCAACTGACAGATTTCCAGCTCCAGCTAATTGTAGATTTTTATTTTTAATTTTGGGATAACAGGACTGAAATTGTACGGCATCCCAGTGTGAGATTTAAACTCCTGTTTATTTCAATCTTTAGCTCAGGAATTCACATTAAAACATGCAGAGAATTGAAACCTTCCTCATACAGTTGCCTGTTTGTTCCAGTGTTGGTATATTCCCTCTTTCTCTTGCGTTTTCACTAGTCTGAAGAAATTGAATTGTTGACATTGGATAATCATCCCTTTCCCATGAAAATGTAAACTCCTGGGAAACTGCAACAGACACAATCTTATGCAGTGATCAAAATCCTGCACCTTTATTCATCAATCCCATTTCCTATCTCTGTAGAAACTCCCTTCCACTGACAGATTCTGAGATCCATACTCAATCTCAAAAACCACCGCAGAAAAGTGACTGCTTATTTTAAACAGTAAATCTGAACTATTTGAAGTTCTGACTCAGTCACAGAATCGCAGAAATTTTGACTCTGTGGAATGAAAATTATCAGAATAACTTTGCAACATACAGGTAACCTGTAGTGACAGGAGGATACTTGTCTGTTCAAAAGGGATTCGATAAGATGCCTCACAAAGTTTGTTACTCAGGACAAGAGCTCATACATTCCCTAATCTCCCCACCCAGTTCCTCTCAGGATTTGACAATTTGATCAAGTCACCCCTGATGCTACTAAATTTCAGGGAATACAACCCGAGTTTGTGCAATCTCACTTTGCAATTTAACCCTTGGAATCCAGGTCTCATTCTGGCAAAGCTGTGATGCACTTGAACTGTCTCAACTGTCCCTGGAGTGTCGGATTAACCCGGGTCAAACGCATACACCCAGGTCAGGTTCAAGACTCACCTGTCTCACTCGCTGAGACGCTCTTGTATCAATGGCCTTATTGTAGTCGGATGCCGCGTTGGGAGCAGGACAGGTAGACGGGATTAGGATGACTGCTCATGTGGAGGGTAAACACGAGGAATCTATCAGAGAATCAGAACAGACCAGGGAGAATCAAACAAGGAAACTCATGTTCAATTTATTAGGCCTGATTTGTGGATTGTTTTTGTTTTGGGTGAGAATGTTGCCAACAAACACTCCCAGAGATGATGCATCAGGGGATAGATACAGAGTAAAGCTCCCTCGATACTGTCCCCATCAAACACTCCCAGGACAGGTACAGCACGGGGTTAGATACAGAGTAATGCATCCTCTACACTGTCCCCATCAAACAATCTCAGGACAGGAACTGGACAGGATAAGATACAGAGTAAAGCTCCCTCTACACTGTCCCCATCAAGCACTCCCAGGGCAGGTACAGGACAGGGTTATATACGGAGTAAAGCTCCCACTAAACTGTCCCCATCAAACACTCCCAGGACAGGTACAGCACGGTGTTAGATACAGAGTAAATCTCCCTCTACACTGTAACCATCAAACACTCCCAGTGCAGGTACAGTACGGGGTTAGATACAGACTAAAGCTTATTCTACACGGTCCTCACCAAACACTCCCAGGACAGGTACAGCACGGGGTTAGATACAGATTAAAGCTCCCTCTAAACTGTCCCCATCAAACACTCTCAGGGCAGGTAAAGCACTGGGTTAGATACAGAGTAAAGCTCCCTCTTCACCGTCCCCATCAAACACTCCCAGGACATGTACAGCACGGCGTTAGATACAGAGTAAATCTCCCTCGATACTGTCCCCATCAAACACTCCCAGGACAGGTACAGCACGGGGCTAGATACAGAGTAAAGCTCCCTCGATGCTGTCCTCATCAAACACTCCCAGGACAGGTACAGCACGGGGTTAGATACAGAATAAAGCAACCTCTGCACTGTCCCCATCAAACACTCCCAGGACAGGAACTGGACAGGATTAGATACAGAGTAAAGCTACCTCTACACTTTCCCCATCAAACCCTCCCAGGGCAGCTAAAGCAACGTGTTAAATACAGAGTAATGCTCCCTCTACACTGTCTCCATCAAACGCTCCCAGGGCAGGTACAGCACGGGGCTGGATGCAGAGTAAAGCATCCTCAATACTGTCCCCATCAAACACTCCCTGGACAGGTACAGGACGGGCTTTGATACAGAGTAAAGCTCCCTCTACACTCTGCCCATCACACACTCCCAGGGCAGGTACAGCAAGGGGTTAGATACAGAATAAAGCTCCCTCTGCATTGTCCCCATCAAACACTCCCAGGCCACATACAGCATGGGATTAGATGCAGAGTAAATCTCCCTCTATACTGTCCACATCAAACACTCCCAGTACAGGTACAGCACAATTTAGATACAGAGTAAAGCTTCCTCTACACTGTCCCCATCAAACACTCCCAAGACAGGTAAAGCTCGGGGTTAGATACAAAGTAAAGCTCCCTCTACACAGTCCCCCTCAAACACACCTAGGACAGGAACAGGACAGGGCTAGATACAGAGTAAAGCTCGCTCTATTCTCTCCCAATAAAACACTTTCAGGACTGGTACTGGACAGGATTAGATACAGAGTAATGCTCCCTCTGCACTGTCCCCATCAAACACTCCCTGGACAGGAACAGAACAGGGTTAGATACAGAGTAAAGCACCCTCTATACCTTCCCCATCAAACACTCCCAGGACAGGAACAGGACAGGGTTAGATACTGAGTATAGCTACCTCTACACTTGCCCCATCAAACACTCCCAGGGCAGTTAAAGCACTGGGTTAGATACAGAGAAAAGCTCCCTCTGCAGTGTCCCCATCAAACACTCCCTGGACAGGAACTGGACAGGGTTAGATACAGAGTAAACCTGCATCTATACTCCCCCCATCAAACACTCCCAGGACTGGTACAGCACGGGGTTAAATACAGAGTAAAGCTCCCCCTACACTGTGGCCATCATACACTCCCAGTGCTGGTACAGCACGGCGTTAGATAAGGAGTAAACCTCCCTCTACACTGTCCCTATCAAACACTCCCAGGACTGGTATTAACATTCAATGGACAGGAGCTGCAAGGGGTCCTGTCTGGAAAGAGAGAGGGAGAGAGAAAGCTGGAATGACAGAGACAGGGAAATGCCACCCCCTCCCCCAGAAACGTCGTGTGTTCCCTGTTGCAGTTCAGGAAAAGCTGCAGGCCGTTTCTGCACAGGGGGATCCCACAGGCAGCAATGTAATGCTATCCAGATGGGAACAGGGAGACACATTTCCTTCCCCAGCCTCATGCCTGCTGTAACCCTCCCTCTTCCCTCTCAGCCCCTCACCGGGCACCATGTGTGCTCTGAGTCCGGACACATCCCCAGAAAGGCCTAAACTCCTTCTCTTCAAACCGGGAACAAGCTGCTGCTTCCTGGGGGAGACTTTTTGAAATCTCCGTCCCAGCATCGATTTTTACAAACCAGGCGTCCCCGGGAGGGTGTGACTGAGGCTTTTCTGCAGAGACTGGGAGCTGGGCACTGACTCCACACTGGAGACCCTCCCCTAACCCCCCCCAGACCCTTTGTATCTTCCTCACCCCCAACCCCCTGCCTCTGTTTCACTGTCTTTCCCTGATTCCCTCGCTCTCCCCCCTCTCTCTCTGTTGTAACGTAGGGACACATCCTAGAGAGACTGAATTCAAATGACTGTTCCACCTCTCAATTCATCGCCCTGCCTAAAACACCAGCATTATTCAGGAATTAGCACAAACTTTTACACACTCTCACAGTTAGGACTTGGTAAAGGGCTCCTGAGGGACAGGAAATGAGTCCAATCAGCTCATTTTTAATCAATTAACTGGTTGTGGCGCAGTATGAAACACTGCAGGGAATTTGTGCACAGCAAGATCCCACAGGGTGCAACCAGCTCTGTTCAGCACTTTTTAAATGGGGAAATATTTACACAGAGAGAGAGAGGCAGCAAGTTGGAGAGGGACTAAGACAGTGAAGACCCCCGACCCCTTCAGAACCTCAGAAAGACTGAGCGCTTTGCAGTGAAAGAATGAATGTTTAAAATGCTCTCATTGTTAGTGAGTCACTTGCTTCACTGTCCCTGGATTTATTTTCGCAATTCAGCCTTTTCTAAAAGATGTGACTGGGAGCTGGGCAGAGTCTACACATTGGAGACCCCCAGATCCTGTGTCTATTCACACCCCCTCCTCTTGTTTTGCTACCTCAGCCCCTCTGTTTCAACCCTCTTTCCAGTCATTATGGCAAACTTGTGGTATTCTAAACTATTATCTTAAATTGTTAATAAATACTGAGAAACAGACACAGACACGGGCTTTGCAGCAGCAGAAAGAATGTGAATCATTCCATCCCGGGGGTTTTTACTTCCAGATTCAGTTTTAGAAAATTCAGAATTCAAATTCACAACAGCAAAGTGTGGGAGTGAACGCCCGAATCCTTCAATATTCCAGGGAATACACGTGGAATTTATGTCTCCATACCTGTGTCTCTGTCACGTTTAAAATACTAATGTTACATGAGTCAACTCTGTCCTAAATGTCCCATTGCTGTGGGGACATAAAATGGCCACTGTGAACAAACCTAACATGGCTGCCTGGTGTTTGTAGACTAGATTCTCAGAGGAAGAGAGGCGGGCAGAGAGGGAAAGAGAGCTGGGTAAGCGAGTGAGATAGAGAGAGGAGATCAAGCGATAAAAAAGGGATGAGTTGAGAGAGGGAGAGATGAAGCGAGGGGAGCGAGTGTAGGGTAAAGATATGGGGTGAGAGAGAGAAACAGAGAAATGTATAGAGTGGCAGAGAGATGGGGTGGGAGAGGGAGAGAAGGAACGAGACAGGGTGAGAGAAAGAGAAAGTGTAGGGGGAAACTGAAAATATTCAAAAATGTGTTAACATTATTGAGTGTAAAGAACAATATCCTGTGAGACATCCCTTCTCCATCTTTAAATTAGAGGGAGAGCCTTTAACCAACTTGAAAATGGGGGCAGACCCCTTCCTCAATTTGTGATGTGGAAGTGCTGGAATCAAATCGAGGGGTTCGGGGGGGCTTATATATAGAATATCATACCCGGGAGTGAGTTACAGACTGGAATCTAATCGAGGGGTTCGGGGTGGTTTATATATTGAATAACAGATACCCGGGAGTGAGTCACAGGCTGGAATCTAATCGAGGGGTTCGGGGTGGATTATATATAGAATAACAGATACCCGGGAGTGAGTCACAGGCTGGAATCTAATCGAGGGGTTCGGGGTGGATTATATATAGAATAACAGATACCCGGGAGTGAGTTACAGACTGGAATCTAATCGAGGAGGCCATTCAGCCCATCAAACTACTTTCGACACTCTGCAAGAAAAGTTTCACTGGTCTCACTCGTCCGCCCTTTCACCGAAACCCTGAAAATATTTTCCCTTCAGCTTCACACCCAAAATTTGCTGAAAAGAGAAATTCGGGATGGTGGGGAGAGGGGAAGGCTGATGGAGTGAGAGTGAGAGTAAATGAGAGAGAGAGGCAGAGAGATGGTGAGAGAGACAGATTGAGATAGAGAAAGAGAGACAAAACTCACCGAGAGAGAGAGAGGGACAGGACGAGATAGAGAGAGGGGCAGGGTGTTGTAGTGAGAGAGAGACAGTGAAAGGCGAGGCAAGAAAGAGAGCGATGGAGAAAGAGACAGGCTTATCTTAAACAGTTAATAAATACTGAGAAACAGACACAGACATGGGCTTTGTAGAAGCAGAATGAATGTGAATCATTCCATCCCGGGGGTTTTTACTTCCAGATTCAGTAATAGAAAATTCAGAATTCAAATTCACAACAGCAAAGTGTGGGGCTGAACGCCCGGATCCTTCAATATTCCTGGGAATACACAGGGAATTCGTGTCTCCATACCTGTGTCTCTGTCACGTTTAAAATACTAATGTTACATGAGTGAGGAGTCAACTCTGTCCTAAATGTCCCATTGCTGTGGGGACATAAAATGGCCACTGTGAACAAACCTAAAATGGCTTCCTGGTGTTTGTAGACTAGATTCTCAGAGGAAGAGAGGTAGGGAGAGAGGGAAAGAGAGCTGGGTAAGCGAGTGAGATAGGGAGAGGAGATCAAGCGATAAATAAGGGATGAGTTGAGAGAGAGAGATGAAGAGAGGGGAGCGAGTGTAGGGTAAAGATATGGGGTGAGAGAGAGAAACAGAGAAATATATAGGGTGGCAGAGAGATGGGGTGGGAGAGGGAGAGAAGGAACGAGACAGGATGAGAGAAAGTGTAGGGGGAAACTGAAAATGTTCAAAAATTTGTGAACATTATTGAGTGTAAAGGACAATATCCTGTGAGACATCCCTTCTCCATCTTAAAATTAGAGGGAGAGCCTTTAACCAACTTTAAAATGGGGGAGACCCCTTCCTCTACTTGTGGTGTGGAAGTGCTGGAATCTAATCGAGGGGTTGGGGGTGGTTTATATATAGAATAACATACCCGGGAGTGAGTTACAGACTGGAATCTAATCGAGGGGTTGGGGGTGGTTTATATATAGAATAACATACCCGGGAGTGAGTTACAGACTGGAATCTAATCGAGGGGTTGTGGGTGGTTTCTATATAGAATAACATACCCGGGAGTGAGTTACAGACTGGATCTAATCGAGGGATTCGGGATGGTTTATATATAGAATAACATATACCCGGGAGTGAGTTACAGGCTGGAATCTAATCGAGGGGTTCGGGGTGGTTCATATACAGAATAACAAATAACAGGAGTGAGTTACAGACTGGAATCTAATCGAGGGGTTCCGGGTGGATTATATATAGAATAACAGATAACCGGGAGTGAGTTACAGACTGGAATCTAACCGAGGGGTTCGGGGTGGTTTATATATAGAATAACAGATGCCCGGGAGTGACTTACAGACTGGAATCTAATCGAGGGGTTCGGGGTGGTTTATATGTAGAATAACAGATACCCGGGAGTGAGTTACAGGCTGGAATCTTATTGAGGGGTTCGGGGTGGATAATATATAGAATAACAGATACCTCCGATTGAGTAACAGACTGGAATCTAATCGAGGAGGCCATTCAGCCCATCAAACTACTTTCGACACTCTGCAAGGAAAGTTTCCCTGGTCTCTCTCGTCCGCCCTTTCCCCGAAACCCTGAAAATATTTTCCCTTCAGCTTCACGCCCAAAATTTGCTGAAAAGGGAAATTGGGGATGGTGGGGAGAGGGGGAGGCTGATGGAGTGAGAGAGAGAGTATGTGAGAGAGAGAGGCAGAGAGATGGTGAGAGAAAGGCAGATTGAGATAGAGAAAGAGAGACAAAACTCGCCAAGAGAGAGAGAGAGACAGGGCGAGAGAGAGAGAGGGGCAGGGTGTTGTAGTGAGAGAGAGACAGTGAAAGGCGAGGCGAGAAAGAGAGCCATGGAGAAAGAGACAGGCGTGGGAGACAACGAATGTGACAGAGAGTCAGTGGCAGAGCGAGGGAGAGAGAGCGACAGAGAGAGGTGGTGATAGGGATAGAGACGGGGCGATAGAGAGAGGGTCAGAGAATGACAGAGATAGAATGAGAGACAGAGAGAGAGGGTGAAGGGCAGAGAGATGGGGTGAGAGAGAGAGGGAAATAGTTACAGTGAGATGGGATGAGAAAGAAAGAGAGAGAGCGCGAGAGAGAGAGAGAGATGGAATTAGTGAGAGTGAGATGGGGTGAGAGAGAGAGGGTGAAGGGCAGAGAGATGGGGTGAGAGAGAGAGGGAAATAGTTACAGTGAGATGGGGTGAGAAAGAAAGAGAGAGAGCGCGAGAGAGAGAGAGAGAGAGAGGGAAATAGTGAGAGTGAGATGGGGTGAGAAAGAAAGAGAGATAGGATGAGAGAGAGAGAGTGAGGGAAATAGTGAGTGAGATGGGGTGAGAAAGAAAGAGAGAGAGCGCGAGAGAGAGAGAGAGCGGGAAATAGTGAGAGTGAGATGGGGTGAGAAAGAAAGAGAGAGAGGGCGAGAGAGAGAGGGTCAGAGAATGACAGAGAGATAAAATGAAAGACAGAGAGGGTGAAGGGGAGAGAGATGGGGCGAGAGAGAGGGAGATAGCGACAATGAGATGGGCTGAGGGAGAAAGAGAGAGAGGGCAAGAGAGAGAGATAGAGAGAGGCGATTGAATGAAAGAAAAATGGGTGGGGTGAGGGAGAGGCAGAGAGAGGGAAGTGAGTGTCCGAAATAGCGAAGGGATGAGAGAGAGTATCAGAGAGACGAGTCGAGGGAAGGAAAAAGCGGTAGGGAGAGAGAGACCTGACGAAATGGGGCGAGAACCATTCTCAATATTTAAAATGGAGGCAGATAACTTCTCCACCGTTAAAACGGAGGGAGTTCCCTTTTCCGTCTTTAAAATGGACGGAGATATCTGTGTCTCTGTCACGTTGAAAGTACTAATTTTCCATTCGTGAGGAGCCAAATCTGTCCTAAATGTCCCATTCCTGTGGGGACATAAAATGGCCACTGGGAACAAACCTAACATGTCTGCCTGGTGTTTGTAGACTAGATTCTCAGAGGAAGAGAGACAGGGAGAGAAGACACTGATCGAGTGAATGAGAAATAGAGACTCTCAGACCAAGTGGGTGACTGAGAGCCAGACAGTGAATAAAGGATATTGGTCATAGCACATGGAAAGAGCAAGAGGCCATTTAACCCTCCAACCCTGTTCTGACATTCAATGAGATCCTGGCTGATCTGTGACTGAACCCCTTGGTCTCATATCTCTGCAGCGTGTTAGCTAACAGAAATCTATCAGCCTCAGTTTTAAACATGGACTAGTGGCTCAGCATCAATTTCCGTTCATGTGAGAGAGATCCAAACTAATACCACACTTGGCGTTTTAAAGTGTTTCTTAGATTCTCTCCTGAAATTCTAAAATTCTAAACATAGTTGAAAAACCATGGCCTCAAGGCCCAGACTCCCCAAACCAGCGGGAATAGTTACTCTTTTTCAAACCTCCACTTGCATTATTATCCTGAAATATTGCATCAAATCACCCCCTCACCTAAATTCCAGTGTAAAGCTTCATCCACACTGTTCAACAAACACACCCAAACCAAATACAGTATGGGGTTCGAGAGAGAGTAACATTCCCTCTGCTCTGTCCCATCAAACAGGCCCAGGGAAGGGGCAGCACAGGGTTAGATACCAAGTAAAGACAGGGCCTATTGAGTGATGAACAGAATTTCTCCATCTTTAAAATGGAGGGAGATATCTGTGTCTCTGTCACGTTGAAAGGACTAATTTACCAATTGTGAGGAGTCAACTCTGTCATAAATGTCCCAGTGCTGTGGGCACATAAAATGGCCACTGTGAACAAACCTAAAATGGCTGCCTGGAGTTTGGGGATTTTTCTTACAGAATCTGAGAGAGGGAGAGAGAGAGAGAGAGAGAGAGCAGATGCGGAATGAGGGAATGTTAAAGAGAGAGACACAGAGTGAGAGGGGATGAACAGGCAGACGATGAAAGATTGATATCGGTCATAACATTGGGACATTTCTGACTGAGTTGAATTATGGCAAACTAGTGGCATTCTATCCTATTATCTTAAATTGTTAATAAATACTGAGAAACAGACACAGACACGGGCTTTGCAGCAGCAGAAAGAATGTGAATCATTCCATCCCGGGGGTTTTTACTTCCAGATTCAGTTTTAGAAAATTCAGAATTCAAATTCACAGCAGCAAAGTGTGGGAGTGAACGCCCGGATCCTTCAATATTCCAGGGAATACACGTGGAATTTATGTCTCCATACCTGTGTCTCTGTCACGTTTAAAATATTAATGTTACATGAGTCAACTCTGTCCTAAGTGTCCCATTGCTGTGGGGACATAAAATGGCCACTGTGAACAAACCTAAAATGGCTGCCTGGTGTTTGTAGTCTAGATTCTCAGAGGAAGAGAGACAGGGAGAGAGGGAAAGAGAGCTGGGTAAGCGAGTGAGATAGAGAGAGGAGATCAAGCGATAAAAAAGGGATGAGGTGAGAGAGAGAGATGAAGAGAGGGGAGCGAGTGTAGGGTAAAGATATGGGGTGAGAGAGAGAAACAGAGAAATATATAGGGTGGCAGAGAGATGGGGTGGGAGAGGGAGAGAAGGAACGAGACAGGGTAAGAGAAAGAGAAAGTGTAGGGGGAAACTGAAAATGTTCAAAAATTTGTTAACATTATTGTGTAAAGAACAATATCCTGTGAGACATCCCTTCTCCATCTTTAAATTAGAGGGAGAGCCTTTAACCAACTTTAAAATGGGGGGGACCCCTTCCTCAATTTGTGATGTGGAAGTGCTGGAATCTAATAGAGGGGTTCGGGGTGGTTTATATATAGAAAAACATACCCGGGAGTGAGTTGCAGACTGGAATCTAATCGAGGGGTTCGGGTTGGTTTATATATAGAATAACAGATACTCGGGAGTGAGTTACAGACTGGAATCTAATCGAGGGGTTCGGGGTGGTTTATATACAGAATAACAAATACCAGGGAGTGACTTACAGACTGGAATCTAATCGAGGGGTTCGAGTTGGTTTATATATAGAATAACAGATGCCCGGGAGTGAGTTACAGACTGGAATCTAATCGAGGGGTTTGGGGTGTTTAATATATAGAATAACAGATGCCCGGGAGTGAGTTACAGACTGGAATCTAATCGAGGGGTTCGGGGTGGATTATATATAGAATACCAGATACCCGGGAGTGAGTTACAGGCTGGAATCTAATCGAGGGGTTCAGGGGGTTTATATATAGAATAACAGATATCCGGGAGTGAGTTACAGACTGGAATCAAATCGAGGGGTTCAGGGGGTTTATATATAGAATAACAGATATCCGGAAGTGAGTTACCGACTGGAATCTAATCGAAGAGGCCATTCAGCCCATCAAACTACTTTCGACACTCTGCAAGGAAAGTTTAACTGGTCTCACTCATCCGCCCTTTCCCCGAAACCCTGAAAATATTTTCCCTTCAGCTTCACACCCAAAATTTGATGAAAAGGGAAATTGGGGATGGTGGGGAGAGGGGGAGGCTGATGGAGTGAGAGAGAGAGAGAGGCAGAGAGATGGTGAGAGAGAGACAGATTGAGATAGAGAGAGAGAGACAAAACTCGCCGAGAGAGAGAGAGAGACAGGGTGAGCAAGAGAGAGGGGCAGGGTGTTGTAGTGAGAGAGAGACAGTGAAAGGCGAGGCGAGAAAGAGAGCGATGGAGAAAGAGACAGGCTTATCTTAAACAGTTAATAAATACTGAGAAACAGACACAGACACGGGCTTTGTAGAAGCAGAATGAATGTGAATCATTCCATCCCGGGGGTTTTTACTTCCAGATTCAGTAATAGAAAGTTCAGAATTCAAATTCACAGCTGCAAGGTGTGGGACTGAACGCCCAGATCCTTCAATATTCTAGGGAATACACAGGGAATTCATGTCTCCATACCTGTGTCTCTGTCACGTTTAAAATATTAATGTTACATGAGAGAGGGGTCAACTCTGTCCTAAATGTCCCATTCCTGTGGGGACATAAAATGGCCACTGTGAACAAACCTAAAATGTCTGCCTGGTGTTTGTAGACTAGATTCTCAGAGGAAGAGAGACAGGGAGAGAAGACACAGATCGAGTGAATGAGAAATAGAGACTCTCAGACCAAGTGGGTGACTGAGAGCCAGACAGTGAATAAAGGATATTGGTCATAGCACATGGAAAGAGCAAGAGGCCATTTAACCCTCCAACCCTGTTCTGACATTCAATGAGATCCTGGCTGATCTGTGACTGAACCCCTTGGTCTCATATCTCTGCAGCGTGTTAGCTAACAGAAATCTATCAGCCTCAGTTTTAAACATGGACTAGTGGCTCAGCATCAATTTCCATTCATGTGAGAGAGATCCAAACTAATACCACACTTGGTGTTTTAAAATGTTTCTTAGTTTCCCTCCTGAAATTCTAAAATTCTAAACATAGTTGAAAAACCATGACCCCAAGGCCCAGACTCCCCAAACCGGCGGGAATGGTTAGTCTTTTTCAAACCTCTACTTGCATTATTATCCTGAAATATTTCATCAAATCACCCCCTCACCTATATTCCAGTGTAAAGCTTCATCTACACTGTTCAACAAACACACCCAAACCAAATACAGTATGGGGTTCGATAGAGAGTAACATTCCCTCTGCTCTGTCCCATCAAACAGGCCCAGGGAAGGGGCAGCACAGGGTTAGATACCAAGTAAAGACAGGGCCTATTGAGTGATAAACAGAGTTTCTCCATCTTTAAAATGGAGGGAGATATCTGTGTCTCTGTCACGTTGAAAGGACTAATTTACCATTCGTGAGGAGTCAACTCTGTCATAAATGTCCCAGTGCTGTGGGCACATAAAATGGCCACTGTGAACAAACCTAAAATGGCTGCCTGGAGTTTGGGGATTTTTCTTACAGAATCTGAGAGAGGGAGAGAGAGAGAGAGAGAGAGCAGATGCGGAATGAGGGAATGTTAAAGAGAGAGACACAGAGTGAGAGGGGATGAACAGGCAGATGATGAAAGATTGATATCGGTCATAACATTGGGACATTTCTGACTGAGTTGAATTATGGCAAACTAGTGGCATTCTATCCTATTATCTTAAATTGTTAATAAATACTGAGAAACAGACACAGACACGGGCTTTGCAGCAGCAGAAAGAATGTGAATCATTCCATCCCGGGGGTTTTTACTTCCAGATTCAGTTTTTGAAAATTCAGAATTCAAATTCACAGCAGCAAAGTGTGGGACTGAACGCCCGGATCCTCCACTATTCCAGGGAATACACGTGGAATTTATGTCTCCATACCTGTGTCTCTGTCACGTTTAAAATATTAATGTTACATGAGTCAACTCTGTCCTAAATGTCCCATTGCTGTGGGGACATAAAATGGCCACTGTGAACAAACCTAAAATGGCTGCCTGGTGTTTGTAGACTAGATTCTCAGAGGAAGAGAGGCAGGGAGAGAGGGAAAGAGAGCTGTGTAAGCGAGTGAGATAGAGAGAGGAGATCAAGCGATAAAAAAGGGATGAGGTGAGAGAGAGAGATGAAGAGAGGGGAGCGAGTGTAGGGTAAAGATATGGGGAGAGAGAGAGAAACAGAGAAATGTATAGGGTGGCAGAGAGACGGGGTGGGAGATGGAGAGAAGGAACGAGACAGGGTAAGAGAAAGAGAAAGTGTAGGGGGAAAATGAAAATGTTCAAAAATTTGTTAACATTATTGTGTAAAGAACAATATCCTGTGAGACATCCCTTCTCCATCTTTAAATTAGAGGGAGAGCCTTTAACCAACTTTAAAATGGGGGGGACCCCTTCCTCAATTTGTGATGTGGAAGTGCTGGAATCTAATAGAGGGGTTCGGGGTGGTTCATATATAGAAAAACATACCCGGGAGTGAGTTGCAGACTGGAATCTAATCGAGGGGTTCGGGTTGGTTTATATATAGAATAGCAGATACTCGGGAGTGAGTTACAGACTGGAATCTAATCGAGGGGTTCGGGGTGGTTTATATACAGAATAACAAATACCAGGGAGTGACTTACAGACTGGAATCTAATCGAGGGGTTCGAGTTGGTTTATATACAGAATAACAGATGCCCGGGAGTGAGTTACAGACTGGAATCTAATCGAGGGGTTTGGGGTGGTTTATATATAGAATAACAGATGCCCGGGAGTGAGTTACAGGCTGAATCTAATCGAGGGGTTCGGGGTGGATTATATATAGAATAACAGATACCCGGGAGTGAGTTACAGGCTGGAATCTAATCGAGGGGTACAGGGGGTTTATCTATAGAATAACAGATACCCGGGAGTGAGTTACAGACTGGAATCAAATCGAGGGGTTCAGGGGGTTTATATATAGAATAACAGATATCCGGAAGTGAGTTACCGACTGGAATCTAATCGAAGAGGCCATTCAGCCCGTCAAACTACTTTCGACACTCTGCAAGGAAAGTTTAACTGGTCTCACTCATCCGCCCTTTCCCCGAAACCCTGAAAATATTTTCCCTTCAGCTTCACACCCAAAATTTGATGAAAAGGAAAATTGGGGATGGTGGGGAGAGGGGGAGGCTGATAGAGTGAGAGAGAGAGTGAGAGAGAGAGAGAGGCAGAGAGATGGTGAGAGAGAGACAGATTGAGATAGAGAGAGAGAGACAAAACTCGCCAAGAGAGAGAGAGAGACAGGGCGAGCAAGAGAGAGGGGCAGGGTGTTGTAGTGAGAGAGTGACAGTGAAAGGCGAGGCGAGAAAGAGAGCGATGGAGAAAGAGACAGGCTTATCTTAAACAGTTAATAAATACTGAGAAACAGACACAGACACGGGCTTTGTAGAAGCAGAATGAATGTGAATCATTCCATCCCGGGGGTTTTTACTTCCAGATTCAGTAATAGAAAATTCAGAATTCAAATTCACAGCTGCAAGGTGTGGGACTGAACGCCCAGATCCTTCAATATTCCAGGGAATACACAGGGAATTCATGTCTCCATACCTGTGTCTCTGTCACGTTTAAAATATTAATGTTACATGAGAGAGGGGTCAACTCTGTCCTAAGTGTCCCATTCCTGTGGGGACATAAAATGGCCACTGTGAACAAACCTAAAATGGCTGCCTGGTGTTTGTAGACTAGATTCTCAGAGGAAGAGAGACAGGGAGAGAAGACACAGATCGAGTGAATGAGAAATAGAGACTCTCAGACCAAGTGGGTGACTGAGAGCCAGACAGTGAATAAAGGATATTGGTCATAGCACATGGAAAGAGCAAGAGGCCATTTAACCCTCCAACCCTGTTCTGACATTCAATGAGATCCTGGCTGATCTGTGATTGAACCCCTTGGTCTCATATCTCTGCAGCGTGTTAGCTAACAGAAATCTATCAGCCTCAGTTTTAAACATGGACTAGTGGCTCAGCATCAATTTCCATTCATGTGAGAGAGATCCAAACTAATACCACACTTGGTGTTTTAAAATGTTTCTTAGTTTCCCTCCTGAAATTCTAAAATTCTAAACATAGTTGAAAAACCATGACCCCAAGGCCCAGACTCCCCAAACCGGCGGGAATAGTTACTCTTTTTCCAACCTCTACTTGCATTATTATCCTGAAATATTGCATCAAATCACCCCCTCACCTATATTCCAGTGTAAAGCTTCATCCACACTGTTCAACAAACACACCCAAACCAACTACAGTATGGGGTTCGATAGAGAGTAACATTCCCTCTGCTCTGTCCCATCAAACAGGCCCAGGGAAGGGGCAGCACAGGGTTAGATACCAAGTAAAGACAGGGCCTATTGAGTGATAAACAGAATTTCTCCATCTTTAAAATGGAGGGAGATATCTGTGTCTCTGTCACGTTGAAAGGACTAATTTACCATTCGTGAGGAGTCAACTCTGTCATAAATGTCCCAGTGCTGTGGGAACATAAAATGGCCACTGTGAACAAACCTAAAATGGACGCCTGGAGTTTGGGGATTTTTCTTACAGAATCTGAGAGAGGGAGAGAGAGAGAGAGAGAGCAGATGCGGAATGAGGGAATGTTAAAGAGAGAGACACAGAGTGAGAGGGGATGAACAGGCAGACGATGAAAGATTGATATCGGTCATAACATTGGGACATTTCTGACTGAGTTGAATTATGGCAAACTAGTGGCATTCTATCCTATTATCTTAAATTGTTAATAAATACTGAGAAACAGACACAGACACGGGCTTTGCAGCAGCAGAAAGAATGTGAATCATTCCATCCCGGGGGTGTTTACTTCCAGATTCAGTTTTTGAAAATTCAGAATTCAATTTCACAGCAGCAAAGTGTGGGACTGAACGCCCGGATCCTCCACTATTCCAGGGAATACACGTGGAATTTATGTCTCCATACCTGTGTCTCTGTCACGTTTAAAATATTAATGTTACATGAGTCAACTCTGTCCTAAATGTCCCATTGCTGTGGGGACATAAAATGGCCACTGTGAACAAACCTAAAATGGCTGCCTGGTGTTTGTAGTCTAGATTCTCAGAGGAAGAGAGGCAGGGAGAGAGGGAAAGAGAGCTGGGTAAGCGAGTGAGATAGAGAGAGGAGATCAAGCGATAAAAAAGGGATGAGTTGAGTGAGAGAGATGAAGAGAGAGGAGCGAGTGTAGGGTAAAGATATGGGGTGAGAGAGAGAAACAGAGAAATATATAGGGTGGCAGAGAGATGGGGTGGGAGAGGGAGAGAAGGAACGAGACAGGGTGAGAGAAAGAGAAAGTGTAGGGGGAAACTGAAAATGTTCAAAAATGTGTTAACATTATTGAGGGTAAAGAACAATATCTTGTGAGACATCCCTTCTCCTTCTTTAAAATAGAGGGAGAGCCTTTAACCAACTTTAAAATGGGGGGAGACCCCTTCCTCAACTTGTGATGTGGAAGTGCTGGAATCTAATCGAGGGGTTTGGGGTGGTTATATATAGAATAACATACCGGGAGTGAGTTACAGACTGGAATCTAATCGAGGGGTTCGGGGTGGTTTAAATACAGAATAAAAAATACCCGGGAGTGAGTTACAGACTGGAATCTAATAGAGGGGTTCGGGGTGGATTATATATAGAATAACAGATAACCGGGAGTGATTTACAGACTGGAATCTAATCGAAGGGTTCGGGGTGGCTTATATATAGAATAACAGACACCCGGGAGTGAGTTACAGACTGGAATATAATCGAGGGGTTCGGGGTGGTTTATATATAGAATAACAGATACCCGGGAGTGAGTTACAGACTGGAATCTAATCGAGGGGTTCGGGGTGGATTATATATATAGAATAACAGTTACCCGGGATTGTGTTACAGACTGGAATCTAATCGAGGGGTTCGGGGTGGTTTATATATATAATAACAGATACCCGGGAGTGAGTTACAAGCTGGAATCTAATCGAGGACTTCAGGGGGTTTATTTATAGAATAACAGATACCCAGGAGTGAGTTACAGACTGGAATCTAATCGAGGGGTTAGGGGTGGTTCATATATATAATAACAGATACCTGGGAGTGAGTTACAAGCTGGAATCTAACCGAGGGGTTCGAGGTGGATTATATATAGAATAACAGATACCCGTGATGGAGTTACAGACTGGAATCGAATTGTTGAGTTTGGAGGGTATATATATATATATATATATATATATAGGCTAACAGATACCGGGAATGAGTTACAGATTCGAATCTAATGGAGGATTTTTGGAATGGATTAAATATAGAAAATCAGATACCTGAGAGTGAGTTATAGACTGGAATCTAATCGAGAGTTTCGGGGATTTATATATAGAATCACAGATACCCGAGAGTGAGTTACAGACTGGAACCTAATCAAGGGGTTTGGGGGGTTTATATTTAGAATCAGATACCCGAGTGTGAGATACAGACTGGAATCAAATCGAGGGGTTTGGGGGATTTATATATAGATTAATAGATACCCGAGAGTGAGTTACATACTGGAATCAAATCGAGGGGTTCGGGGGGTTTATATATAAATCATATGAATATAATATATATAGAATAACAGAACCCCGGGTATGATAACAGACTGAAATCTTGTCGAGGGATTTGGGACATTTATATACAGAATAACAGTTACAAGGGAATGAGTTACAGACTGGAATCAAATCGAGGGGTTTGGGGCGGTCTATATATAGAATAACAGATACCCGGGAGTGAGTTACAGACAGGAATCTAATCGAGGGGTTTGGGGTGGTCTATATATAGAATAACAGATACCCGGGAGTGAGTTACAGACTGGAATCTAATCGAGGGGTTCGGGGTGGTTTATATATAGAATAACAGATACACGGCAGTGTGTTACAGACTGGAATCTAATCGAGGTGTTCTTGGTGGTTTATATATAGAATAACAGATACCCGGGAGAGAGTTACAGACTGGAATCTAACGGAGGGGTTTGGGGTGGTTTATATATAGAATAACAGACGCCCGGCAGTGTGTTACAGACTGGAATCTGATCGAGGTGTTCTTGGTGGTTTATATATAGAATAACAGATACCCGGGAGAGAGTTACAGACTGGAATCTAATGGAGGGGTTTGGAGTGGTTTATATATAGAATAACAGATGCCCGGGAGTGAGTTACAGGCTGCAATTTAATCGAGGGGATCGGGGTGGTTTATATATTAATCATGTAGATATAATATATATCGAATAAAAGATATCCGGGAGTGAGTTACATAACGGAATCTCAGCGAGGGGATTGAAGGGTTTATATATAAAATAATAGATACCCGGGATTGAGTTACAGACTGGAATCTAATTGAGGGGTGCAGGGGGTTTATATATAGAATAATAGATACCCGGGAGTGAGTTACAGACTGGAATCTAATCGAGGGGTTCAGGGGATTTATATATAGAATCATAGATACCCGGGAGTGAGTTACAGGCTGGAATCTGATCGAAGGGTTCAGGGGGTTTATATATAGAATAATAGCCACGCGGGATTGAGTTACAGACCGGAATCTAATCGAGGGGTTCAGGGGGTTTATATATAGAATAACAGATACCCGGGATTGAGTTACAGACTGGAATCTAATCGAGGGTTTTGGGGGATTTATATATAGAATAACAGATACCCGAGAGTGATTTACAGACTGGAATCAAATCGAGGGGTTCGGGGGGTTTATATATAAATGATATGAATATAATATATATAGAATAACAGAAGCCCGGGAATGAGTAACAGACTGAAATCTAGTCGAGGGGTTTGGGACATTTATATACAGAATAACAGTTAGACGGGAATGAGTTACAGACTGGAATCAAATCGAGGGGTTTGGGGTGGTCTATATATAGAATAACAGATACCGGGGAGTGAGTTACAGACTGGAATCTAATTGAGGGATTCAGGGGGTTTATATATAGAATTATCGATACCCGGGATTGAGTTACAGACTGGAATCTAATCGAGGGGTTCAGGGGGTTTATATATAGAATCATAGATACCCGGGAGTGAGTTACAGACTGGAATCTAATAGAGGGGATCAGGGGGTTTATATATAGAATAATAAATACACGGGTTTGAGTTACAGGCTGGAATCAAGAACAGTTTAAAATATCATTTTTCTTGTGATGTGCTGAAGTGCAGGTTACAGAGGCTGATTCATGGAATGGGTAGTGTGAGTTTTTAACCAGCTTTATCCCAAATATCAAATTTAATTTCTCATTGGAACTGTTTGATGTTTTCTTAGTCTTGACACAAATGGATAGGGACTCTTTGGACCCTCACTGTTTGCAGCTTTTCACCATTTATAATGTAACCTGTTTCTTCCTTTTTAAAGTGGGCAGCCACACATTTGCCTACAATGAAATCCATCTTTCACTATTTCACTCATTCACTTAAGGTGTACATATCTCTTTGGAATTTGAAGTGCAGGTTACAGATTGGATTGGAACTTTCTGCTTTCTGAATCATTAGCCAAGTTTCACAGAGTTAAACATCAAAACTGACATTCTCAAACAGGAGAGGGCCCCACAACTTCAATTCTGTGGTTCCCTGGTATCTCATGATCTGTATCATACAATATCTCTGCCCCCTTCATGTCTCTGCAGACTTGGGAAAGTGTTTCAGACATTGGGGAACCATTTCTGTCAACCAGGATATTTGCTTTGAAGCATTTCATTGTCTCGGGACATTTACAGTAAACGGCTTCTTCAAAGGACATCATTAACATTCACTCTTTAATCAACCGAATCCTGTTGTCCATTCAGACTACCTGGCCCTACATCCTATTGTTTCACAATTAACTTACATTTCACAATGTAGGAATGTGTGAATGCAAACACTTTCTTCACACGTTTCCACAATACTAAGGCTCACACTATTCAGGGTGAAATTTTCAAGACAACATTCATCAACTGACAGATTTCCAGCTCCAAATAGAAGCTTCAAGATACAGAAAGTGGCACAGAAACGAAACATCTGATTTATCTGAATCTGCATCCGTTATTGGACAGCGCGGGGTTAGATAGGAATTAAAGTTGTTCTTAAATTGTCCCCATCAAACACTCCCAGAACAGGTACAGCATGGGGTTTGATACAGAGTACAGCTCCCTCAACAGTAGAGTTATGAGGTTAAAAAGCCTCATTCTCCTTTGAATTAGATTTCAAAATAAACACAGTGTTCAAATTAAAAGTTCATCAGCTGGAGAAAAGGGTAAAGCTCCAAATATTTTTCAACGTGCCTGGGTATAAACAACATTGTCCTGTCATATCGTTTATCCATGGAATCTAATCGAGGGATTTTGGGGATTTATATACAGAATAACATACCCGGGAGTGAGTTACAGACTGGAATCTAATCGAGGGGTGCGGGGTAGTTTATATATAAAATAACAGACACCTGGGAGTGAGTTACAGACTGGAATCTAATAGAGGTGTTTGGTGGGTTTATATATAGTGCCAATGTCACATTCCTGTGGCGTCAACTCTGTCAGAAATGTCCCAGTGCTTTGGGGACATAATATGGCCTCTGTGAACAAACCTAAAAGGCTGACTGCTGTTTGTGTCATTTATTTAGATTCTGAGAGAGAGGAAGAGAGAGAGAGAGAGAGACCGAGCGAGTGAGAAGAGAGAGACTCACATCGAGAGGGAGATCAAGAGACAGAGATTGAAGGAAGGATATTTATCATAGTACATTGGAAGAGGAAGATTCCATTTCTCCCCGCACCCTGTTTCCGACATTCAATGAGATCCTGGCTGATCTCTGATCTTCCTCCATATCTCTTTACACCTTTGCCTAACAAAAATCTATCAGCCTCAAATTGAAACATGAACAAGAGACTTTGCGTCAATTACCGTTTGCAGAAAATTGTTTCAAACTAAAGCTTTGGCTACACTGTTCATCAAACACTCCCAACCCAAATATAGTATGGGGTTCGATACAGAGTCAAATTACCTCTGCTCTAACCCAAGAAATTTTTAGTTGTAGGTTTTTATTTTTAATTTTTGGCTAACAGGACTCAAATTGTCCAAGTGTGAGATTTAAACTCCTGTTTAGTTCAATCTTTAGCTCAGGAATTCACATTAAAACATGCAGAGAATTGAAACCTTCCTCATACAGTTGCCTGTTTGTTCCAGTGTTGGTATATTCCCTCTTTCTCTTGCGTTTTCACTTGTCTGAAGAAATTGAATTGTTGACATTGGATAATCATCCTTTTCCCATGAAAATGTAAACTCCTGGGAAACTGCAACAGACACAATCTTATGCAGTGAACAAAATCCTGCACCTTTATTCATCAATCCCATTTCCTATCTCTGTAGAAACTCCCTTCCACTGACAGATTCTGAGATCCATTCTCAATCGCAAAAACCACCACAGAAAAGTGACTGCTTATTTTAAACAGTGAATCTGAGCTATTTGAAGTTCTGACTCAGACACAGAATCGCAGAAATTTTGACTCTGTGGGATGAAAATTATCAGAATAACTTTGCAACATACAGATAACCTATAGTGACAGGTGGATACTTGTCTGTTCAAAAGGGATTCGATAAGATGCCTCACAAAGATTGTTACTCAGGACAAGAGCTCATGCATTCCCCTAATCTCCCCCCTCCATTCCTCTCAGGATTTGACAATTTGATCAAGTCACCCCTGATGCTACTAAATTTCAGGGAATACAACCCGAGTTTGTGCAATCTCACTTTGCACTTTAACCCTTGGAATCCAGGTCTCATTCTGGCAAAGCTGTGATGCACTCGAACTGTCTAAACTGTCCCTGGAGTGTCGGCTTAACCCGGGTCACTCACATATACCCAGGTCAGGTTCAAGACTCACCTGTCTCACTCACTGAGACGCTCCTGTATCACTGGCCTTATTGTAGTTGGATGCCGCGTTGGGAGCAGGACAGGTAGACGGGATTAGGAAGACTGCTCATGTGGAGGGTAAACACGAGGAATCTATCAGAGAATCAGAACAGACCAGGGAGAATCAAACAAGGAAACTGATGTTCAATTTATTAGGCCTGATTTGTGGATTGTTTTTGTTTTGGGCGAGAAGGTTGCCAACAAACAGTCCCAGAAAGGAAGCAGCAGGGGCTAGATACAGAGTAAAGCTCCCTCGATACTGTCCCCATCAAACACTCCCAGGACAGGTACAGCACGGGGCTAGATACAGATTAAATCTCCCTCGATAATGTCACCATCAAACGCTCCCAGACAAGGTACAGCACGGGATTAGATAGAGAGTGATGCTCTCTCTACACTGTGCCCATCAAACACTCCCAGGGCTGGTACAGCACGGGTTAAGATACAGAATAAAGCTCCCTCTGCACAGTCCCCATCAAACACTCCCAGGACAGGTACAGCACAGAGTTAGAAACAGATTAAAGCTCCGTCTATACTGTCCCCATCATACATTCCCAGGACAGGAACAGGACAGGTTTAGATCGAGAGTAAAGCTAACTCTACACTTTCCCCATCAAACACTCCCAGGACTTGTACAGCACATGGTTAGATACAGAGTAAATCTTCCTCTACTCTGACCCCATCAAACACTCACAGGACACGTACAGCACGGGGTTAGATACAGAATAAATCTCCCTCTACACTGTCCCCATCAAACACTCCCAGGGCAGGTAAAGCACTGGGTTAGATACAGAGTTAAGCTCCCTCGATACTGTCCCCATCAAACACTCCCAGGACATGTACAGCAAGGGGTTAGATACAGAGTAAAGCTCCCTCTATACTGTCCCCATCAAACACTCCCTGGACAGGTACAGCACGGGGTTAGATACGGATAAAGCTCCCTCGATACTGTCCCCATCAAGCACTCCCAGGAAAGGTACAGCACGGGGTTAGATACAGAGTAAAGCTCCCTCTATACTGTCCCCATCAGAAACTCTCAGGACAGAACAGCACGGGGTTAGATACGGATAAAGCTCCCTCGGTACTGTTCCCATCAAGCACTCCCAAGACAGGTTAGCACGGGGTTAGATACAGAGTAAAGCTCCCTCGATACTGTACCCATCAAACACTCCCAGGACAGGTACAGCACGGGGTTAGATATAGAGTAAAGCTCCCTCTATACTGACCCATCAAACACTCCCATGAAAGGTACAGCACAGAGTTAGACACAGAGTAAAGCTCCCTCTGCACTGTTCCAATCAAACACTCCCTGGACAGGAACAGGACAGGGTTATATACAGAGTAAACCTCCCTCTATACTCTCCCCATCAAACACTCACAGGACTGGTACAGCACGGGGTTAAATACAGAGTAAAGCTCCCTCTACACTTTCCCCATCAAACATTCCCATGTCCAGTACAGCACAGGGTTAGATACAGTGTAAACCTCCCTCTATACTCTCCCCATCAAACACTCCCAGGGCAGGTACAGCACGGGGTTAGATGCAGAGTAAACTCCCTCTACACCTGTCTCCATCAAACACTCCCATGAATGGTACAGCTCAGGGTTAGATACAGAGTAAAGGTCCCCCTACACTGTGCCCAACATAAAATCCCATGGCAGGTACAGCATGCACGAGGTTACATACAGAGTAAATTTCCCTCTATGCTGTCCCCATCAAACACTCCCAGGACAGGAACAGCACGGGGTTAGATTCAGAATAAAGCTCCCTCTGCACTGTCCGCATCAAACACTCCCAGGACAGGTAAAGCACTGGATTAGATACAGAGTAAAGATCCCTCTACACTGTCCCCATCAAACACTCCCAGGACAGGTACAGCACGGGGTTAGATACCGAGTAAAGCTCCCTCTACACTGTCCACATCAAGCACTCCCAGGGCAGGTACAGGACAGGGTTACATACGGAGTAAAGCTCCATCCAAACAGTCCCCATCAAACACTCCCAGGACAGGTACAGCAAGGGTTTAGATACAGAGTAAAGCACCCACTACACCATCCCAAACAAACAGTCCCAGGGCAGGTACATTACGGGGTTAGATACAGAGTAAAGCTTCCTCTACACTGTCCCCATCAAACACTCCCAGGACAGCTACAGCACGGTGTTAGATAAAGAGTAAATCTCCTTCTACACCGTCCCCATCAAACACTCCCAGGGCAGCAACAGGACACAGTTAGATACAGAGTAAAGCTACCTCTACACTTTCCCCATCAAACACACCGAGGGCAGGTAAAGCAATGGGTTCGATGCAGAGTAAAGCTCCCTCTACACTGTGCCAATCAAACACTCCCAGGGCAGGTACAGCACGGGCTTAGATAAAGAATAAAGGACCCTCTACACTGTCTCCATCAAACACTCCCAGGACAGGTACAGCACAGGCTTAGATACAGTGTAAACCTCCCTCTATACTCTCACCATCAAACACTCCCAGGACTGGTACAGCACGGGGTTAGATACAGAGTAAAGCTCCCTCTAGGCTGTCCCCATCAAACACTCCCAGGACTGGTGCAGCACAGGGTTAGATACAGAGTAAAGCTCCCTCTACACTGTCCCCATCATGCACTCACAGGGCAGGTACAGGACAGGGTTAGATATAGAGTAAATCTCCATCTACACCATCCCCATCAAACACTCCCAGGGGAGGTACAGCCCGGGTTTAGATACAGAGTAAAGCTCCCTCTACACCGTCCCCATCAAACACTCCCAGGACAGGTACAGCACAGGGTTAGATACAGAGTAAAGCTCCCTCGATACTGTCACAATCAAACACTTTGTGCAATCTCACTTTGCAATTTAACCCTTGGAAACCAGGTCTCATTCTGGCAAAGCTGTGATGCACTCGAACTGTCTAAACTGCCCCTGGAGTGTCGGATTAACCCGGGTCACTCACATACACCCAGGTCAGGTTCAAGATTCACCTGTCTCACTCACTGAGACGCTCCTGTATCACTGGCCTTATTGTAGTCGGATGCCGCGTTGGGAGCAAGACAGGTAGACGGGATTAGGATGACTGCTCATGTGGAGGGTAAACACGAGGAATCTGTCAGAGAATCAGAACAGACCAGGGAGAATCAAACAAGTAAACTGATGTTCAATTTATTAGGCCTGATTGGTGGATTGTTTTTGTTTTGGGCGAGAATGTTGCCAACAAACACTCTCAGAGATGATGCAGCAGGGGCTAGATACAGAGTAAAGACCCCTCGATACTGTCACCATTAAACGCTCTCACGACAGGCACAGCACGGGATTAGACACAGAGTAAAACTCCCTCTATAGTGTCCCGATCAAACACTCCCAGGACAGGTACAGCACAGGGTTAGATACAGAGTAAAGCTTCCTCTACACTTTCCCCATCAAACACTCCCTGGACAGGAAAGAAAAGGGTTAGATACAGAGTAAAGCTCCCTCTATACTGTCCCCATCAAACACTCCCAGGACAGGTACAGCAAGGGGTTAGATACACAGTAAAGCTCCCTCTACACTGTCCCCATCAAACACTCCCAGGACAGGAACAGGACGAGGTTAGATACAGAGCAAAGCTCCCTCTATAATGTCCCCATCAAACACTCCCAGGACAGGAACAGGACAGGGTTAGATACAGAGTAAAGCTACCGCTACATTTTCCCCGTCAAACACTCCCAGGGCAGGTAAAGCACGGGGTTAGATACAGAGTAAAGCTCCCTCTACACTGTCCCCATCAAACACTCCCAGGGCAGGTGCAGCACGGGGTTAGATACAGAGTAAAGCTCCCTCTACACTGTCCCCATCAAACACTCCCAGGACAGGTGCAGCACGGGGTTAGATACAGAGTAAAGCTCCCTCTACACTGTCCCCATCAAACACTCCCAGGGCAGGTGCAGCACGGGGTTAGATACAGAGTAAAGCTCCCTCTGCACTGTCCCCACCGAACACTCCCTGGACAGGAACAGGACAGGGTTAGATACAGAGTAATGCTCCCTCTACACTGTCCCCATCTAACACTCCCAGGGCAGGTACATTACGGGGCTAGATACAGATTAAATCTTCCTCTACACTGACCCAAAAAAAAACTCCCAGGACAGGTAGAGCACTGGGTTAGATACAGAGTAAAGCTCCCTCTAGACTGTCCCCATCAAACACTCCCTGGACAGGTACAGCACGGGGTTAGATACAGAGTAAAGGTCCCTCTACACTGTCCCCATCAAACACTCCCTGGAAGGAACAGGACAGGGTTAGATACAGAGTAAAGGTCCCTCTACACTGTCCCCATCAAACACTCCCTGGACAGGAACAGGACAGGGTTAGATACAGAGTAAAGCTCCCTCTACACTTTCCCCATCAAACACTCCCAGTGCAGGTAAAGCACTGCGTTAATTACAGAGTACAGATTCCTCTAAACTGTCCCCATCAAACACTCCCAGGACAGGAACAGGACAGGGTTAGATACAGAGTAAAGCTCCCTCTACACTGTGCCCATCAAACACTCCCAGGACAGGTACAGCACAGGGTTAGATACAGAGTAATGCTCCCTCGATACTGTACCCTTCAAACAATCCCAGGACAGGTACAGCACGGGGTTAGATACAGAGTTAAGCTCCCTCTACACTGTCCCCCTCAAACACTCCTAGGGCAGGTACAGCACGGGGTTAGATACAGAGTAAAGCACCCTCGATACTGTACCCTTCAAACAATCCCAGGACAGGTACAGCACGGGGCTAGATACAGAGTTAAGCTCCCTCTACACTGTCACCATCAAACACTCCCAGGATATGGTACAGCACGGGGTTAGATACAGAATAAAGGTCCCACTGCACTGTCCCGATCAAACACTCAAAGGGAAAGTACAGCACGGGGTTAGATACAGAGTTAAGCTCCTGCTATACTGTCCCCATCAAACACTACCAGGACAGGTACATCACAGAGTTAGATACAGAGTAAAGCTCCCACATGCACTGTCCCATCAAACACTCCCAGGACAGGTACAGCACGGGGTTAGATACAGAGTAAAGCTCCCTCTACACTGTCCCCATAAAACACTCCCAGGACAGGGACAGGACAGGTTTAGATACAGAGTAAAGCTACCGCTACACTTTCCCCATCAAACACTCCCAGGGCAGGTAAAGCACTGCGTTAGATCCAGAGTAAAGTTCCCTCGACACTGTCTCCATCAAACACTCCCAGGACAGTTACAGCACGGGGTTAGATATAGAGTAAAGCTCCCTCTACAATGTCCCCATCAAACACTCCCAGGGCAGGTACAGCACGGGGCTAGATACAGATTAAATCTCCCTCGATAATGTCACCATCAAACGCTCCCAGACAAGGTACAGCACGGGATTAGATACAGAGTAAAGCTCGCTCGATACTGTCGCCATCAAACACTCCCAGGCCTGCTACAGCACGGGGTTAGATACAGTGTAAAGCTCCCTCTACACTGTCCCCATCAAACACTCCCAGGACAGGAACAAGACAGGGTTAGATACAGTGTAAAGCTCCCACTTCATTGTGTCCATCAAACACACCCAGGGCAGGAACAACAAGGGGTTAGAGACAGAATAAAGCTCGCTCTGCACTATCCCCATCAAACACATCCAGGGCAATCACAGCACGGGGTTAGATATAGCGTAAAGCTCCCTCTATACTGTCCCCATCAAACACTCCCAGGACAGGTACAGCACAGAGTTAGATAAGGGGTAAAGCTCCATCTACACTGTCGCCATCAAACACTCCCAGGACAGGTACAGCACGGGGTTAGATACAGAGTAAAGCTCCCTCTACACTGTCCCCATCAAACACTCCCAGTACAGGAACAGGACAGGGTTAGATACAGAGTAAATCTCCCATTACACTGACCCATCAAACACTCCCAGGACAGGAACAGGACAGGGTTAGATATAGAGTAAAGCTCCCTCAATACTGTCCCCATCAAAAACTCCCAGGACAGGTACAGCACGGGGTTAAATACAGAGTAAAGCTCCCTCTACACCGTCCCCATCAAACACTCCCAGGACAGGTACAGCACAGGGTTAGATACAGAGTAAAGCTCCCTCGATACTGTCACAATCAAACACTTTGTGCAATCTCACTTTGCAATTTAACCCTTGGAAACCAGGTCTCATTCTGGCAAAGCTGTGATGCACTCGAACTGTCTAAACTGTCCCTGGAGTGTCGGATTAACCTGGGTCACTCACATACACCCAGGTCAGGGTCAAGATTCACCTGTCTCACTCACTGAGACGCTCCTGTATCACTGGCCTTATTGTAGTCGGATGCCGCGTTGGGAGCAGGACAGGTAGACGGGATTAGGATGACTGCTCATGTGGAGGGTAAACACGAGGAATCTGTCAGAGAATCCCAACAGACCAGGGAGAATCAAACAAGTAAACTGATGTTCAATTTATTAGGCCTGATTTGTGGATTGTTTTTGTTTTGGGCGAGAATGTTGCCAACAAACACTCTCAGAGATGATGCAGCAGGGGCTAGATACAGAGTAAAGACCCCTCGATACTGTCACCATTAAACGCTCTCACGACAGGCACAGCACGGGATTAGACACAGAGTAAAACTCCCTCTATAGTGTCCCGATCAAACACTCCCAGGACAGGTACAGCACAGGGTTAGATACAGAGTAAAGCTTCCTCTACACTTTCCCCATCAAACACTCCCAGGACAGGAATAGAAAAGGGTTAGATACAGAGTAAAGCTCCCTCTATACTGTCACCATCAAACACTCCCAGGACAGGTACAGCAAGGGGTTAGAGACACAGTAAAGCTCCCTCTACACTGTTCCCATCAAACACTCCCAGGACAGGAACAGGACGGGGTTAGATACAGAGCAAAGCTCCCTCTATAATGTCCCCATCAAACACTCCCAGGACAGGAACAGGACAGGGTTAGATACAGAGTAAAGCTACCGCTACATTTTCCCCGTCAAATTTTCCCAGGGCAGGTAAAGCACTGCTTAAGATATGGAGTAAAGCTCCATCTATACCGTCCCCATCAAACACGCCCAGGACAGTTACAGCACAGGGTTAGATACAGAGTAAAGCTCCCTCTACACTGTCCCCATCAAACACTCCCAGGGCAGGTACAGCACGGGATTAGATACAGAGTATAACTCCCTCTACACTGTCCCCATCAAACACTCCCAGGGCAGGTGCAGCACGGGGTTAGAAACAGAATAAATCTCCCTCTGCCCTGTCCCCATCAAACACTCCCAGGGCAAGTACAGCACGGGGTTAGATACAGAGTAAAGCTCCCTCTGCACTGTCCCCACCGAACACTCCCTGGACAGGAACAGGACAGGGTTAGATACAGATTAAAACTCCCTCTACACTGTCCCCATCTAACACTCCCAGGGCAGGTATATTACGGGGCTAGATACAGAGTAAATCTTCCTCTACACTGACCCAAACAAACACTCCCAGGACAGGTAGAGCACTGGGTTAGATACAGATTAAAGCTCCCTCTAGACTGTCCCCATCAAACACTCCCTGGACAGGTACAGCACGGGGTTAGATACAGAGTAAAGCTCCCTCTACACTGTCCCCATCAAACACTCCCTGGACAGGAACAGGACAGGGTTAGATACAGAGTAAAACTACCTCTACACTTTCCCCATCAAACACTCCCAGTGCAGGTAAAGCACTGCGTTAATTACAGAGTACAGATTCCTCTAAACTGTCCCCATCAAACACTCCCAGGACAGGAACAGGACAGGGTTAGATACAGAGTAAAGCTCCCTCTACACTGTGCCCATCAAACACTCCCAGGACAGGTACAGCACAGGGTTAGATACAGAGTAAAGCTCCCTCGATACTGTACCCTTCAAACAATCCCAGGACAGGTACAGCACGGGGTTAGATACAGAGTTAAGCTCCCTCTACACTGTCCCCCTCAAACACTCCTAGGGCAGTTACAGCACGGGGCTAGATACAGAATAAAGCTCCCTCGATACTGTCACCATCAAACACTCCCAGGATATGGTACAGCACGGGGTTAGATACAGAATAAAGGTCCCACTGCACTGTCCCGATCAAACACTCAAAGGGAAAGTACGGCACGGGGTTAGATACAGAGTAAAGCTCCTGCTATACTGTCCCCATCAAACACTACCAGGACAGGTACATCACAGAGTTAGATACAGAGTAAAGTTCCCACTGCACTGTCCCATCAAACACTCCCAGGACAGGTACAGCACGGGGTTAGATACAGAATACAGCTCCCTCTATACTGACCCATTAAACACTCCCAGGACAGGAACAGGACAGGTTTAGATACAGAGTAAAGCTCCCTCTACAATGTCCCCATCAAACACTCCCAGGGCAAGTACAGCACGGGGCTAGATACAGATTAAATCTCCCTCGATAATGTCACCATCAAACGCTCCCAGACAAGGTACAGCACGGGATTAGATACAGAGTAAAGCTCGCTCGATACTGTCGCCATCAAACACTCCCTGGCCTGTTACAGCACGGGGTTAGATACAGTGTAAAGCTCCCTCTACACTGTCCCCATCAAACACTCCCAGGACAGGAACAGGACAGGGTTAGATACAGTGTAAAGCTCCCTCTTCACTGTGTCCATCAAACACACCCAGGGCAGGTACAACAAGGGGTTAGATACAGAATAAAGCTCGCTCTGCACTATCCCCATCAAACACTCCCAGGGCAATCACAGCACGGGGTTAGATACAGAGTAAAGCTCCCTCTATACTGTCCCCATCAAACACTCCCAGGACAGGTACAGCACAGAGCTAGATAAGGAGTAAAGCTCCATCTACACTGTCGCCATCAAACACTCCCAGGACAGGTACAGCACGGGGTTAGATACAGAGTAAAGCTCCCTCTACACTGTCCCCATCAAACACTCCCAGTACAGGAACAGGTCAGGGTTAGATACAGAGTAAAGCTCCATCAATACTGTCCCCATCAAACACTCCCAGGACAGGAACAGCACGGGTTGAGATACAGAGCAAAGCTACCTCTACACTTTTCCCATCAAACACTCCCAGGGCAGGTAAAGCAATGGGTAAGATACAGAGTAAAGCTCCCTCTACAATGTCTCCATCAAACACTCCCAGTACCGCTACAGCACAGGGTTAGATACAGAGTGAAGCTCTCTCTACACTGTGCCCATCAAACACTCCCAGGGCAGATACAGCACGGGTTGAGATAAAGAATAATGCTCCCTCTTTACAGTCCCCATCAAACACTCCCAGGGCACGTACAGCACGGGGTTAGATACAGAGTAAATCTTCCGCTACACTGACCCCATCAAACACTCCCAGGACAGGTAAAGCACTGGGTTAGATACAGAGTAAATCTCCCACTACACTGACCCATCAAACACTCCCAGGACAGGAACAGGACAGGGTTAGATACAGAGTAAAGCTCCCCCTACACTGTGCCCATCAAACACTCCCAGGGCATGTAAAGCACTGGGTTAGATACAGAGTAAAGCTCCCTCGATACTGTCCCCATCAAACACTCCCAGGACAGGTAATGCACGGGGTTAGATACTGAGTAAAGCTCCCTCGATACCGTCCCCATCAAAAACTCCCAGGACAGGTACAGCACGGGGTTAAATACAGAGTAAAGCTCCCTCTACAATGTCCCCATCAAACACACACAGGGCAGGTACAGCACGGGGTTAGATACAGAATAAAGCTCCCTCTGCACTGTCCCCATCAAACACTCCCAGGGCAAGTACAGCACAGGGTTAGATACAGAGTAAATCTTCCTCTACACTGATCCCATCAAACACACCCAGGACAGGTAAAGCACTGGGTTAGATACAGAATAAAGCTCTCTCTACACTGTGCCCATCATACAGTCCCAGGACAGGTACAGCACGGGGTTAGATACAGAGTAAAGCTCCCTCTAAACTGTCCCCATCAAACACTCACAGGGCACGTACAGCACGGGGTTAGATACAAAGTAAAGCTTCCTCTACACTGTCCCCATCAAACACTCCTAGGCCAGGAACAGGACAGGGTTAGATACAGAGTAAAGCTCCGTCTATCTTGTCCCCATCAAACACTCCCAGGACAGGTACAGCACGGGGTTAGATACAGAGTAAATCTCCCCATACACCGTATCCATCAAACACTACCAGGGCAGGGAAAGCACGGGATTAGATACAGAGTAAAGTTTCCTCTACACTGTGCCCATCAAACACTCCATGGGCAGGTACAGCACGTGGTTTGATACAGAATAAAGCTCCCTCTGCACTGTCCCCATCAAACACTCCCAGGGCAAGTACAGCACTTGTAGATACAGAGTAAAGCTCCCTCTATTCTGTACCCATCAAACACTCCCAGGACAGGTAAAGCACTGGGTTACACAGAGAGTAAAGCTCCCTCTACACTGCCTCCATCAAATACTCCCAGGACAGGTACAGGACAGGGTTAGATACAGAGTAAAGCACCCTCTATACTTTCCCCAAGAAACAGCGGTCCTGTCCTGTTATTAACATTCAATTGACAGGAGCTGCAAGGGGTCCTGTCTGGGAAGAGAGAGGGAGAGAGAAAGCTGGAGTGACAGAGACAGGGAAATTCCATCCCCTCCCCCAGAAACGTCGTGTGTTCCCTGTTGCAGTTCAGGAAAAGCTGCAGGCCGTTTCTGCACAGGGGGATCCCACAGGCAGCAATGTAATGCTATCCGGATGGGAACAGGGAGACACATTTCCTTCCCCAGCCTCATGCCTGCTGTAACCCTCCCTCTTCCCCCTCTCTCCCCCCCCCGGGCACCATGTGTGCTCTGAGTCCGGACACATCCCCAGAAAGGCCTAAACTCCTTCTCTTCAAACCGGGAACAAGCTGCTGCTTCCTGGGGGAGACTTTTTGAAATCTCCGTCCCAGCATCGATTTTTACAAACCAGGCGTCCCCGGGAGGGTGTGACTGAGGCTTTTCTGCAGAGACTGGGAGCTGGGCACTGACTCCACACTGGAGACCCTCCCCTAACCCCCCCAGACCCTGTGTCTCTTCCTCACCCCTAATCCCCTGCCTCTGTTTCACTGTCTATTCCTGTTTCCCTCAATCTCCCCCCTCTCTCTCTGTTGTAACGTAGGGACACATCCTAGAGAGACTGAATTCAAATGACTGTTCCACCTCCCAATTCATCGCCCTGCCTAAAACACCAGCATTATTCAGGAATTAGCACAAACTTTTACACACTCTCACAGTTAGGACTTGGTAAAGGGCTCCTGAGGGACAGGAAATCAGTCCAATCAGCACATTTTTAATCAATTAACTGGTTGTGGCACAGTATGAAACACTGCAGGGAATTTGGGCACAGCAAGATCCCACAGGGTGCAGCCAGCTCTGCTCAGCACTTTTAAAATGGGGCAATATTTACACAGAGAGAGAGAGGCAGCAAGTTGGAGAGGGACTAAGACAGTGAAGACCCCCAACCCCTTCAGAACCTCAGAAAGACTGAGCGCTTTGCAGTGAATGAATGAATGTTTAAAATGCTCTCATTGTTAGTGAGTCACTTGCTTCACTGTCCCTGGATTCATTTTCGCAATTCAGCCTTTTCTAAAAGATGTGACTGGGAGCTGGGCAGAGTCTACACATTGGAGACCCCCAGATCCTGTGTCTATTCACACCCCCTCCTCTTGTTTTGCCACCTCAGCCCCTCCGTTTCAACCTTCTTTCCAGACATTATGGCAAACTTGTGGCATTTTAAACTATTATCTTAAATTGTTAATAAATACTGAGAAACAGACACAGACACGGGCTTTGCAGCAGCAGAAAGAATGTGAATCATTCTATCCCAGGGGATTTTACTTCCAGATTCAGTTTTAGAAAATTCAGAATTCAAATTCACAACAGCAAAGTGTGGGACTGAACACCTGGATCCTTCAATATTCCAGGGAATACACGTGGAATTTATGTCTCCATACCTGTGTCTCTGTCACGTTTAAAATACTAATGTTACATGAGTGAGGGGACAACTCTGTCCTCAATGTCCCATTGCTGTGGGGACATAAAATGGCCACTGTGAACAAACCTAAAATGGCTGCCTGGTGTTTGTAGACTAGATTCTCAGAGGAAGAGAGGCAGGGAGAGAGGGAAAGAGAGCTGGGTAAGCGAGTGAGATAGAGAGAGGAGATCAAGCGATAAAAAAGGGTTGAGTTGAGAGAGAGTGATGAAGAGAGGGGATCGAGTGTAGGGTAAAGATATGGGGTGAGAGAGAGAAACAGAGAAATGTATAGAGTGGCAGAGAGATGGGGTGGGAGAGGGAGAGAAGGAACGAGACAGGATGAGAGAAAGAGAAAGTGTAGGGGGAAACTGAAAATGTTCAAAAATGTGTTAACATTATTGAGTGTAAAGAACAATATCCTGTGAGACATCCCTTCTCCTTCTTTAAATTAGAGGGAGAGCCTTTAAACAACTTTACAATGGGGGGAGACCCCTTCCTCAACTTGTGATGTGGAAGTGCTAGAATCTAATCGAGGGGTTGTGGGGTTTATATATAGAATAATAGATACCCGGGAGTGAGTTGCAGACTGGAATCTAATCGAGGGGTTTGTGGGGATTATATATAGTATAATCGATACCAAGGATTGAGTTACAGACTGGAATCTAATCGAGTGGTTTGGGGTGGTTTATATATACAATAACTGGCAACCGGGAGTGAGTTACAGACTGGAATCTAATCAAGGGGTTCGGCGTGGTTTATATATAGAATAACAGATACCCGGGAGTGAGTAACAGACTGGAATCTAATCGAGGAGTTCGGGGTGGTTTATATACAGAATAACAGATACCAGGGAGGGAGTTACAGACTGGAATCTAACGGAGGAGTTCGTGGTGGTTTATATATAGAATAACAGATACCCGGGAGTGAGTTACAGACTGGAATCTAACGGAGGGGTTCGTGGTGGTTTATATATAGAATAACAGATACCCGGGAGTGAGTTACAGACTGGAATCTAACGGAGGGGTTTGGGGTGGTTTATATATAGAATAACAGACACCCGGCAGTGAGTTACAGGCAGGAATCTAACGGAGGGGTTTGGGGTGGTTTATATATAGAATAACAGATACCCGGGAGTGAGTTACAGACTGGAATCTAACGGAGGGGTTTGGGGTGGTTTATATATAGAATAACAGACACCCGGCAGTGAGTTACAGGCAGGAATCTAACGGAGGGGTTTGGGGTGGTTTATATATAGAATAACAGATGCCCGGGAGTGAGTTACAGGCTGAAATTTAATCGAGGGGTTCGGGGTGGTTTATATATAAATCATGTAGATACAATATATATCGAATAAAAGATATCCGGGAGTGAGTTAAAGAACGGAATCTCATCGAGGGGAATGAGGGGTTTATATATAGAATAATAGATAACGGGGAGAGTTACAGACTGGAATCTAATTGAAGGGTTCAGGGGTTTTATATATAGAATAATAGATAATGGGGAGAGTTACAGACTGGAATCTAATTGAAGGGTTGAGGGGTTTTATATATAGAATAATCGATACCCGGGATTGAGTTACAGACTGCAATCTAATCGAGGGGTTCAGGGGGTTTATATATAGAATAATCGATACCCGGCATTGAGTTACAGACTGGAATCTAATAGAGGGGATCAGGGGGTTTATATAGAGAATAACAGATACAAAGGATTGAGTTACAGGCTGGAATCTAATCGAGGGGTTTGGGGGATTTATATATAGAATAACAGATACCCGGGCGTGAGTTACAGACTGGAATCTAATCGAGGGGTTCAGAGGGTTTATATATAGAATCATAGATATCCGAGAGTATGTTACAGACTGGAATCTAATCGAGGGGTGCGGGGTGGTTTATATATTGAATAGCAGATACCCAGGAGTGAGTTACAGACTGGAATTCAATCAAGGGGTTTGGGGAGTTTATATATAGAATAACAGATTCCCCGGAGTGAGTTACAGACTGGAATCTAATCGAGGGGTTTGGGGGGTTTATATATAGAATAACAGATACCCGGGAGTGAGTTACAGACTGGAATCTAATCGAGGGGTTCAGAGGGTTTATATATAGAATCATAGATATCCGAGAGTATGTTACAGACTGGAATCTAATCGAGGGGTTCGGGGTGGTTTATATATAGAATAGCAGATACCCAGGAGTGAGTTACAGACTGGAATTCAATCAAGGGGTTTGGGGAGTTTATATATAGAATAACAGATTCCCCGGAGTGAGTTACAGACTGGAATCTAATCGAGGGGTTCAGGGGGTATATATGTAGAATAATTGATTCGGGGGATTGTGTTACAGACTGGAATCTAATCGAGGCGTTCAGAGGGTTTCTTTATTGAATCATAGATACACGAGTGTATGTTACAAACTGGAATCTAATCGAGGGGTTTGGGGAGTTGATATATAGAATAACAGAATCTATACTCTGGAAAGAGAGGGAGAGTGGGTTGGGGTGAGAGGGAGAGTGGGTTGGGGTGAGAGGGAGAGTGGGTTGGGGTGAGAGGGAGAGTGTGTTGGAGTGAGAGGGAGAGAGGGTTGGGGTGAGAGGGAGAGTGGGTTGGGGTGAGAGGGAGAGTGGGTTGGGGTGAGAGGGAGATTGGGTTGGGGTGAGAGGGAGAGTGGGTTGGGGACTGCGATTACTGCCAGTGTTTTGGGGGTTTGTGTGAGATCAGGGTTTGGAACTGGAGTAACACAACCAACAGGGGAAAGATATATAGATTTATTATTAAGCCAAAAATAAAGACAGGCCCTTGTTGAAACCATGTCTGTCCTGGGGTTAACCCTCAGTGGACAGGAGCAGCAAGGGGTCCTGTCTGGAAAGAGAGAGGGAGAGAGAAAGCTGGAGTGACAGAGACACGGAAATGCCACCCCCTCCCCCAGAAACGTCGTGTGTTCCCTGTTGCAGTTCAGGAAAAGCTGCAGGCTGTTTCTGCACAGGGGGATCCCACAGGCAGCTATGTAATGCTATCTGGATGGGAACAGGGAGACACATTTCCTTCCCCAGCCTCATGCCTGCTGTAACCCTCCCTCTTCCCCCTCTCCCCCACCCCCCGGGCACCATGTGTGCTCTGAGTCCGGACACATCCCCAGAAAGGCCTAAACTCCTTCTCTTCAAACCGGGAACAAGCTGCTGCTTCCTGGGGGAGACTTTTTGAAATCTCCATCCCAGCATCGATTTTTACAAACCAGGCGTCCCAGGGAGGGTGTGACTGAGGCTTTTCTGCAGAGATTGGGAGCTGGGCACTGACTCCACACTGGACACCCTCCCCAAACCCTCCCCCGAGACCCTGTGTCACTTCCACAACCCCAACCCCCTGCCTCTGTTTCACTGTCTTTTCCTGTTTCCCTCAATCTCCCCCCTCTCTCTCTGTTGTAACGTAGGGACACATCCTAGAGAGACTGAATTCAAATGACTGTTCCACCTCCCAATTCATCGCCCTGCCTAAAACACCAGCATTATTCAGGAATTAGCACAAACTTTTACACACTCTCACAGTTAGGACTTGGTAAAGGGCTCCTGAGGGACAGGAAATCAGTCCAATCAGCACATTTTTAATCAATTAACTGGTTGTGGCACAGTATGAAACACTGCAGGGAATTTGGGCACAGCAAGATCCCACAGGGTGCAGCCAGCTCTGCTCAGCACTTTTTAAATGGGGCAATATTTACACAGAGAGAGAGAGGCAGCAAGTTGGAGAGGGACTAAGACAATGAAGACCCCCGACCCCTTCAGAACCTCAGAAAGACTGAGCGCTTTGCAGTGAATGAATGAATGTTTAAAATGCTCTCATTGTTAGTGAGTCACTTGCTTCACTGTCCCTGGATTCATTTTCGCAATTCAGCCTTTTCTAAAAGATGTGACTGGGAGCTGGGCAGAGTCTACACATTGGAGACCCCCAGATCCTGTGTCTATTCACACCCCCTCCTCTTGTTTTGCTACCTCAGCCCCTCTGTTTCAACCCTCTTTCCAGTCATTATGGCAAACTTCTGGCATTTTAAACTATTATCTTAAATTGTTAATAAATACTGAGAAACAGACACAGACACGGGCTTTGCAGCAGCAGAAAGAATGTGAATCATTCCATCCCGGGGGTTTTTACTTCCAGATTCAGTTTTAGAAAATTCAGAATTCAAATTCACAGCAGCAAAGTGTGGGACTGAACTCCCGGATCCTTCAATATTCCAGGGAATACACGTGGAATTTATGTCTCCATACCTGTGTCTCTGATTCGTTTAAAATACTAATGTTACATGAGTCAACTCTGTCCTAAATGTCCCATTGCTGTGGGGACATAAAATGGCCACTGTGAACAAACCTAAAATGGCTGCCTGGTGTTTGTAGACTAGATTCTCAGAGGAAGAGAGATTGGGTGAGAGGGAAAGAGAGCTGGGTAAGGGAGTGAAATAGAGAGAGGAGATCAAGCGATAAAAAAGGGTTGAGTTGAGAGAGAGAGATGAAGAGAGGGGAGCGAGTGTAGGTTAAAGATATGGGGTGAGAGAGAGAAACAGGGAAATGTATAGAGTGGCAGAGAGATGGGGTGGGAGAGGGAGAGAAGGAACGAGACAGGGTGAGAGAAAGAGAAAGTGTAGGGGGAAACTGAAAATGTTCAAAAATGTGTTAACATTATTGAGTGTAAAGAACAATATCCTGTGAGATATCCCTTCTCCATCTTTAAATTAGAGGGAGAGCCTTTAACCAACTTTAAAATGGGAGGAGACCCCTTCCTCAACTTGTGATGTGGAAGTTCTGGAATCTAATCGAGGGGTTCGGGGTGGTTTATATATAGAATTACATACCCGGGATTGAGTTACAGACTGGAATCTAATCGAGGGGTTTGGGGGGTTTATATATAGAATAATAGATACCCGGGAGTGAGTTACAGACTGGAATCTAATCGAAGGGATCAGGGTGGTTTATATATAGAATAACAAACACCCGGAAGTGAGTTACAGACTGGAATCTAATCGAGGGGTTCGGGGTGGATTATATATAGAATAACAGATACCCGGGAGTGAGTTACAGACTGGAATCTATTCGAGGGGTTTGGGGTGGTTTATATCTAGAATAACAGATACCCGGGAGTGAGTTACAGACTGGAATTTAATCGAGGGTTTCGGGGTGGTTTATATATATAATAACAGATACCTGGGAGTGAGTTACAAGCTGGGATCGAATTGATGGGTTTATAGGATAACAGATACCCGGGAATGAGTTACAGATTCGAATCTAATGGAGGATTTTTGGGATGGTTTAAATATAGAAAATCAGATACCTGAGAGTTAGTCATAGACTGGAATCTAATCGAGAGTTTCGGGGATTTATATATAGAATCACAGATACCCGAGAGTGAGTTACAGACTGGAATCTAATCGAGGGGTTTGGTGGGTTTATATATAGAATTATTGATACCCGGGAGTGAGTTACAGACTGGAATCTAATCGAGGGGTTTGGTGGGTTTATATATAGAATAACAGATACCCGAGGTTCAGTTACAGACTGGAATATAATCGAGAGTTTAGGGGATTTATATATAGAATAACTGATAGGCGAGAGTGAGTTACACACTGAAATCTAATCAAGGGGTTTGGTGGGTTTATATATAGAATAACTGATACCCGGGAGTGAGTTCCAGACTGCAATCTAATCGAGGGGTTTGGTGGGTTTATATATAGAACCAGATACCCGTGTGTGAGTTACAGACTGGAATCTAATCGAGGGGTTCGGGGTGGTTTATATATATAATAACAGATACCTGGGAGTGAATTACAAACTGGAATCTAATCGAGGGGTTCGAGGTGGATTATATAAAGAATAACAGATACCCGTGATGGAGTTACAGACTGGAATCTAATTGAGGGTTTTGGGAGAATTATATATAGAATAACAGATAACTGGGGGTGAGATACAGACTGGAATCAAATCGAGGGGTTTGGTGGATTTATATATAGAATAACAGATACCCGAGGGTGCGTTACAGACTGGAATCTAATCGAGGGGTTTGGGGAATTTATATACAGAATAATAGATACCCAAGAGTGAGCTACAGACTGGAAACAAATCGAGCAGTTTGAGGGATTTATATATAGAATCACAGATACCCGAGAGTGAGTTACAGACTGGAATCTAATCGAGGGGTTTGGAGGATTTATATATAGAATCACAGATACCCGATAGTGATTTACAGACTGGAATCAAATCGAGGGGTTCGGGTGGTTTATATATAAATCATATGAATGTAATATATATAGAATAACAGAAGCCCTGGAATGAGTAACAGACTGAATTCTAGTCGAGGGGTTTGGGACATTTATATACAGAATAACAGTTACACGGGAATGATTTACAGACTGGAATCAAATCGAGGGGTTTGGGGTGGTCCATATATAGAAAAACAGATTCCCGGGAGTGAGTTACAGACTGGAATCTAATTGAGGGGTTCGTGGCGGTTTATATACAGAATAACAGACACCCGGCAGTGATTTACAGACTGGAATATAACGGAGGGGTTCGTGGTGGTTTATATATAGAATAACAAACACCCGGCAGTGAGTTACAGACGGGAATTTAATCGAGGGGTTCGGGGTGGTTTATATATAAATCATGTATATACAATACATATCGAATAAAAGATATCCGGGAGTGAGTTACAGAAAGGTATCTCATCGAAGGGATTGAGGGGTTTATATATAGAATAATAGATAGCCGGGAGTGAATTACAGACTGGAATCTAATCGAGGGGTTCAGGGGGTTTATATATAGAATCATAGATACCCGGGATTGAGTTACAGGCCGGAATTTAATTAAGGGGTGCAGTGGGTTTATATATAGAATAATCGATACCCGGGATTGAGTTACAGACTGGAATCTAATCGAGGGGTTCAGTGGGTTTATATATAGAATAATAGATACGCGGGAGTGAGCTACAGACTGGAATCTAATAGAGGGGATCAGGGGGTTTATATATAGGGATTGAGTTACAGACTGGAATCAAGAACCGTTGAAAATATCATTTTTCTTGTGATGTGCTGAAGTGCAGGTTACAGAGGCTGATTCATGGAATGGGTAGTGTGAGTTTTTAACCAGCTTTATCCCAAATATCAAATTTAATTTCTCATTGGAACTGTTTGATGTTTTCTTAGTCTTGACACAAATGGATAGGGACTCTTTGGACCCTCACAGTTTGCAGCTTTTCACCATTTATAATGTAACCTGTTCCATCCTTTTTAAAGTGGGCAGCCACACATTTGCCTATAATGAAATCCATCTTTCACTATTTCACTCATTCACTTAAGGTGTACATATCTCTTTGGAATTTGAAGTGCAGGTTACAGATTGGATTGGAACTTTCTGCTTTAAGAATCATTAACCAAGTTTCACAGAGTTAAACATCAAAACTGACATTCTGAAACAGGAGAGGGCCCCACAACTTCAATTCTGTGATTCACTGGTATCTCATGATCTGTATCTTACAATATCTCTGCCCCCTTCATGTCTCTGAAGACTTGGGAAAGTGTTTCAGACATTGGGGAACCACTTCTGTCAACCGGGATATTTCCTTTGAAGCATTTCGTTGTCTCGGGACATTTACAGTAAACGGCTTCTTCAAAGGACATCATTAAAATTCACTCTTTAATCAACCAAATCTTGTTGTCCATTCAGACTCCCTGGCCCTACATCCTATTGTTTCAAAGCTAACTTACATTTCACAATGTAGGAATGTGTGAATGCAAACACTTTCTTCACACGTTTCCACAATACTAAGGCTCACACTATTCAGGGTGAAATTTTCAAGACAACATTCATCAACTGACAGATTTCCAGCTCCAGCTAATTGTAGATTTTTATTTTTAATTTTGGGATAACAGGACTGAAATTGTACGGCATCCCAGTGTGAGATTTAAACTCCTGTTTATTTCAACCTTTAGCTCAGGAATTCACATTAAAACATGCAGAGAATTGAAACCTTCCTCATACAGTTGCCTGTTTGTTCCACTGTTGGTATATTCCCTCTTTCTCTTGCATTTTCACTTGTCTGAAGAAATTGAATTGTTGACATTGGATAATCATCCCTTTCCCATGAAAATGTAAACTCCTGGGAAACTGCAACAGACACAATCTAATGCAGTGAACAAAATCCTGCACCTTTATTCATCAATCCCATTTCCTATCTCTGTAGAAACTCCCTTCCACTGACAGATTCTGAGATCCATACTCAATCTCAAAAACCACCACAGAAAAGTGACTGCTTATTTTAAACAGTGAATCTGAACTATTTGAAGTTCTGACTCAGTCACAGAATTGCATAAATTTTGACTCTGTGGGATGAAAATTATCAGAATAACTTTGCAACATACAGGTAACCTGTAGTGACAGGTGGATACTTGTCTGTTCAAAAGGGATTCGATAAGATGCCTCACAAAGCTTGTTACTCAGGACAAGAGCTCATACATTCCCCTAATCTCCCCCCTCAGTTCCTCTCAGGATTTGATAATTTGATCAAGTCACCCCTGATGCTACTAAATTTCAGGGAATACAACCCGAGTTTGTGCAATCTCACTTTGCAATTTAAACCTTGGATTCCAGGTCTCATTCTGGCAAAGATGTGATGCACTCAAACTGTCTAAACTGTCCCTGGAGTGTCGGATTAACCCAGGTCACTCACATATACCCAGGTCAGGTTCAAGACTCACCTGTCTCACTCAAGAGGTTCCTGTGTCACTGGCCTTACTGTAGTCGGATGCCGCGTTGGGAGCAGGACAGGTAGACGGGATTAGGATGACTGCTCATGTGGAGGGTAAACATGAGGAATCTATCAGAGAATCAGAACAGACCAGGGAGAATCAAACAAGTAAACTGATGTTCAATTTATTAGGCCTGATTTGTGGATTGTTGTTGTTTTGGGCGAGTATGTTGCCAACAAACACTCCCAGAGATGATGCAGCAGGGGCTAGATACAGAGTAAAGCTCCCTCTATATTGTCCCCATCAAACACTCCCAGGACAGGTACAGCACAGGGTTAGATACAGAGTAAAGCTCCCTCGATACTGTACCAATGAAACACTCCCAGGACAGGTACAGCATGGGGTTAGATACAGAGTAAAGCTCCCTCGATAATGTACCAATCAAACACTCCCTGGACAGGAACAGGACAGGGTTAGATACAGAGTAAAACTCCCTCTACACTGTCTACATCAAACACTCCCAGGACTGGTACAGCTCAGGGTTAGATACAGAGTAAAGCTCCCTCTATACTGTCCCCATCGTACACTCCCAGGTCTGGTACAGCACGGGTTTAGATACAGACTATAGCTCCCCCTACACTGTGCCCATCATACACTCCCAGTGCAGGTACAGTACGGGGTAAGATGCAGAGTAAATCTCCCCCTACACTGTGCCCATCATACACTCCCAGGGCAGGTACAGCACGGGGTTAGATACAGAGTAAAGCTCCCGCTAACCTGTCCCCATCAAACAGTCCCAGGACTGGTACTGCCCGGGGTAAGATACAGATTAAAGCTCCCTCTACACTGTCCCCATGAAGCACTCCCAGGGCAGGTACAGGACAGGGTTAAATACAGAGTAAAGCTCGCTCTAAACTGTCCCCATCAAACCCTCCCAGGACAGGTACAGCACGGGGTTAAATACAGAGTAACGCTCCCTCTACACTGTCCCCATCAATCACTCCCAGGGCAGGTACAGCACGGTGTTAGACACAGAGTATATCTCCCTCTACACCGTCCCCATCAAACACTACCAGGACAGGTACAGCACAGGTTTAGATACAGAGTAACGGTCCCTCTGCAATGTCCCCGTCAAACACTCCCTGGACAGGAACAGAACAGGGTTATATACAGAGCAAAGCTCCCTCGATACTGTCCTCATCAAACACTCCCAGGACAGGAACAGGACAGTGTTAGATACAGAGTAAAGTTTCCTCTACACTTTCCCCATCAAACACTCCCAGGGCAGGAAAAGCACTGGGTTAGATACAGAGTAAAGCTCCCTCTACACTGTCTCAATCAAACACTCCCATGTCCGGTAGAGCACAGGGTTAGATACAGTGTAAACCTCCCTCTATACTCTCCCCATCAAACACTCCCTGGACTGGTACAGCACGGGGTTAGATACAGAGTAAAGCTACCCCTACACTGTGGCCATCATACACTCCCAGGGCAGGTACAGCACGGGGTTAGATACAGAGTAAAGCTCCCTCTACACTGTCTCCATCAAACACTCCCAGGAATGGTTCAGTTCAGGGTTAGATACAGAGTAAAGCTCCCTCTATACTGTCCCCATCAAACACTCCCAGTACTGGTACAGCACGGGGTTAGATACAGAGTAAATTTCCCTCTAAGCTGTCCCCATCAAACACTCCCAGGACAGGTATAGCACGGGGTTAGATACAGAGTAAAGCTCCCTCGTTACTGTCCCCATCAAACACTCCCAGGATAGGTACAGCAAAGGGTTAGATACAGAGTAAAGCTCCCTCTACACTGTGCCCATCAAACACTCCCAGGACAGGTACAGCACGGGGTTAGATTCAGAATAAAGCTCCCTCTGCACTGTCCCCATCAAACACTCCCAGAGCACGTACAGCATGGGGTTAGATATAGAGTAAAGCTCCCTCTACACTGTGTTCATCAAACACTCCCAGGATAGGTAAAGCACTGGGTTAGAATCAGAGTAAAGCTCCCTCTACACTGTTCCCATTAAACACTCCCAGAACAGGGTTAGATACAGAGTTAAGCTCCCTCTATACTGTCCCCATCAAACACTCCCAGGACAGGAACAGGACAGGGTTAGATACAGACTAAAGCTACCTCTACACTTTCCCCGTCAAACACTCCCAGGGCAGGTAAAGCACTGTTTTAGATACAGAGTAATGCTCCCTCGAAACTGTCCCCATCAAACACTCCCTGGACAGGTACAGCACGGGGTTAGGTACAGAGTAAAGCTCCCTCGATACTGTCCCCATCAAACACTCCCAGGACAGGTACAGCATGGGGTTTGATACAGAGTAAAGCTCCCTCAACACTTGAGTTATGCTGTTAAAAAGCCTCATTCTCCTTTGAATTAGATTTCAAAATAAATACAGTGTTCAAATTAAAAGTTCATCAGCTGGAGAAAATGGAAAAGCTCCAATTATTTTTCAATGTGCCTGGGTATAAACAACATTGTCCTGTCATATCGTTTATCCATGGAATCTAATCGAGGGATTTTGGGGATTTATATACAGAACAACATACCCGGGAGTGAGTTACAGACTGGAATCCAATCGAGGGGTTCGGGGTAGTTTATGTATATAATAACAGATACCCGGGAGTGAGTTACAGACTGGAATATAATCGAGGGGTTCGGGGTGGATTATATACAGATTAACAGATAACCGGGACTGAGTTACAGACTGGAATCTAATCAAGGGGTTCGCGGTGGTTTATATACAGAATAACAGACACCCGGGAGTGAGTTACAGACCTGAATGTAATCGAGGGGTTTGGGGTGGTTTATATACAGAATAACAAATACCCGGGAGTGAGTTACAGACTGGAATCTAATCGAGTGGTTTGGAGTGTTTTATATACAGAATAACAGATACCCGGGAGTGAGTTACAGACTGGAATCTAATCGAGGGGTTCGGGGTGGGTTATATATAGAATAACAGATACCCGGGAGTGAGTTACAGACTGGATTCTAATTGAGGAGTGTGGGGAGTTTTTATATAGGCTAACAGATACCCGGGAGTGAGTTACAGATTCGAATCTAACAGTGGTTTTCGGGATGGTTTAAATATAGATAATCAGATAGGTGAGAATGAGTTTCAGACTGGAATCTAATCGAGGGGTTTTGGGTGTTTATATATAGAATAACAGATACCCGGGAGTGAGTTACAGACTGGAATCTAATTGAGGGTTTCGGGGTGGATTATATATAGAATAACAGATACCCGGGAGTGAGTTACAGACTGGAATCTGATCGAAGGGTTCAGGGGGTTTATATACAGAATAACAGGTACCCGGGAGTGAGTTACAGACTGGAATCTCATCGAGAGTTTCGGGGGGTTTATACATAGAATAACAGTTACCCGGGTGTGAGCTACAGTCTGGAATCAAATCGAGCATTTTGGGGTGGTTTATATATAGAACAACAGACACCCGGGAGTGAGTTACAGACTGGAATCTAAAATTGGGCATTGGGGTGGATTATATATAGAATAACAGATACCCGGGAGTAAGTTACAGAACAGAATCTAATGGAGGGATTTGGAATGGTTTATACATAGAATAACACAACGGGAGTGAGTTACAGAGTGGAATCTAATCGAGGGGTTCAGGGGGTTTATATATAGAATAACAGATACCCGGGAATGAGTTACAGACTGGAATCTAATCAAGGGGTTCGGGCTGGTTTATATATAGAATAACAGATTCCCGGGAGTGAGGTACAGACTGGAATCTAATCGAGGGGTTCAGGGTGTTTATACATAGAATAATAGATACCCGGGATTGAGTAACAGACTGGAATCTAATCGAGGGGTTTGGGGTTTTATATATAGAATAATAGATACCCGCGATTGAGTAACAGACTGGAATCTAATCGAGGGGTTTGGGGTTTTATATATAGAATAATAGATACCCGCGATTGAGTAACAGACTGGAATTTAATCGAGGAGGCCAGTCAGACCATCAAACTACTTTCGACACTCTGCAAGGAAAGTTTCACTGGTCTCACTCGTCCGTCCTTTCCCCGAAACCCTGAAAATATTTTCCCTTCAGATTCACACCCAAAATTTGCTGAAAAGGGAAATTGGGGATGGTGGGGAGAGGGGGAGGCTGATGGAGTGAGAGAGAGAGTGAGAGAGAGAGAGAGGCAGAGAGATGGTGAGAGAGAGACAGATTGAGATAGAGAAAGAGAGACAAAACTCATGAAGAGAGAGAGAGATACAGGGCGAGATAGAGAGAGGGGCAGGGTGTTGTAGTGAGAGATAGACAGTGAAAAGCGAGGCGAGAAAGAGAGCGATGGAGAAAGAGACAGGCGTGAGAGAGAACGAATGTGACAGAGAGACAGTGGCAGAGCGAGGGAGAGAGAGAGCGACAGAGAGAGGTGGTGACAGGGATAGAGACGGGGCGATAGAGAGAGGGTCAGAGAATGACAGAGATAGAGTGAGAGACAGAGAGAGAGGGTGAAGGGCAGAGAGATGGGGTGAGAGAGAGAGGGAAATAGTGACAGTGAGATGGGGTGAGAAAGAAAGAGAGAGGGCGCGAGATAGAGAGGGAAATAGTGAGAGTGAGATGGGGTGAGAAAGAAAGAGAGAGAGGGCGAGAGAGAGGGTCAGAGAATGACAGAGAGATGAAATGATAGAGAGGGTGAAGGGGAGAGAGATGGGGAGAGAGAGAGGGAGATAGCGACAATGAGATGGGCTGAGGGAGAAATAGAGAGAGGGCGAGGGAGAGAGATAGAGAGAGGCGATTGAGTGAAAGAAAAATGGGTGGGGTGAGGGAGAGGCAGAGAGAGGGAAGTGAGTGTCCGAAATAGCGATGGGATGAGAGAGATCCTCAGAGAGACGAGTCGACGGGAAGGACAAAGCGGTAGGGAGAGAGAGACCTGATGAAATGGAGCGAGAACCATTCTCAATATTTAAAATGGAGGCAGATAACTTCTCCACCGTTAAAACGGAGGGAGATCCCTTTTCCGTCTTTAAAATGGACGGAGATATCTGTGTCTCTGTCACGTTGAAAGTACTAATTTTCCATTCGTGAGGAGCCAAATCTGTCCTAAATGTCCCATTCCTGTGGGGACATAAAATGGCCACTGGGAACAAACCTAACATGTCTGCCTGGTGTTTGGAGACTAGATTCTCAGAGGAAGAGAGACAGGGAGAGAAGACACTGATCGAGTGAATGAGAAATAGAGACTCTCAGACCAAGTGGGTGACTGAGAGCCAGACAGTGAATAAAGGATATTGGTCATAGCACATGGAAAGAGCAAGAGGCCATTTAACCCTCCAACCCTGTTCTGACATTCAATGAGATCCAGGTTGATCTGTGATTGAAGCCCTTGGTCTCACATCTCTGCAGCGTGTTAGCTAACAGAAATCTATCAGCCTCAGTTTTAAACATGGACTAGTGGCTCAGCATCAATTTCCGTTCATGTGAGAGAGATCCAAACTAATACTACACTTGGTGTTTTAAAGTGTTTCTTAGTTTCTCTCCTGATATTCTAAAATTCTAAACATAGTTGAAAAACCATGACCCCAAGGCCCAGACTCCCCAAACCGGCGGGAATAGTTAGTCTTTTTCAAACCTCTACTTGCATTATTATCCTGAAATATTTCATCAAATCACCCCCTCACCTAAATTCCAGTGTAAAGCTTCATCTACACTGTTCAACAAACACACACAAACCAAATACAGTATGGGGTTCGATAGAGAGTAACATTCCCTCTGCTCTGTCCCATCAAACAGGCCCAGGGAAGGGGCAGCACAGGGTTAGATACCAAGTAAAGACAGGGCCTATTGAGTGATAAACAGAGTTTCTCCATCTTTAAAATGGAGGGAGATATCTGTGTCTCTCTCACGTTGAAAGGACTAATTTACCATTCGTGAGGAGTCAACTCTGTCATAAATGTCCCAGTGCTGTGGGCACATAAAATGGCCACTGTGAACAAACCTAAAATGGCTGCCTGGTGTTTGGGGATTTTTCTTACAGAATCTGAGAGAGGGAGAGAGAGAGAGAGAGAGAGAGAGAGCAGACGCGGAATGAGGGAATGTTAAAGAGAGAGACACAGAGTGAGAGGGGATGAACAGGCAGACGATCAAAGAATGATATCGGTCATAACATTGGGACATTTCTGACCGAGTTGAATTATGGCAAACTAGTGGCATTCTATCCTATTATCTTAAATTGTTAATAAATACTGAGAAACAGACACAGACACGGGCTTTGCAGCAGCAGAAAGAATGTGAATCATTCCATCCCGGGGGTTTTTACTTCCAGATTCAGTTTTAGAAAATTCAGAATTCAAAATCACAGCAGCAAAGTGTGGGACTGAACCCCCGGATCCTTCAATATTCCAGGGAATACACGTGGAATTTATGTCTCCATACCTGTGTCTCTGTCACGTTTAAAATACTAATGTTACATGAGTCAACTCTGTCCTAAATGTCCCATTGCTGTTGGGACATAAAATGGCCACTGTGAACAAACCTAAAATGGCTGCCTGGTGTTTGTAGACTAGATTCTCAGAGGTAGAGAGACAGGGAGAGAAGACACAGATCGAGTGAATGAGAAATAGAGACTCTCAGACCAAGTGGGTGACTGAGAGCCAGACAGTGAATAAAGGATATTGGTCATAGCACATGGAAAGAGCAAGAGGCCATTTAACCCTCCAACCCTGTTCTGACATTCAATGCGATCCTGGTTTTTATGTGTGTGTGCCTGCGTCTATGAGAAAGTATATATCTGTGCAAGTGTGTGCGTGTTTTTGTGTGTACATGAGAGAGAGAGAATGTATATATGTGTGTGTGTGTGAGAGAGCGTGTATGTGTGTGAGTTGGTGTGTGTGTGTGTGTGTTTGCGTGTGAGGAAGAATATATGTGTGTGTGAGATTGTGTGTGTTTGCGTGTATGAGAATGAATAGATCTACGAGTCTGTGTGTGAATCGGTGAGATAGAGAATCAGTGTCTGTGTGAGAGAGGATGTGTGTGCGTTTGAGAATACATCTGTGTGATTGTGACTATGTCTGTGTGAGCATGTGTATGAGAAAGAATATGTCTTTGTGAGTGTGTGAGAGAGAGTGTGTGTCTATGAGGAATAATATATCTGTGTAGCGTGAGTGTGAGAGAGAATGTGTGTGTGTATGTATGTGTGAAATAGAGAATATATGTGCGTGAGTGTGTCTGTGTGTGAGAGGATGTGTGTGTGTGTCTGCGTTTATGAGAAAGAATATATCTGTGCAATTGTGTGTTTGTGTGTTTGAGAGCGTTTGTGTCCAAATTGAAATGTAGTGGATTCCTTCCACATCATTAAAATGGAGGGGGATCCCTTCCCCATTTTAAATTGTACGGAGATCCCTTCTATATATTTTAAATGGAGGGCGACACCTCCTACATCTTAAAAATAGAGTGAGGTCCCTTTTCCATCTTTAAAATGTTGGTAGATCCCTTCTCCGTCATTAAAATGGAGGGAGATGTTTTCTCAATCTTTAAAATGGAGGTAGATCCCTTCTCCGTCTTTAAAATGCAGGGATATCTCTGTCATAGAGTCACAGAGGTCAACAGCACAGAAAAAGGCCTTTCGGCCCATCAAGTCTGTGCCGATCGAACAAGAACCTAACAATTCTAATCCTATTTTACAGCACTAGGCCCACAGCCTTCTATGCCAAGGCATCGCAAGTGCACATCCAAATATTCTTAAATGTTATGAGGGTTTCTGCCTCTAACCCCCTTTCAGGCAGTGAGTTCCAGATTCCCACCACCCTCTGGGTGAAAAAATCCTTCCCTACTTCCCCTCTAACCCTCCTGCCCCCTGCCTTAAATCTATGCTCCGTGGTTATTGTTCCCTCCACCAAGGGGAAAAGTTCCTTCCTCTCTACCCTATCAATGCCCCTCATTATTTTATTCACCTCAATCATGTCCTTCCTCAATCTCCTCTGCTCATGGGAAAATAATCCAAGTCTATCCTATCTCTCCTCATATCTAACATTCTCCAGCCCAGGCAACATCCTGGTAAATCTCCTCTGCTCTCTCTCTAGTGCAATCACATCCTTCCTACAATGCGGACTCCAGAACTACACGCAATACTCTAGCTGTGGCCTAACCAGCGTTTTATGCAGTTCCAGCATGACTTCCCTGCTCTTATATTCTATGTCTCGGCTAATAAAGGGAAGTATCTCATATGCCTTCTTAAACACCTTATTTACCTGTCCCACTACCTTAAGGGACCAGTGGACATACACACCAAGGTCTCTCTAATGCGCATTAGATCCCAGGGTCCTACCATTCATCATATATTCCTGTGCCTTGTGTGTCCTGCCCAAGTGCATCACCTCACACTTATCCGGATTAAAGTCCTTGAACCACTGACCAGTCCGTCTATATCCGCCTGTAATCTAAGGCTCTCCTCCTCACTATTTACCACACCACCAATTATCATGTCATCCACAAACTTGCTGATCAACCCTCCTACATTGAAGTCTAAATTGTTTATACGTACCACACACAGCAAGGGACCCAACACCGACCCCAGGGGAACCCCACTGGACACAGGGATCCAGTCACAAAAACACCCCTTGACCATCACCCTCTGCTTCCTGCCACTCAGCCAATTCTGGATCCAAATTGAAAAATTGCCTTGGATCCCATGGGATCTTACCTTCGCTTTCGTTCTCCCTTGTGGGACCTTATCAAAAGCCTTGCTTATGTCCCACTAGGCTACGTCTTCTCCATCTTTAAAGTGGAGGAAGATCCATTCCCGTCTTTAAAATGGAGGGAGATCCATTGCCCAACTTGTGATGTGGAGGTGCTGGAACCTACAATGGAGGAAAGAGTGAAGCTTATTCGAGAATGAAATGTTAACCTGCATGTGTAACACAGAAAGTTTACAACACAGAAGGAGGCCATTCAGCCCATCAATCTACTTTCGACACTCTGCAAGGAAAATTTCACTGGTCTCACTCTTCTGCCCTTTCCCCAAAATTATTATAATTGTTATTGAAGGTTGTTGCTCAGAAGCCAATGAAGACAAGGACAAGGCCAATTGTGTGAGGCATTTCGCATCATCTCTGACCTTATGAGGAAAGGATTCTGATTTTCTTATGAGGAAAGGTTGGACAGGCTGGGCCTGTATCCATTGGAGTTTAGAATTTGGAGAGGTGATCTTAGTGAAAGATGTAAGTTCCTGAGGGGTCTTAACAGGATGGATGTGGAGAAGATGTTTCCCCTTGTGGGAGAGTTTGGAACTAGGGGCGAAGTTTAAAACTATTTTCAAACAATTTAAAAAATGGATGCTAAGCTCCAATTCACACTCAGTGATGCAGTCTATAAAAAAAGGGAATTATTTAAAAAGATCTGAAAATGTCTACGAAACACAGCACACCGCAAATGAAGCTGATTCCAACATCAAACACAGAAGGGGTGTAAATCTCAATTCCATCCCACGTAATCACACTGCCCCGGGAATCATATCCTTCCTATAGTGTTGCTCCCAGGACTGTACACAATACTCCATCTGAGGTCTAACTAGCGTCTTATATAAATTCAGAATAACCTCCCTGCTCTTGTACTCTATGCCCCTATTAGTAAAGTCCAGGATACGATATGCTTTTTGAACCACTCGCTCAACCTGTCCTGCCACCTTCAATGATCTATGAACATCTCCACCAGGTTTTTCTGCTCCTGCACCCCATTCATAATTTCACCCCTAATTTTATTTTTCCTGTCCATGTTCCTCCTACCAAAATGCATCACATCAAACGTCTCCACATTGAACATCATTGGCCACCTTTCTGCCCACTCTCCCAACTTGTAAATGTCCTTTTGATGCTCTACACTGTCCCCCTCTCTGTTTATCATTCTCCCAAGTTTTGTGCCATCCACAAACTCTCAAATGGTCCCCTGCACACCAATATCTCAATCATTTATATACAGCAGGGAAATCCAGGGTTCCAATACTGACCCCAGTGAAACTCTACTACAATCCTACATCCAGCAGGAAAAATATCCGTGAACTCTCTGTTTCCTATCCATCAGCCAATTCTGTATCCACATTTCGCTGGTCTGAATCATCTGCCTTTTCACGGGACCCTGAAAAAAATTTCTATTCTGCTTTATATCCAATTTTGGCACAAAAGAAGTGGGAGAGGGAGAGAGGGAGAGAGAAAGAGGGCGAGATAGATGGGATGAAAGAGGTACAGAGGTAGAAAGAGAGACAAGGCGAGAGGGAGAGAGATGGGGGCGACAGAGAGAGGAGCAGAGCAACGGAGGAAAGGAGTGAGAGAGAGGGAGAGATAGCCGGAATGAGAGATAGAGAGACAGAGCAGTGGAGAGACAGGGTGAGAGAGAAAGAGAGCTGGGGCGAGTGAGTGAGATAGAGAGAAGAGATAAAATGAAAGGAAAAGGGATGAGGTGAGAGAGAGAGAGGTGAAGAGAGGGGAGCGAGTTTAGGGTAAAGTGATGGGGTGAGAGAGAGAAACAGAGAAATGCGGTAGAGTGGCAGAGAGATGGGGTGGGAGAGGGAGAGAATGAAAATGAAGGTGAGAGAAAGAGAAAGTGTAGGGGGAAACTGAAAATGTTCAGAAATTAGTTAACTTTATTGAGTATAAAGAACAATATCCTGTGACATATCCCTTCTCCATCTTTAAGTTGGAGGGAGATCCTTTCTCCATCTTTAAAATGGGGGGAGACCCCTTCCTCAACTTGTGATGTGGAAGTGCTGGAATCGAATCGAGGGGTTTGTGGGGTTTATATATAGAATAATAGATACCCGGGAGTGAGGTACAGACTGGAATCTAATCGAGGGGTTTGTGGGGTTTTTATATAGAATAATAGATACCCGGGAGTGAGGTACAGACTGGAATCTAATCGAGGGGTTCAGAGGGTTTATATATAGAATCATAGATACGCGGGAGTGAGTTACAGACTGGAATCTAATCAAGGGGATTGTGGGGTTTATATATAGAATAATAGATACCCAGGAGTGAGTTACAGACTGGAATCTAATCGAAGTGATCAGGGGGTTTATATATATAATAATAATTACCCAGGTGTGAGTTACAGACTGGAATCTAATCGAGGTGTTCAGGGGGTTTATATAAAGGTTAATCGATACCCGGGATTGAGTTCCAGACTGGAATCTAATCGAGGTGTTCAGGGGGTTTATATAAAGAATAATAGAGACCCGGGAGTGAGTTACAGACTGGAATCTAATCGAGGGGTTCAGGGGGTTTATATATAGAATAATAGATACCCGGGATTGAGTTACAGACTGGAATCACAAACTGTTGAAAACATATTTTTTCTTGTGATGTGCTGAAGTGCAGGTTACAGAGGCTGATTCATGGAATGTGTAGTGTGAGTTTTTAACCAGCTTTATCCCAAATATCAAATTTAATTTCTCATTGGAACTGTTTGATGTTTTCTTAGTCTTGACACAAATGGATAGGGACTCTTTGGACCCTCACTGTTTGCAGCTTTTCACCATTTATAATGTAACCTGTTCCATCCTTTTTAAAGTGAGGAGCCACACATTTGCCTACAATGAATCCCATCTTGCACTATTTCACCCATTCACTAAAGGTGTACATATCTCTTTGGAATTTGAAGTGCAGGTTACAGATTGGATTGGAACTTTCTGCTTTCTGAATCATTAGCCAAGTTTCACAGAGTTAAACATCAAAACTGACATTCTGAAACAGGAGAGGGCCCCACAACTTCAATTCTGTGATTCTCTGGTATCTCATGATCTGTAACTTACAATAGCTCTGCCCCCTTCTTGTCTCTGAGGACTTGGAAAGTTATTCAGACATTGGGGAACCATTTCATTGTCTCGGGACATTTACAGTTAACGGCTCCTTCAAAGGACATCATTAAAATTCACTCTTTAATCATCCAAATCCTGTTGCCCATTCAGACTCCCTGGCCCCACATCCTATTGGTTCAAAGGTAACTTACATTTCACAATGTAGGAATGTGTGAATGCAAACACTTTCTTCACACGTTGCCACAATACTAAGGCTCACACTATTCAGGGTGAAATTTTCAAGACAACATTCATCAACTGACAGATTTCCAGCTCCATATGGAAGCTTCAAGATACAGAAAGTGACACAGAAATGAAACATCCGATTTATCTGAATCTGCATCCGTTATTGGACAGCGCGGGGTAAGATAGGAATTAAAGTTGTTGTTAAATTGTCCCCATCAAACGCTCCCAGAACAGGTACAGCATGGGGTTTGATACAGAGTAAAGCTCCCACAACAATTGAGTTATGAGATTAAAAAGCGTCATTCACCTTTGAATTTGAGTTCAATTTTAAAAGTGTTCAAATTAAAAGTTCATCAGCTGGAGAAAAGGGTAAAGCTCCAAATATTTTTCAACATGCCTGGCTATAAAAAACATGATTCATTTACATTAGTATCTTGAAGCATTTGATCAAATCACCCCTTAACCTCAATTCCAGTGTTTCAGAGTGAAGCTTTGACTACACTGTTCATCAAACACTCCCAACCCAATTACAGTATGGGGTCCATACAGAGTCAAATTCAAAAAATTGGTTCGATGGTGACAGGGGGAGAGACAGGGTGAAGGTTTTGAGAAAGGGATGAAGGGGGGGGGATGTGGTGAAAATCTTTTTAAATCAGCGAGTGGTGATGACCTGGAACCCGTGCAAAATGCGGTGTCTGGGGGATGAGTGTCTGATCAGTGTCTCCATAGTTGTGTCTCTGTCACGTTGAAAGTACCAATGTCACATTCCTGAGCAGTCAACTCTGTCAGAAATGTCCCAGTGCTGTGGGCACATAATATGGCCTCTGTGAACAAACCTAAAAGGCTGACTGGTGTTTGTGTCATTTATGTAGATTCTGAGAGAGAGGAAGAGAGAGAGAGAGAGACCGAGCGAGTGAGAAGAAGACAGAGACACAGATGGAGAGGGAGACCGAGAGACAAGAGATTGAAGGAAGGATATTTATCATCGTACATTGGAAGAGGAAGATTCCATTTCTCCCCACACCCTGTTTCTGACATTCAATGAGATCGTGACTGATCTCTGATCTACCTCCATATCTCTTTACACCATTGCCTAACAAAAATCTATCATCCTCAGATTGAAACATTAACAAGAGACTTTGTGTCAATTGACGTTTGCAGAAACCTGTTTCAAATTAAAGCTTTGGCTACACTGTCATCAAACACTCCCAACTCAAATACAGTATGGGGTTCGATACAGGGTCAAATTCTCTTTGCATTGTACAAGAAATTTTTAATTGTAGATTTTTATTTTTAATTTTAGGCTAACAGGACTGAAATTGTACGGCTTCCCAGTGTGAGATTTAAACTCCTGTTTATTTCAATCTTTAGCTCAGGAATTCACATTAAAACATGCAGAGAATTGAAACCTTCCTCATACAGTTGCCTGTTTGTTCCAGTGTTGGTATATTCCCGCTTTCTCCTGCGTTTTCACTTGTCAGAAGAAATTGAATTGTTGACATTGGATAATCATCCCTTTCCCAAGAAAATATAAACTCCTGGGAAACTGCAACAGACACAATCTTATGCAGTGATCAAAATCCTGCACCTTTATTCATCAATCCCATTTCCTATCTCTGTAGAAACTCCCTTCCACTGACAGATTCTGAGATCCATACTCAATCTCAAAAACCACCACAGAAAAGTGACTGCTTATTTTAAACAGTGAATCTGAACTATTTGAAGTTCCGACTCAGACACAGAATCGCAGAAATTTTTACTCTGTGGGATGAAAATTATCAGAATAACTTTGCAACATACAGGTAACATAAATAGGATTTGACCATTTGATCAAGTCAACCCTGATGCTACTAGATTTCAGGGAATACAACCCGAATTTGTGCAATCTCACTTTGCAATTTAACCCTTGGAATCCAGGTCTCATTCTGGCAAAGCTGTGATGCACTCGAACTGTCTAAACTGTCCCTGGAGTGTCGGATTAACCCGGGTCACTCACATACACACAGGTCAGGCTCAAGACTCACCTGTCTCACTCGCTGAGACGCTCCTGTATCACTGGCCTTATTGTAGTCGGATGCCGCGTTGGGAGCAGGACAGGAAGACGGGATTAGGAAGACTGCTCATGTGGAGGGTAAACATAAGGAATCTATCAGAGAATCAGAACAGACCAGGGAGAATCAAACAAGGAAACTGATGTTCAATTTATTAGGCCTGATTTGTGGATTGTTTTTGTTTTGGGCGACAATGTTGCCAACAAACACGCCCAGAAAGGATGCAGCAGGGGCTAGATACAGAGTAAAGCTCCCTCGATACTGTCCCCATCAAACACTCCCTGGACAGGAACAGAACAGGGTTAGATACAGAGAAAAGCGCCCTCGATACTGTCCCCATCAAACACTCCCAGGACAGGTGAAGCACGGGGTTAGATAGAGAGTAAAGCTCCCTCGATACTGTCCCCATCAAGCACATCCAAGACAGGTAAGCACGGGGTTAGATACAGAGTAAAGCTCCCTCGATACTGTCCATATCAAACACTCCCAGGACAGGTACAGCACGGGGTTAGATACTGAGTAAAGCTCCATCTGCACTGTCCCCATCAAACACTCCCAGGGCAGGTACAGCACGGGGTTAGATACAGAGTATTGCTCCCTCTACACTGTCTCCATCAAACACTCCCAGGACTGGTACAGCACAGGGTTAGATACAGAGTAAACCTCCCTATACACTCTCCCCATCAAACACTCTCAGGACTGGTACAGCACGGGGTTAGATAGAGAGTAAATCTCCCTCTACACTGTGCCCATCAAACACTCCCAGGACTGGTACAGCACGAGGTTAGATACAGAGTAAAGCTCCCTCTACACTGTCCCCATCAAGCACTAACTGGGCAGTGACAGGACAGGGTTAGATACAGAGTAAATCTCCCTCTCTACTGTCCCCATCAAACACTCCCAGGACTGGTACAGCACGGGGTTAGATACAGAGTAAAGCTCCCCCTACACTGTGCCAATCATACACTCACAGGGCAGGTACAGCAAGGAATTAGATACAGACTAAAGCTCCCTCTAACCTGTCCCATCAATCACTCCCAGGACTGGTACAGCACGGGGTTAGATACAGAGCAAAGCTCCCTCTAAACTGTCCCCATCAATCACTCCCAGGACTGGTACAGCACGGGGTTAGATACAGAGTAAAGCTCCCGCTAAACTGTCCCCATCAAACACTCCCAGGACAGGTACATTACGGGGTTAGATACAGACTAAAGCTTCCTATACACTGTCCCCATCAAACACTCGCAGGACATGTACATCACAGTGTTAGATACAGAGTAAATCTCCCTCTACACCGTCTCCATCCACCAATCCCTGGGCAGGTACAGCACGGGTTTAGATACAGAGTAAAGCTTCCTCTACACTGTCCCCATCAAACACTCCCAGGACAGATACAGCACGGGGTTAGATACAGAGTCAAGCTCCCTCTGAACTGTCTCCATCAAACACTCCCAGGGCAAACACCACGGGGTGAGATACAGAGTAAAGCTTCCTCTATACTGTACCCATCAAACACTCCCAGGACAGGTAAAGCACAGGGTTAGATACACAGTAAAGTTCCCTCTACACTGTCCCCATCAAACAGTCCCAGGACAGGTACAGCACGGGGTTAAATACAGAGTAAAGCTCCCTCTACACTGTCCCCATTAAACACTCCCAGGACAGGACCAGGACAGTCTTAGATTCAGAGTAAAGCTCCCTCTATACTGTCTCCATCAAAAACTACCAGGACAGGAACAGGACAGGGTTAGATACTGAATAAAGCTACCTCTTCACTTTCCCCATCAAACACTCCAGGGCAGGTAATGCACTGGGTTAGATACAGAGTAAAGGTCCCTCTACACTGTCCCCATCAAACACTCCCAGGATAGGTACAGCACGGGGTTTGATACAGAGTAAAGCTCCCTCGATACTGTCCCCATCAAACACTCCCAGGACAGGTACAGCACGGGGCTAGATACAGAGTAAATCTCCCTCGATACTCTCCCCATCAAACACTCTGAGGACAGGTACAGCTCGCGGTTAGATAAAGAATAAAGCTTCAACTGCACTGTCCCCATCAAACACTCCCAGGGCACGTACAGCACGGTGTTAGATACAGAGTAAAGCTCCCTCTATACTATCCTCATCAAGCACTCCCACGACAAGTACTGCACACATTTAGATACAGAGTAAATCTTCCTCTACACTGTCCCCATCAAACACTCCCAGGACAGGTAAAGCACTGGGTTAGATACAGAGTAAAGCTCCCTCTACACTGTCCCCATCAAACACTCCCAGGACATGAACAGGACAGGATTAGATACAGAGTAAAGCTCGCTATATACTGTCCCCATCAAACAGTCCCAGGAGAGGAACAGGACAGTGTTAGATACAGAGTAAAGCTACCTCTGCACTTTCCCCATCAAACACTCCCAGGACAGGTAAAGCATTGGGTTAGATACAGAGTAAAGCTCGCTCGATACTGTCCCCATCAAACATCCCAGGACAGGTACAGCACGGGGTTAGATGCATTGTAAAGCTCCCTCGATACTGTCCCCATCAAACCCCATCAAACACTCCCAAAGCAGGTACAGCACGGGGTTAGATACAGAGTAAAGCTCCCTCTATACTGTCCCCATCAAACCCTCCCAGGCAATAGACCACGGGGTTAGATACAGAGTAAAGCTCCCTCTATACTGTCCACATCAAACATTCCCAGGGCAGGTACAGCACTGGGTTAGATACAGAGTAATGCTCCCTCTCCACTGTGCCCATCATACACTCCCAGGGCAGGTACAGCATGGGGTTAGATACAGAGTAAAGCTCCCTCTGCACTGTCCCCATTATAAACTCCCAGGACTGGTACAGCACGGGGTTAGATACAGAGTAAAGCTCTCTCTAAACTGTCCCCATCAAGCTCTCACAGGGCAGTGACAGGACAGGCTTAGATACAGAGTAAATCTCCCTCTACACCGACCCCATCAAACACTCCCAGGCCAGGTAGAGCACAGGTTTAGATACAGAATAAAGGTCCAACTGCACTGTCTCAATCAAACACTCCCAGTGCAATGCACCATTGGGTTAGATACAGAGTAAAGCTCCCTCTATACTGGCCCCATTAAACACTCCCAGGACTGGTACAGCACAGGGTTTGATACACAGTAAAGCTCCCTCTACACTCTCGCCATCAAACACTCCCAGCACAGGTACAGCACGGGGTTAGATACAGAGTAAAGCTCCCTCTACACTGTCCCCATTAAACACTCCCAGGACAGGACCAGGACAGTCTTAGCTACAGAGTAAAGCTCCCTCTATACTGTCCCCATCAAAAACTCCCAGGACAGGAACAGGACAGGGTTAGATAAAGAATAAAGCTACCTCTTCACTTTCCCAATCAAACACTCCCAGGGCAGGTAAAGCACTGGGTTAGATACAGAGTAAAGCTCCCTCGATACTGACCCATCAAACACTCCCAGGATAGGTACAGCACGCGGTTAGATACAGAGTAAAGCTCCCTCGATACTGTCCCCATCAAACCCCATCAAACACTCCCAGGACAGGTACAGCACGGTGTTAGATACAGAGTAAAGCTTCCTCTACACTGTCCCCATCAAACACTCCCAGGACAGGTACAGCACGGGGCGAGATACAGAGTTAAGCTCCCTCGATTCTGTCCCCATCAAACACTCCCAGGGCAGGTACAGCACGTGGTTAGATACAGAGTAAAGCTCCCTCTACACTGTGCCCATCAAACACTCCCAGGACAGGTACAGCACGGGTTTATATGCAGAGTAAATCTCCCTCTAAACTGTCCCATCAAACACTCCCAGGACAGATTCAGCACGAGGTTAGATACATAGTAAAGCTCCCTCTATACCGTCCCCATCAAAAACTGCCAGGGCAGGTACTGTACGGGGTTAAATACTGAGTAAAGCTCCCTCTATACTGTCCCAATCAAACACTCCATGGACAGGAACTGGACAGGGTTAGAAAGAGATTAAAGCTCCCTCTATACTGTCCCCTTCAAACACTACCAGGACAGGAACAGAACAGGGTTAGATACAGAGTAAAGCTCCCTCTACACTGTGGCCATCATACAGTCCCAGGGCATGTACAGCACGGGGTTAGATACAGAGTAAAGCTCCCTCTACACTGTCTCCATCAGACACTCCCAGGACTGGTACAGCACGGGGTTAGATACAGAGTAAAGCTCCCTCTATACTGTCCCCATCAAACACTCCCAGGACTGGTACAACATGGGGTTAGATACAGAGTTAATCTCCCCCTACAATGTGCCCATCATACACTCCCAGGGCAGGTACAGCACGGTGTTAGATACAGAGTAAATCTCTCTCTAACCTGTCCCCATCAAACACTCCCAGGACTGGTACAGCACGGGGTTAGATACAGAGTAAAGCTCCCTCTATACTTTCCACATCAAACACTCCCAGGACAGGTTCAGCACAGAGTTAGATAAAGAGTAAAGCTCCCTCTACACTATCCCCATCAAACACTCCCAGGACAGGTTCAGCACGGGGTTAGATACAGAGTAAAGCTCCCTCTACACTGTCGCCATCAAACACTCCCAGGACAGGTACAGCACGGGGTTAGATACAGAGTAAAGCTCCCTGGATACTGTCCCCATCAAACCCCATCAAACACTCCCAGGGCAGGTACAGCACGGTGTTAGATACAGAGTAAAGCTCCCTCTACACTGTCCCCATCAAACACTGCCAGGACAGGTACAGCACGGGATTAGATGCAGAGTAAAGCTCCATCTGTACTGTCCCCATCAAACACTCCCAGGGCAGGTACAGCACGGGGTTAGATACAGAATAATGCTCCCTCTACACTGTCTCCATCAAACATTCCCAGGACAGGAACAGGACAGGGTTAGATACAGAGTAAAGCTCCCTCTATACTGTCCCCATCAAACACTCCCAGGACAGGGAGTGGTGATAGGGAGAGTGGGTTGGTGTGAGAGGGTTTGGCTGAGAGGGAGAGCGGGATGGGATGAGAGGGAGAGTGGGTTGGGGTGAGAGGGAGAGTGGGTTGGGGTGAGAGGGAGAGTGGGTTGGGGTGAGAGGGAGAGTGGGTTGGGGTGAGAGGGTGAGTGGGTTGGGGTGAGAGGGAGAGTGGGTTGGGGTGAGAGGGAGAGTGGGTTGGGGTGAGAGGGAGAGTGGGTTGGAGTGAGAGGGAGAGTGGGTTGGGGTGAGAGGGAGAGTGGGTTGGGGTGAGAGGGAGAGTGGGTTGGGGTGAGAGGGAGAGTGGGTTGGGGTGAGAGGGAGAGTGGGTTGGAGTGAGAGGGAGAGTGGGTTGGGGTGAGAGGGAGAGTGGGTTGGAGTGAGAGGGAGAGTGGGTTGGGGTGAGAGGGAGAGTGGGTTGGGGTGAGAGGGAGAGTGGGTTGGGGTGAGAGGGAGAGTGGGTTGGGGTGAGAGGGAGAGTGGGTTGGGGTGAGAGGGAGAGTGGGTTGGGGTGAGAGGGAGAGTGGGTTGGGGTGAGAGGGAGAGTGGGTTGGGGTGAGAGGGAGAGTGGGTTGGGGTGAGAGGGAGAGTGGGTTGGGGTGAGAGGGAGAGTGGGTTGGGGTGAGAGGGAGAGTGGGTTGGGGTGAGAGGGAGAGTGGGTTGGGGTGAGAGGGAGAGTGGGTTGGGGTGAGAGGGAGAGTGGGTTGGGGTGAGAGGGAGAGTGGGTTGGGGACTGTGATTACTGCCAGTGTTTTGGGGGTTTGTGTGAGATCAGGGTTTGGAACTGGAGTAACACAACCAACAGGGGAAAGAAATATAGATTTATTATTAAACCAAAAATAATGATAGGCCCTTGTTGAAACCATGTCTGTCCTGGAGTTAACCCTCAGTGGAGAGGAGCAGCAAGGGGTCCTGTCCTGTTATTAACCCTCAGTGGACATGATCAGCAAGGGGTCCTGTCTGGAAAGAGAGAGGGAGAGAGAAAGCTGGAGTGACAGAGACAGGGAAATGTCACCCCCTCCCCCAGAAACGTCGTGTGTTCCCTGCTGCAGTTCAGGAAAAGCTGCAGGCCGTTTCTGCACAGGGGGATCCCACAGGCAGCAATGTATTGCTATCCGGATGGGAACAGGGAGACACATTTCCTTCCCCAGCCTCATGCCTGCTGTAACCCTCCCTCTTCCCCCTCTCCCCCCACCCCCGGGCACCATGTGTGCTCTGAGTGCGGACACATCCCCAGAAAGGCCTAAACTCCTTCTCTTCAAACCGGGAACAAGCTGCTGCTTCCTGGGGGAGACTTTTTGAAATCTCCGTCCCAGCATCGATTTTTACAAACCAGGCGTCCCCAGGAGGGTGTGACTGAGGCTTTTCTGCAGAGACTGGGAGCTGGGCACTGACTCCACACTGGAGACCCTCCCCTAACCTCCCCCCCAGACCCTGTGTCTCTTCCTCACCCCCAACCTCCTGCCTCTGTTTCACTGTCTTTTCCTGTTTCCCTCAATCTCCCCCCTCTCTCTCTGTTGTAACGTAGGGACACATCCTTGAGAGACTGAATTCAAATGACTGTTCCACCTCCCAATTCATCGCCCTGCCTAAAACACCAGCATTATTCAGGAATTAGCACAAACTTTTACACACACTCACAGTTAGGACTTGGTAAAGGGCTCCTGAGGGACAGGAAATGAGTCCAATCAGCACATTTTTAATCAATTAACTGGTTGTGGCACAGTATGAAACACTGCAGGGAATTTGGGCACAGCAAGATCCCACAGGGTGCAGCCAGCTCTGTTCAGCACTTTTTAAATGGGGCAATATTTACACAGAGAGAGAGAGGCAGCAAGTTGGAGAGGGACTAAGACAGTGAAGACCCCCGACCCCTTCAGAACCTCAGAAAGACTGAGCGCTTTGCAGTGGATGAATGAATATTTAAAATGCTCTCATTGTTAGTGAGTCACTTGCTTCACTGTCCCTGGATTCATTTTCGCAATTCAGACTTTATTAAAAGATGTGACTGGGAGCTGGGCAGAGTCTACACATTGGAGACCCCCAGATCCTGTGTCGATTCACACCCCCTCCTCTTGTTTTGCTACCTCAGCCCCTCTGTTTCAACCCTCTTTCTAGACATTATGGCAAACTTGTGGCATTCTAAACTATTATCTTAAATTGTTAATAAATCCTGAGAAACAGACACAGACACGGGCTTTGCAGCAGCAGAAAGAATGTGAATCATTCCATCCCGGGGGTTTTTACTTCCAGATTCAGTTTTAGAAAATTCAGAATTCAAATTCACAACAGCAAAGTGTGGGACTGAACCCCCGGATCCTTCAATATTCCCGGGAATACACGTGGAATTTATGTCTCCATACCTGTGTCTCTGTCACGTTCAAAATACTAATGTTACATGAGTCAACTCTGTCCTAAATGTCCCATTGCTGTGGGGACATAAAATGGCCACTGTGAACAAACCTAACATGGCTGCCTGGTGTTTGTAGACTAGATTCTCAGAGGAAGAGAGGCAGGGAGAGAGGGATAGAGAGATGGGTAAGCGAGTGAGATAGAGAGAGGAGATCAAGCGATAAAAAAGGGATGAATTGAGAGAGAGAGATGAAGAGAGGGGAGCGAGTTTAGGGAAAGATATGGGGTGAGATAGAGAAACAGAGAAATATGTAGGGTGGCAGAGAGATGGGGTGGGAGAGGGAGAGAAGGAAAGAGACAGGATGACAGAAAGAGAAAGTGTAGGGGGAAACTGAAAATGTTCAAAAATGTGTTAACATTATTGAGTGTAAAGAACAATATCCTGTGAGACATCCCTTCTCCATCTTAAAATTGGCGGGAGAGCCTTTAACCAACTTTAAAATGGGGGGAGACCCCTTCCTCAATTTGTGATGTGGAAGTGCTGGAATCTAACGGAGGGTTTTGGAGTGGTTTTTATACAGAATAACAGATGCCCGGGAGTGAGTTACAGTCTGGAATTTAATCGAGGGATCGGGGTGGTTTATATATAAATCATGTAGATATAATATATATCGAATAAAAGATATCCGGGAGTGAGTTACAGACTGGAATCTCATCGAGGGGATTGAGGGGTTTATATATAGAATAATAGATAACAGGAGAGAGTTACAGACTGGAATCTAATCGAGGGGTTCGGGGTGGTTTTTATATAGAATAACAGATACCCGGGAGTGAGTTACAGACTGGAATCTAATCGAGGGGTTCGGGATGGTTTATATATAGAATAACAGATACCCGGCAGTGAGTTACAGACTGGAATCTAACGGAGGGGTTTGGGGTGATTTATATATAGAATAACAGATGCCCGGGAGTGAGTTACAGGCTGGAATTTAATCGAGGGATCGAGGTGGTTTATATATAGAATAACAGATACCCAGGAGTGCATTACAGACTGGAATCTAATCGAGGGGTTCGGGGTTGTTTATATATAGAATAACAGATTCCCGGGAATGAGTTACAGACTGGAATCTAATCGAGGGGTTCGGTGTTGTTTATATATAGAATAACAGATACCCGGGAGTGAGTTACAGACTGGAATCTAATCGAATGGTTCGGGGTGGATTATATATAGAATAATAGATACCCGGGAATGAGTTACAGACTGGAATCTTATCGAGGGGTTCGGGGTTGATTATATATAGAATAACAGATACCCGGCAGTGAGTTACAGACTGGAATCTAATCGAGGAGGCCATTCAGCCCATCAAACTACTTTTGACACTCAGCAAGGAAAGTTTCACTGGTCTCACTCGTCTGCCCTTTCCCCGAAACCCTGAAAATATTTTCCCTTCAGCTTCACACCCAAAATTTGCTGAAAAGGGAAATTGGGGATGGTGGGGAGAGGGGGAGGCTGATGGAGTGAGAGAAAGAGTAAGAGAGAGAGAGGCAGAGAGATGGTGAGAGAGAGAGAGATTGAGATAGAGAAAGAGAGACAAAACTCGCCAAGAGAGAGAGAGAGACAGGGCGAGATAGAGAGAGGGGCAGGGTGTTGTAGTGAGAGAGAGACAGTGAAAGGCGAGGCGAGAAAGAGAGCGATGGAGAAAGAGACAGGCTTATCTTAAACAGTTAATAAATACCGAGAAACAGACACAGACACGGGCTTTGTAGAAGCAGAATGAATGTGAACCATTCCATCCCGGGGGTTTTTACTTCCAGATTCAGTAATAGAAAATTCAGAATTCAAATTCACAGCAGCAAAGTGTGGGACTGAACGCCCGGATCCTTCAATATTCCAGGGAATACACAGGGAATTCATGTCTCCATACCTGTGTCTCTGTCACGTTTAAAATACTAATGTTACATGAGTCAACTCTGTCCTAAATGTCCCATTGCTGTGGGGACATAAAATGGCCACTGTGAACAAACCTAAAATGGCTGCCTGGTGTTTGTAGACTATATTTTCAGAGGAAGAGAGACAGGGAGAGAAGACACAGATCGAGTGAATGAGAAATAGAGACTCTCAGACCAAGTGGGTGACTGAGAGCCAGACAGTGAATAAAGGATATTGGTCATAGCACATGGAAAGAGCAAGAGGCCATTTAACCCTCCAACCCTGTTCCGACATTCAATGAGATCCTGGCTGATCTGTGATTGAAGCCCTTGGTCTCATATCTCTGCAGCGTGTTAGCTAACAGAAATCTATCAGCCTCAGTTTTAAACATGGACTAGTGGCTCAGCATCAATTTCCGTTCATGTGAGAGAGATCCAAACTAATACCACACTTGGTGTTTTAAAGTGTTTCTTAGTTTCTCTCCTGAAATTCTAAAATTCTAAACATAGTTGAAAAACCATGACCCCAAGGCCCAGACTCCCCAAACCGGCGGGAATAGTTAGTCTTTTTCAAACCTCTACTTGCATTATTATCCTGAAATATTTCATCAAATCACCCCCTCACCTAAATTCCAGTGTAAAGCTTCATCGACCCTGTTCAACAAACACACCCAAACCAATTACAGTACGGGGTTCGATAGAGAGTAACTTTCCCTCTGCTCTGTCCCATCAAACAGGCACAGGGAAGGGTCAACACCGGGTTAGATACCAAGTAAAGACAGGGCCTATTGTGTGATAAACAGAGAAATGGTCGTGTGTAGTCCAAACAGAGGCCGGGTGAAGTGTAGCATTCGCAGATACACGGCCACGTCTTATATCGACATAGAGAATGTCCAGTGCAGTATTAACTGAGGCAGTGTCTAGTGTAATTGAAACAGAGGCCTGGTCTAGTTCAGTCAGAATGGAAATAGGTTGTTGCTCAGAAACCAGTGAAGACAAGGACAAGGCCAATTGTGTGAGGCATTTCTCATCATCTCTGGCCTTATGATGAAAGGATTCCGATTTTCATATGAGGAAAGGTTGGACAGGCTGGGCCTGTATCCATTGGAGTTTAGAATTTGGAGAGGTGATCTTAGTGAAAGATGTAAGTTCCTGAGGGGTCTTAACAGAGTGGATGTGGAGAAGATGTTTCCCCTTGTGGGAGAGTTTGGAACTAGGGGCGAAGTTTAAAACTATTTTCAAACAATTTAAAAAATGGATGCTAAGCTCCAATTCACACTCAGTGATGCAGTCTATAAAAAAAGGAATTATTTAAAAAGATCTGAAAATGTCCACAAAACACAGCACACCCCAAATGAAGCTGATTCCAACATCAAAGACAGAAGGGGTGTAAATCTCAATTCCATCCCACGTAATCACACTGCCCCGGGAATCTTATCCTTCCTATAGTGTGGCTCCCAGGACTGTACACAGTACTCCAGCTGAGCTCTAACTAGTGTCTGATATAAGTTCAGCATAACCTCCCTGCTCCTGTACTCTAGTCCCCTATTAATAAAGCCCAGGATATGATATGCTTTATTACATAAGCGCTCAACCTGTCCTGCAACCTTCAATGATCTATGAACATCTCCACCCAGGTCTTTCTGCTCCTGCAACCCCTTAAAAATTTCACAATTAATTTTATTTTTCCTGTCCATGTTCCTCCTAGCAAAATGCATCACATCAAACGTCTCCACATTGAACATCATTGGCCACCTATCTGCCCACTCTCCCAACTTGTAAATGTCCTTTTGATGCTCTACACTGTCCCCCTCTCTGTTTATCATTCTCCCAAGTTTTGTGCCATCCACAAACTCTCAAATGGTCCCCTGCACACCAATATCTCAATCATTCATATACATCAGGGAAATCCAGGGTTCCAGTACTAACCCCAGTGAAACTCCACTACAATCCTACATCCAGCCGGAAAAATATCCGTGAACTCTCTGTTTCCTATCCATCAGCCAATTCTGTATCCACATTTCGCTGGTCTGACATCCCTTCACCATCTTTAAATTGGAGGGATATCCTTTCTCCATCTTTAAAATGGGGGGAGACCCCTTCCTCAACTTGTGATGTGGAAGTGCTGGAACCTAATCGAGCGGTTTGTGGGGTTTATATATAGAATAACAGATACCTGGGAGTGAGTTACAGACTGGAATCTAATCGAGTTGTTCAGGGGGTTTATATATAGAATAATAGATACCCGGGAGTGAGTTACAGACTGGAATCTAATCAAGGTGTTCAGGGGGTGTGTATCTATAATAATAATTACCTGGGTGTGAGTTACAGACTGGAATCTAATCGAGGTGTTCAGGGGGTTTATATAAAGAATAATAGATACCCGGGAGTGAGTTACGGACTGGAATCTAATCGAGGGGTTCAGGGGGTTAATATATAGAATAATAGATACCCGGGAGTGAGTTACAGACTGGAATCTAATCGAGGGGTTCAGGGGGTTTATATATAGAATAGATGCCAAGGATTGAGTTACAGACTGGAATCTCGAACTGTTGAAAACATATTTTTTCTTGTGATGTGCTGAAGTGCAGGTTACAGAGGCTGATTCATGGAATGGGTAGTGTGAGTTTTTAACCAGCTTTATTCCAAATATCAAATTTAATTTCTCATTGGAACTATCTGATGTTTTCTTAGTCTTGACACAAATGGATAGGGACTCTTTGGACCCTCACTGTTTGCAGCTTTTCGATTTATAATGTAACCTGTTCCATTCTTTTTAAAGTGGGCAGCCACACATTTGCCTATAATGAAATCCATCTTTCACTATTTCACCCATTCACTTGAGGTGTACATATCTCTTTGGAATTTGAAGTGCAGGTTACAGATTGGATTGGAACTTTCTGCTTTCTGAATCATTAACCAAGTTTCACAGAGTAAAACTTTAAAACTGACATTCTGACAACTTCAATTCTGTGATTCAAAGGTATCTCATGCTCTGTATCTTACAATATCTCTGCCCCTTCATGTCTCTGAGGATTTGGAAAGTGATTCAGACATTGGGGAACCATTTCATTGTCTCGGGACATTTACAGTAAACGGCTCCTTCAAAGGACATCATTAAAATTCACTCTTTAATCATCCAAATCCTTTTGCCCATTCAGACTCCCTGGCCCTACATCCTATTGTTTCAAAGCTAACTTACATTTCACAATTTAGGAATGTGTGAATGCAAACACATTCTTCACACGTTTCCACAATACTAAGGCTCACACTATTCAGGGTGAAATTTTCAAGACAACATTCATCAACTGACAGATTTCCAGCTCCAAATGGAAGCTTCAAGATACAGAAAGTGGCACAGAAATGAAACATTCGATTTATATGAATCTGCATCCGTTATTGGACAGCGCGGGGTTAGATAGGAATTAAAGTTGTTCTTAAATTGTCCCCATCAAACACTCCCAGAACAGGTACAGCATGGGGTTCCATACAGAGTAAAGCTCCCACAACAATTGAGTGATGAGATTAAAAAGCGTCATTCACCTTTGAATTTGAGTTCAATTTAAAAAGTGTTCAAATTTAAAGTTCATCAGCTGGAGAAAAGGGTAAAGCTCCAAATATTTCTCAACGTGCCTGGCTATAAAAACATTATTCATTTACATTAGTATCTTGATGCGTTTGATCAAATCACCCCTTAACCTCAATTCCAGTGTTTCAGAGTGAAGCTTTGACTACACTGTTCATCAAACACTCCCAACCCAATTACAGTATGGGGTCCATACAGAGTCAAATTCAAAAAATTGGTTCGATGCTGACAGAGGGAGAGACAGGGTGAAGGTTTTGAGAAAGGGATGAATGGGGGGATGTGGTGAAAATCTTTTTAAATCAGCGAGTGGTGATGACCTGGAACCCGTGCAAAATGCGGTGTTTGGGGGATGAGTGTCTGATCAGTGTCTCCATAGTTGTGTCTCTGTCACGTTGAAAGTACCAACGTCACATTGCTTAGGAGTCAACTCTGTCAGAAATGTCCCAGTGCTGTGGGGATATAATATGGCCTCTGTGAACAAACCTAAAAGGCTGACTGGTGTTTGTGTCATTTATATAGATTCTGAGAGAGAGGATGAGAGAGAGAGAGACCGAGCGAGTGAGAAGAAGACAGAGACACAGATCGAGAGGGAGACCGAGAGACAGAGATTGAAGGAAGGATATTTATCACAGCACATTGGAAGAGGAAGATTCCATTTCTCCCCACACCCTGTTTCTGACATTCAATGAGATCCTGACTGATCTCTGATTTAACTCTATATCTCTTTACACCTTTGCCTAACAAAAATCTATCATCCTCAGATTGAAACATTAACAAGAGACTTTGTGTCAATTGACGTTTGCAGAAAATTGTTTCAAACTAAAGCTTTGGCTACACTGTTCATCAAACAATCCCAACCCAACTAAAGTATGTGGATCGATGCAGAGTCAAATACTCTTTGTTTTGTACAAGAAATTTTTAATTGTAGGTTTTTATTTTCAATTTTAGGCTAACAGGACTCAAATTGTACAGCATCCCAGTGTGAGATTTAAACTCCTGTTTATTTCAATCTTTAGCTCAGGAATTCACATTAAAACATGCAGAGAATTGAAACCTTCCTCATACAGTTGCCTGTTTGTTCCAGTGTTGGTATATTCCCTCTTTCTCTTGCATTTTCACTTGTCTGAAGAAATTGAATTGTTGACATTGGATAATCATCCCTTTCCCATGAAAATGTAACCTCCTGGGAAACTGCAGCAGACAAAATCTAATGCAGTGAACAAAATCCTGCACCTTTATTCATCAATCCCATTTCCTATCTCTGTAGAAACTCCCTTCCACTGACAGATTCTGAGATCCATACTCAATCTCAAAAACCACCACAGAAAAGTGACTGCTTATTTTAAACAGTGAATCTGAACTATTTGAAGTTCTGACTCAGACACAGAATCGCAGAAATTTTGACTCTGTGGGATGAAAATTATCAGAATAACTTTGCAACATACAGGTAACCTGTAGTGACAGGTGGATACTTGTCTGGTCAAAAGGGTTTCGATAAGATGCCTCACAAAGCTTGTTACTCAGGACAAGAGCTCATACATTCCCCTAATCTCCCCAACCAGTTCCTCTCAGGATTTGACCATTTGATCAAGTCACCCCTGATGCTACTAAATTTCAGGGAATACAACCCGAGTTTGTGCAATCTCACTTTGCAATTTAACCCTTGGAATCCAGGTCTCATTCTGGCAAAGCTGCGATGCACTCAAACTGTCTAAACTGTCCATGGAGTGTCGGATTAACCCGGGTCACTCACATACACCCAGGTCAGGCTCAAGACTCACCTGTCTCACTCACTGAGAAGTTCCTGTATAACTGGCCTTATTGTAGTCGGATGCCGCGTTGGGAGCAGGACAGGTAGACGGGATTAGGATGACTGCTCATGTGGAGGGTAAACCCGGGGAATCTGTCAGAGAATCAGAACAGACCAGGGAGAATCAAACAAGGAAATTCATGTTCAATTTGTGAGCCCTTATTTGTGGTTGGATTAAGGTTTTGGCGAGAATTTTGCCAACAAAAACTCCCAGAGATGATGCAGCACGGGCTAGATACAGAGTAAAGCTCCCTCGATACTGTCCCCATCAAACACTCCCAGGGCAGGTACAACACTGGTTTAGATATAGAATAAAGCTCCCTCTATACTGTCCCCTACAAACACTCCAAGGACAGGTACAGAGGGAGAGTGGGTTGGGGACTGCTATTACTGCCAGTGTTTTGGGGGTTTGTGTGAGATGAGGGTTTGGAACTGGAGTAACACAACCAACAGGGGAAAGATATATAGATTTATTATTAAGCCAAAAATAAAGACAGGCCCTTGTTGAAACCATGTCTGTCAGTGGACAGGAGCAGCAAGGGGTCACTTGCTTCACTGTCCCTGGATTCATTTTCGCAATTCAGCCTTTTCTAAAAGATGTGACTGGGAGCTGGGCAGAGTCTACACATTGGAGACCCCCAGATCCTGTGTCTATTCACACCCCCTCCTCTTGTTTTGCTACCTCAGCCCCTCTGTTTCAACCCTCTTAAATTGTTAATAAATACTGAGAAACAGACACAGACACGGGCTTTGCAGCAGCAGAAAGAATGTGAATCATTCCATCCTGGGGGTTTTTACTTCCAGATTCAGTTTTAGAAAATTCAGAATTCAAATTCACAGCAGCAAAGTGTGGGACTGAACGCCCGGATCCTCCACTATTCCAGGGAATACACGTGGAATTTATGTCTCCATACCTGTGTCTCTGTCACGTTTAAAATATTAATGTTACATGAGTCAACTCTGTCCTAAGTGTCCCATTGCTGTGGGGACATAAAATGGCCACTGTGAACAAACCTAAAATGGCTGCCTGGTGTTTGTAGTCTAGATTCTCAGAGGAAGAGAGACAGGGAGAGAGGCAAAGAGAGCTGGGTAAGCGAGTGAGATAGAGAGAGGAGATCAAGCGATAAAAAAGGGATGAGGTGAGAGAGAGAGATGAAGAGAGGGGAGCGAGTGTAGGGTAAAGATATGGGGTGAGAGAGAGAAACAGAGAAATATATAGGGTGGCAGAGAGATGGGGTGGGAGAGGGAGAGAAGGAACGAGACAGGGTAAGAGAAAGAGAAAGTGTAGGGGGAAACTGAAAATGTTCAAAAATTTGTTAACATTATTGTGTAAAGAACAATATCCTGTGAGACATCCCTTCTCCATCTTTAAATTAGAGGGAGAGCCTTTAACCAACTTTAAAATGGGGGGGACCCCTTCCTCAATTTGTGATGTGGAAGTGCTGGAATCTAATAGAGGGGTTCGGGGTGGTTTATATATAGAAAAACATACCCGGGAGTGAGTTGCAGACTGGAATCTAATCGAGGGGTTCGGGGTGGATTATATATAGAATAACAGATACCCGGGAGTGAGTTACAGGCTGGAATCTAATCGAGGGGTACAGGGGGTTTATCTATAGAATAACAGATATCCGGGAGAGAGTTACAGACTGGAATCAAATCGAGGGGTTCAGGGGGTTTATATATAGAATAACAGATATCCGGAAGTGAGTTACCGACTGGAATCTAATCGAAGAGGCCATTCAGCCCATCAAACTACTTTCGACACTCTGCAAGGAAAGTTTAACTGGTCTCACTCATCCGCCCTTTCCCCGAAACCCTGAAAATATTTTCCCTTCAGCTTCACACCCAAAATTTGCTGAAAAGGGAAATTGGGGATGGTGGGGAGAGGGGGAGGCTGATGGAGTGAGAGAGAGAGAGAGGCAGAGAGATGGTGAGAGAGAGACAGATTGAGATAGAGAGAGAGAGACAAAACTCGCCAAGAGAGAGAGAGAGACAGGGCGAGCAAGAGAGAGGGGCAGGGTGTTGTAGTGAGAGAGAGACAGTGAAAGGCGAGGCGAGAAAGAGAGCGATGGAGAAAGAGACAGGCTTATCTTAAACAGTTAATAAATACTGAGAAACAGACACAGACACGGGCTTTGTAGAAGCAGAATGAATGTGAATCATTCCATTGAATCATTTTTACTTCCAGATTCAGTAATAGAAAATTCAGAATTCAAATTCACAGCTGCAAGGTGTGGGACTGAACGCCCAGATCCTTCAATATTCCAGGGAATACACAGCGAATTCATGTCTCCATACCTGTGTCTCTGTCACGTTTAAAATATTAATGTTACATGAGAGAGGGTTCAACTCTGTCCTAAATGTCCCATTCCTGTGGGGACATAAAATGGCCACTGTGAACAAACCTAACATGTCTGCCTGGTGTTTGTAGACTAGATTCTCAGAGGAAGAGAGACAGGGAGAGAAGACACTGATCGAGTGAATGAGAAATAGAGACTCTCAGACCAAGTGGGTGACTGAGAGCCAGACAGTGAATAAAGGATATTGGTCATAGCACATGGAAAGAGCAAGAGGCCATTTAACCCTCCAACCCTGTTCTGACATTCAATGAGATCCTGGCTGATCTGTGACTGAACCCCTTGGTCTCATATCTCTGCAGCGTGTTAGCTAACAGAAATCTATCAGCCTCAGTTTTAAACATGGAATAGTGGCTCAGCATCAATTTCCGTTCATGTGAGAGAGATCCAAACTAATACCACACTTGGTGTTTTAAAATGTTTCTTAGTTTCCCTCCTGAAATTCTAAAATTCTAAACATAGTTGAAAAACCATGACCCCAAGGCCCAGACTCCCCAAACCGGCGGGAATAGTTAGTCTTTTTCCAACCTCTACTTGCATTATTATCCTGAAATATTTCATCAAATCACCCCCTCACCTATATTCCAGTGTAAAGCTTCATCTACACTGTTCAACAAACACACCCAAACCAAATACAGTATGGGGTTCGATAGAGAGTAACATTCCCTCTGCTCTGTCCCATCAAACAGGCCCAGGGAAGGGGCAGCACAGGGTTAGATACCAAGTAAAGACAGGGCCTATTGAGTGATAAACAGAGTTTCTCCATCTTTAAAATGGAGGGAGATATCTGTGTCTCTGTCACGTTGAAAGGACTAATTTACCATTCGTGAGTAGTCAACTCTGTCATAAATGTCCCAATGCTGTGGGAACATAAAATGGCCACTGTGAACAAACCTAAAATGGCTGCCTGGTGTTTGGGGATTTTTCTTACAGAATCTGACAGGGGGAGAGAGAGAGAGAGAGAGAGCAGACGCGGAATGAGGGAATGTTAAAGAGAGAGACACAGAGTGAGAGGGGATGAACAGGCAGACGATGAAAGAATGATATCGGTCATAACATTGGGACATTTCTGACTGAGTTGAATTATGGCAAACTAGTGGCATTCTATCCTATTATCTTAAATTGTTAATAAATACTGAGAAACAGACACAGACACGGGCTTTGCAGCAGCAGAAAGAATGTGAATCATTCCATCCCGGGGGTTTTTACTTCCAGATTCGGTTTTAGAAAATTCAGAATTCAAATTCACAACAACAAAGTGTGGGACTGAACGCCCGGATCCTTCAATATTCCAGGGAATACATGTGGAATTTATGTCTCCATACCTGTGTCTCTGTCACGTTTAAAATACTAATGTTACATGAGTGAGGGGTCAACTCTGTCCTAAATGTCCCATTGCTGTGGGGACATAAAATGGCCACTGTGAACAAACCTAACATGGCTGCCTGGTGTTTGTAGACTAGATTCTCAGAGGAAGAGAGGCAGGGAGAGAAGACACAGATCGAGTGAATGAGAAATAGAGACTCTCAGACCAAGTGGGTGACTGAGAGCCAGACAGTGAATAAAGGATATTGGTCTTAGCACATGGAAAGAGCAAGAGGCCATTTAACCCTCCAACCCTGTTCTGACATTCAATGCGATCCTGGTTTTTATGTGTGTGTGCCTGCGTCTATGAGAAAGTATATATCTGTGCAAGTGTGTGCGTGTCTTTGTGTGTACATGAGAGAGAGAGAATGTATATATGTGTGTGTGTGTGTTTGTGTGTGAGGAAGAATGTATGTGTGTGTGAGATTGTGTGTATTCTCTGTTTTCCTGGGAGAGAAAGAGAGAGAGAGAGAGATAGACGGTGAGATAGATGGGATGAAAGAGGTACAGAGATAGAAAGAGAGCAACAGAGAGACAAGGTAAAAGGGAGAGCGATGGGTGCGACAGAGAGAGTAGCAGAGTAACGGAGGAAAGGAGTGAGTGAGAGAGAGAAAGACGGAACGACAGATAGAGAGACAGAGGGGCAGAGAGACAGGGTGAGAGGGAAAGAGAGCTGGGTAAGCGAGTGAAATAGAGAGGGGAGATCGAGAAAAAGAAAAAGGGATGAGTTGAGAGAGAGAGATGAAGAGAGGGGAGCGAGTGTAGGGTAAATTGATGGGGTGAGAGAGAGAAACAGAGAAATATATAGAGCGGCAGACAGATGGGATGGGAGGGGGAGAGAAGGAACGAGACAGGATGAGAGAAAGAGAAAGTGTAGGGGGAAACTGATAATGTTCAAAAATTTGTTAACATTATTGAGTATAAAGAACATCAAATCACCCCCTCACCTAAATTCCAGTGTAAAGCTTCATCCACTCTGTTTAACAAACACACCCAAACCAAATACAGTATGGGGTTCGATAGAGAGTAACATTCCCTCTGCTCTGTCCCATCAAACAGGCCCAGGGAAGGGGCAGCACAGGGTCAGAAACCAAGTAAAGACAGGGCCTATTGAGTGATAAACAGAGTTTCTCCATCTTTAAAATGGAGGGAGATATCTGTGTCTCTGTCACATTGAAAGGACTAATTTACCATTCGTGAGTAGTCAACTCTGTCATAAATGTCCCAGTGCTGTGGGGACATAAAATGGCCACTGTGAACAAACCTAAAATGGACGCCTGGAGTTTGGGGAAATTTCTTACAGAATCTGAGAGGGGGAGAGAGAGAGAGCGAGAGAGCAGACGCGGAATGAGGGAATGTTAAAGAGCGAGACACAGAGTGAGAGGGGATGAACAGGCAGACGATCAAAGAATGATATTAATCACAACAGATACCCGAGATTGAGTTACAGAATGGAATCTAACGGAGGGGTTTGGGTTTGTTTATATATAGAATAACAGACACCCGGCAGTGAGTTACAGGCAGGAATCTAACGGAGGAGTTTCGGGTGGTTTATATATAGAATAACAGATGCCCGGGAGTGAGTTACGGGCTGAAATTTAATCGAGGGGTTCGGGGTGGTTTATATATAAATCATGTAGATATAATATATATCGAATAAAAGATATCCGGGAGCGAGTTAAAGAACGGAATCTCATCGAGGGGAATGAGGGGTATATATATAGAATAATAGATACCCGGGAGTGAGTTACAGACAGGAATCTAATCGAGTGCTTCCGGGGGTTTATATACAGAATCATAGATACCCGGGATTGAGTTACAGGCTGGAATTTAATTAAGGGGTGCAGGGGGTTTATATAGAGAATAATCGATACCCGGGATTGAGTTACAGACTCGAATCTAATCGAAGGGATCAGGGGGTTTATATATAGAATCATAGATACCCGGGATTGAGTTACAGACTGCAATCTAATCGAGGGGTTCGGGGAGTTTATATATAGAATAATCGATACCCGGGATTGAGTTACAGACTGGAATCTAATCGAGGGGTTCAGGGGGTTTATATATAGAATAATAAATACCTGGGATTGAGTTACAGACTGCAATCTAATCGAGGGGTTCAGTGGGTTTATATAGAGAATAATAGATACCCGGGAGTGAGTTACAGACTGAAATCTAATTGAGGGGTGCAGAGGGTTTATATAGAGTATAATAGATACCCAGGATTGAGTTACAGACTGGAATCAAGAACAGTTGAAAATATCATTTTTCTTGTGATGTGCTGAAGTGCAGGTTACAGAGGCTGATTCATGGAATGGGTAGTGTGAGTTTTTAACCAGCTTTATCCCAAATATCAAATTTAATTTCTCATTGGAACTGTTTGATGTTTTCTTAGTCTTGACACAAATGGATAGAGACTCTTTGGACCCTCACTGTTTGCAGCTTTTCACCATTTATAATGTAACCTGTTCCATCCTTTTTAAAGTGGGCAGCCACACATTTGCCTATAATGAAATCCATCTTTCACTATTTCACTCATTCACTTAAGGTGTACATATCTCTTTGGAATTTGAAGTGCAGGTTACAGATTGGATTGGAACTTCCTGCTTTAAGAATCATTAACCAAGTTTCACAGAGTTAAACATCAAAACTGACATTCTGAAACAGGAGAGGGCCCCACAACTTCAATTCTGTGATTCTCTAGCACCTCATGATCTGTATCTTACAATATGTCTGCCCCCTTCATGTCTCTGAAGACGTGGGAAATGTTTCAGACATTGGGGAACCATTTCTGTCAATCGGGATATTTCCTTTGAAGCATTTCATTGTCTTGGGACATTTACAGTAAACGGCTCCTTCAAAGGACATCATTAAAATTCACTCTTTAATCATCCAAATCCTTTTGTCCATTCAGACTCCCTGGCACTACATCCTATTGGTTCAAAGCTAACTTACATTTCACAATGTAGGAATGTGTGAATGCAAACACTTTCTTCACACGTTGCCACAATACTAAGGCTCACACTATTCAGGGTGAAATTTTCAAGACAACATTCATCAACTGACAGATTTCCAGCTCCAGCTAATTGTAGATTTTTATTTTTAAATTTGGGATAACAGGACTGAAATTGTACGGCATCCCAGTGTGAGATTTAAACTCATGTTTATTTCAACCTTTAGCTCAGGAATTCACATTAAAACATGCAGAGAATTGAAACCTTCCTCATACAGTTGCCTGTTTGTTCCAGTGTTGGTATATTCCCTCTTTCTCTTGCGTTTTCACTTGTCTGAAGAAATTGAATTGTTGACATTGGATAATCATCCCTTTCCCATGAAAATGTAAACTCCTGGGAAACTGCAACAGACGCAATCTTATGCAGTGATCAAAATCCTGCACCTTTATTCATCAATCCCATTTCCTATCTCTGTAGAAACTCCCTTCCACTGACAGATTCTGAGATCCATATTCAATCTCAAAAACCACCACATAAAAGTGACTGCTTATTTTAAACAGTGAATCTGAATTTGAAGTTCTGACTCAGTCACAGAATCGCAGAAATTTTCACTCTGTGGGATGAAAATTATCAGAATAACTTTGCAACATACAGGTAACCTGTAGTGACAGGAGGATACTTGTCTGTTCAAAAGGGATTCGATAAGATGCCTCATAAAGCTTGTTACTCAGGACAAGACCTCATACATTCCCCTAATCTCCCCACCCAGTTCCTCTCAGGCTTTGACAATTTGATCAAGTCACCCCCGATGCTACTAAATTTCAGGGAATACAACCCGAGTTTGTGCAATCTCACTTTGCAATTTAACCCTTGGAATCCAGGTCTCATTCTGGCAAAGCTGTGATGCACTCGAACTGTCTAAACTGTCCCTGGAGTGTCGGATTAACCCGGGTCACTCACAAATAACCAGGTCAGGTTCAAGACTCACCTGTCTCACTCGCTGAGATGCTCCTGTATCACTGGCCTTATTGTAGTCGGATGCCACGTTGGGAGCAGGACAGGTAGACGGGATTAGGATGACTGCTCGTGTGGAGGGTAAACACGAGGAATCTATCAGAGAATCAGTACAGACCAGGGAGAATCAAACAAGGAAACTGATGTTCAATTTATTAGACCTGATTTGTGGATTGTTTTTGTTTTGGGTGAGAATGTTGCCAACAAACACTCCCAGAAAGGATGAAGCAGGGGCTAGATACAGAGTAAAGCTCCCTCGATACTGTCCACATCAAACACTCCCAGGACAGGTACAGCACGGGGTTAGATACAGAGTAAAGCTCCCTCGATACTGTCCCCATCAAACACTCCCAGGACCGGAACATGACAGGGTCAGATACAGAGTAAAGCTACCTCTACACTTTCCCCATCAAACACTCCCAGGACAGGTACAGCACGGGGTTAGATACGGATAAAGCTCCGTCGATACTGTCCCCATCAAGCTCTCCCAAGACAGGTAAGCACAGGGTTAGATACAGAGTAAAGCTCCCTCGATACTGTCCCCATCAAACACTCCCAGGACAGGTACAGCACAGGGTTTGATACAAGGTGAAGCTCCCTCTGCACTGTTCCCATAAAACACACCCAGGACAGGAACAGGACAGGGTTAGATACAGTGTAAAGCTCCCTCTACACTGTCTCCATCAAACACTATCAGGTCCGCTACAGCACAGGGTTAGATACAGGGTAAACCTCCCTCTATACTGTCCCCATCAAACTCTCACAGGACTGGTACAGCACGGGGTTAGATACAGAGTAAAGCTCCCTCTAAACTTCCCCATCAAACCCTCCCAGCACAGGTACAGCACGGGGTTAGATATAGAGTAAAACTCCCTCTACACCATCCCCATCAAACACTCCCAGTGCAGGTACATTACGGGGTTAGATACAGAGTAAAGCTTCCTCTACACAATCCCCATCAAACACTCCCAGGACAGGTACAGCACGGTGTTAGATACAGAGTAAATCTCCCACTACACCATCCCCATCAAACACTCCCAGGCCAGGTACAGCACGGGTTTAGATACAGAATAAAGGTCCCACTGCACTGTCATCATCAAACACTCCCAGGGCAAGTACAGTACTGGGTTAGATACAGAGTAAAGCTCCCTCTACACCGTCCCCATCAAACACTCCCAGGGCAGGTACAGCACGGGGTTTGATACAGGGTAAAGCTTGCTCTACACTGTCCCCATCAAACTCTCCCTGGACAGGTAAAGCAGGGGTTATATACGGAGTAAACTCCCGCTAAACTGTCCCCATCATACACTCTCAGGACAGGAACAGCACGGGGTTAGATACAGAGTAAATCTCCCTGGGAGAGAGGGTTGGAGTGAGAGGGAGAGTTGGATGGGGTGAGAGGGAGATTGGGTTGGGGTGATTGGGAGAGTGGGTTGTGGGGAGAGCGAGAGTGGGTTGGGGTGAGAGGGAGAGTGGGTTGGGGTGAGAGGGAGAGTAGGTTGCGGTGAGAGGGAGAGTGGGTTGCGGTGAGAGGGAGAGTGGGTTGGGGAGAGAGGGAGAGTGGGTTGGGGAGAGAGGGAGAGTGGGTTGGGGTGAGAGGGAGAGTGGGTTGGGGTGAGTGGGAAAGCGGGTTGGGGTGAGAGGGAGAGTGAGTTGGGGTGAGAGGGAGAGTGGGTTGGGGTGAGTGGGAGAGCGGGTTGGGGTGAGAGGGAGAGAGGGTTGGGGTGAGGGGTAGAGCGAGTTGGGGTGAGAGTGAGAGCGGGTTGGGGTGAGAGGGAGAGTGGGTTGGGGTGAGAGGGAGAGCGGGTTGGGGTGAGAGGGAGAGCGGGTTGGGGTGAGAGGGAGAGCGGGTTGGGGTGAGAGGGAGAGTGGGTTGGGGTGAGAGGGAGAGTGGGTTGGGGTGAGAGGGAGAGTTGGTTGGGGTGAGAGGGAGAGTGGGTTGAGGTGAGAGGGAGAGTGAGTTGGGGTGAGAGGGAGAGAGCGTTGCGGTGAGAGGGAGAGTGGGTTGGGGTGAGAGGGAGAGTGGGTTTGGGTGAGAGGGAGAGTGGGCTGGGGTGAGAGGGAGAGTGGGTTGGGGTGAGAGGGAGAGTGGGTTGGGGTGAGAGGGAGAGTGGGTTGGGGTGAGAATGAAATTGGGTTGGGGTGAGAGGGAGAGTAGATTGGGGTGAGAGGGAGAGTGGGTTGGGGTGAGAGGGGGAGTGGGTTGGGGTGAGAGGGAGAGTGGGTTGGGGTGAGAGGGAGAGTGGGTTGGGGTGAGAGGGAGAGTGGGTTGGGGTGAGAGGGAGAGTGGGATGGGATGAGAGGGAGAGTGGGTTGGGGTGAGAGGGAGAGTGGGTTGGGGTGAGAAACGTTGTGTGTTCCCTGTTGCAGTTCAGGAAAAGCTGCAGGCCGTTTCTGCACAGGGGGATCCCACAGGCAGCTATGTAATGCTATCCAGATGGGAACAGGGAGACACATTTCCTTCCCCAGCCTCATGCCTGCTGTAACCCTCCCTCTTCCCCCTCTCCCACCCCCCGGGCACCATGTGTGCTCTGAGTCCGGACACATCCCCAGAAAGCCCTAAGCTCCTTCTCTTCAAACCGGGAACAAGCTGCTGCTTCCTGGGGGAGACTTTTTGAAATCTCCGTCCCAGCATCGATTTTTACAAACCAGGCGTCCCCAGGAGGGTGTGACTGAGGCTTTTCTGCAGAGACTGGGAGCTGGGCACTGACTCCACACTGGAGACCCTCCCCTAACCCCCCCAGACCCTGTGTCTCTTCCTCACCCCCAACCACCTGCCTCTGTTTCACTGTCTTTTCCTGTTTCCCTCAATCTCCCCCCTCTCTCTCTGTTGTAACGTAGGGACACATCCTAGAGAGACTGAATTCAAATGACTGTTCCACCTCCCAATTCATCGCCCTGACTAAAACACCAGCATTATTCAGGAATTAGCACAAACTTTTACACACTCTCACAGTTAGGACTTGGTAAAGGGCTCCTGAGGGACAAGAAATCAGTCCAATTAGCACTTTTAAATAAATTAAATGGTTGTGGCACATTATGAAACACTGCAGGGAATTTGGGCACAGCAAGATCCCACAGGGTGCAGTCAGCTCTGCTCAGCACTTTTTAAATGGGGCAATATTTACAGAGAGAGAGGCAGCAAGTTGGAAAGGGACTAAGACAGTGAAGACCCCCGACCCCTTCAGAACCTCAGAAAGACTGAGCGCTTTGCAGTGAATGAATGAATGTTTAAAATGCTCTCATTGTTAGTGAGTCACTTGCTTCACTGTCCCTGGATTCATTTTCACAATTCAGCCTTTTCTAAAAGATGTGACTGGGAGCTGGGCAGAGTCTACACATTGGAGACCCCCAGATCCTGTGTCTATTCACACCCCCTCCTCTTGTTTTGCTACCTCAGCCCCTCTGTTTCAACCCTCTTTCCAGACATTATGGCAAACTTGTGGCATTCTAAACTATTATCTTAAATTGTAAATAAATACTGAGAAACAGACACAGACACGGGCTGTGCAGCAGCAGAAAGAATGTGAATCATTCTATCCCGGGGGTTTTTACTTCCAGATTCAGTTTTAGAAAATTCAGAATTCAAATTCACAGCAGCAAAGTGTGGGAGTGAACGCCCGGATCCTTCAATATTCCCGGGAATACACGTGGAATTTATGTCTCCGTACCTGCGTCTCTGTCACGTTTAAAATATTAATGTTACATGAGTCAACTCTGTCCTAAGTGTCCCATTGCTGTGGGGACATAAAATGGCCACTGTGAACAAACCTAAAATGGCTGCCTGGTGTTTGTAGACTAGATTCTCAGAGGAAGAGAGACAGGGAGAGAGGGATAGAGAGCTGGGTAAGTGAGTGAGATAGAGAGAGGAGATCAAGCGATAAAAAAGGGATGAGTTGAGTGAGAGAGATGAAGAGAGGGGAGCGAGTGTAGGGTAAAGATATGGGGTGAGAGTGAGAAACAGAGAAATGTATAGAGTGGCAGAGAGATGGGGTGGGAGAGGGAGAGAAGGAACGAGACAGGATGAGAGAATGAGAAAGTGTAGTGGGAAACTGAAAATATTCAAAAATGTGTTAACATTATTGAGTGTAAAGGACAATATCCTGTGAGACATCCCTTCTCCATCTTAAAATTGGCGGGAGAGCCTTTAACCAACTTTAAAATGGGGGGAGACCCCTTGCTCAACTTGTGATGTGGAAGTGCTGGAATCTAATCGAGGGGTTCGGGGTGGTTTATATATAGAATAACAGATACCCGGGAGTGAGTTTACGGACTGGAATCTAATCGAGGGGTTCGGGGTGGTTTATATACAGAATAACAGATACCTGGGAGTGCGTTGCAGACTGGAATCTAATCGTGGGGTTTGTGGGGTTTATATATAGAATAATAGATACCATGGATTGAGTTAAAGACTGGAATCTAATCGAGGGGTTCGGGGTGGTTTATATAGAGAATAACAGATACTCGGGAGTGAGTTTACGGACTGGAATCTAATCGAGGTGTTTGGGGTGGTTTATATACAGAATAACAAATACCCGGGAGTGAGTTACAGACTGGAATCTAATCGAGAGATTCGGGGTGGATTATATATAGAATAACAGATAACTGGGAGTGATTTACAGACTGGAATCTAATCGAGGGGTTCAGGGGGGTTTTATTTAGAATAACAGATACCTGCGAGTGAGTTACAGACTGGAATCAAATCGAGGGGTTTGAGGGATTTATATATAGAATAACAGATACCTGCGAGTGAGTTACAGACTGGAATCAAATCGAGGGGTTTGCGGGATTTATATATAGAATAACAGATACCCGGGAGTGAGTTACAGACTGGAAACAAATCGATGGGTTCGGGGTGCTTATATTTAAATCATATGAATATAATATATATAGATTAACAGAAGACCGGGAATGAGTAACAGACTGAAATCTAGTCGAGCGGTTTGGGACATTTATATACAGAATAACAGTTAGACGGAAATGAGTTACAGACTGGAATCAAATCGAGGGGTATGGGGTGGTCTTTATATAGAATCAGATTCCCGGGAGTGAGTTACATGCTGGAATCTTATCGAGGAGTTCGGGGTGGTTTATATATAGAATAACAGATACCCGAGATTGAGTTAGAGACTGGAATCTAACGGAGGGGTTTGGGTTTGTTTATATGTTGAATAACAGACACCCGGCAGTGAGTTTCAGACAGGAATATAACGGAGGGGTTTGGGGTGGTTTATATATAGAATAACAGACACCCGGCAGTGAGTTTCAGACAGGAATCTAACGGAGGGGTTTGGGGTGGTTTATATATAGAATAACAGACACCCGGCAGTGAGTTACAGGCAGGAATCTAACGGAGGGGTTTGGGGTGGTTTATATATAGATTAACAGATGCCCGGGAGTGAGTTACAGGCTGAAATTTAATCGAGGGGTTGGGGGTGGTTTATATATAAATCATGTCGATATAATATATATCGAATAAAAGATATCCGGGAGTGAGTTAAAGAACGGAATCTCATCGAGGGGAATGAGGGGTTTATATATAGAATAATAGATAACGGGAGAGAGTTACAGACTGGAATCTAATTGAAGGATGCAGTGGTTTTATATACAGAATAATAGATACCCGGGAGTGAGTTACAGAGTGGAATCTAATCGAGGGTTTCAGGGGGTTTATATATAGAATAATCGATACCCGGGAGTGAGTTACAGACAGGAATCTAATCGAGTGCTTCCGGGGGTTTATATGTAGAATCATAGATACCTGGGATTGAGTTACAGACTGCAATCTAATCGAGGGGTTCAGTGGGTTTATATAGAGAATAATAGATACCCGGGAGTGAGTTACAGACTGAAATCTAATTGAGGGGTGCAGAGGGTTTATATAGAGTATAATAGATACCCAGGATTGAGTTACAGACTGGAATCAAGAACAGTTGAAAATATCATTTTTCTTGTGATGTGCTGAAGTGCAGGTTACAGAGGCTGATTCATGGAATGGGTAGTGTGAGTTTTTAACCAGCTTTATCCCAAATATCAAATTTAATTTCTCATTGGAACTGTTTGATGTTTTCTTAGTCTTGACACAAATGGATAGAGACTCTTTGGACCCTCACTGTTTGCAGCTTTTCACCATTTATAATGTAACCTGTTCCATCCTTTTTAAAGTGGGCAGCCACACATTTGCCTATAATGAAATCCTTCTTTCACTATTTCACTCATTCACTTAAGGTGTACATATCTCTTTGGAATTTGAAGTGCAGGTTACAGATTGGATTGGAACTTTCTGCTTTAAGAATCATTAACCAAGTTTCACAGAGTTAAACATCAAAACTGACATTCTGAAACAGGAGAGGGCCCCACAACTTCAATTCTGTGATTCTCTAGCACCTCATGATCTGTATCTTACAATATGTCTGCCCCCTTCATGTCTCTGAAGACGTGGGAAATCTTTCAGACATTGGGGAACCATTTCTGTCAATGGGGATATTTCCTTTGAAGCATTTCATTGTCTTAGGACATTTACAGTAAACGGCTCCTTCAAAGGACATCATTAAAATTCACTCTTTAATCATCCAAATCCTTTTGTCCATTCAGACTCCCTGGCCCTACATCCTATTGTTTCAAAGCTAACTTACATTTCACAATGTAGGAATGTGTGAATGCAAACACTTTCTTCACACGTTGCCACAATACTAAGGCTCACACTATTCAGGGTGAAATTTTCAAGACAACATTCATCAACTGACAGATTTCCAGCTCCAGCTAATTGTAGATTTTTATTTTTAAATTTGGGATAACAGGACTGAAGTTGTACGGCATCCCAGTGTGAGATTTAAACTCCTGTTTATTTCAACCTTTAGCTCAGGAATTCACATTAAAACATGCAGAGAATTGAAACCTTCCTCATACAGTTGCCTGTTTGTTCCAGTGTTGGTATATTCCCTCTTTCTCTTGCGTTGTCACTTGTCTGAAGAAATTGAATTGTTGACATTGGATAATCATCTCTTTCCCATGAAAATGTAAACTCCTGGGAAACTGCAACAGACACAATCTTATGCAGTGATCAAAATCCTGCACCTTTATTCATCAATCCCATTTCCTATCTCTGTAGAAACTCCCTTCCACTGTCAGATTCTGAGATCCATACTCAATCTCAAAAACCACCACAGAAAAGTGACTGCTTATTTTAAACAGTGAATCTGAATTTGAAGTTCTGACTCAGTCACAGAATCGCAGAAATTTTGACTCTGTGGGATGAAAATTACCAGAATAACTTTGCAACATACAGGTAACCTGTAGTGACAGGAGGATACTTGTCTGTTCAAAAGGGATTCGATAAGATGCCTCACAAAGCTTGTTACTCAGGACAAGAGCTCATACATTCCCCTAATCTCCCCACCCAGTTCCTCTCAGGATTTGACAATTTGATCAAGTCACCACTGATGCTTCTAAAATGTCCACATCAAACACTCACAGGACAGGTGCAGCACGGGGTTAGATACAGAGTAAAGCTCCCTCGATACTGTCCCCATCAAACACATCAGGACGGGAACATGACAGGGTCAGATACAGAGTAAAGCTACCTCTACACTTTCCCCATCAAACACTCCCAGGACAGGTACAGCACGGGGTTAGATACGGATAAAGCTCCCTCGATACTGTCCCCATCAAGCACTCCCAAGACAGGTAAGCACAGGGTTAGATAAAGAGTAAAGCTCCCTCGATACTGTCCCCATCAAACACTCCCAGGACAGGTACAGCACGTGGTTAGATACAGAGTAAAGATCCCTCGATACTGTACCCATGAAACACTCCCAGGACAGGTACAGCACGGGGTAGATATAGAGTAAAGCTCCCTCTATACTGTCCCCATCAACCACCCCCAGGACAGGTACAGCACGGGGTTAGACAAAGAGTAAAGCTCCCTCTGCACTGTCCCAATCAAACACTCCTGGACAGGAAAGGACAGGGTTAGATACAGTGTAAACCTCCCTCTATACTCTCCCCATCAAACACTCCCAGGACTGGTACAGCACGGGGTTAAATACAGAGTATAGCTCCCCCTACACTGTGGACATCATACACTCCCAGGGCAGGTACAGCACGGGGTTAGATACAGAATAAAATTCCCTCTACACTGTCTACATCAAACACTCCCAGGACTGGTACAGCTCAGGGTTAGATACAGAAAAAAGCTCCCTCTATACTGTCCCAATTAAACACTACCTGTACAGGTACAGCATGGGGTTAGATACAGAGTAAATCTCCCCCTACACTGCGGCCATCATACACTCCCAGGGCAGGTACAGCACGGGGTTAGATACAGAGTAAAGCTCCCTCTACACTGTCTCCATCAAACACTCCCAGGACTGGTACAGCTCAGGGTTACATACAGAGTAAAGCTCCCTCTATTCTCTCCCCATCAAACACTCCCAGGTCTGGTACAGCACGGGTTTAGATACAGAGTATAGCTCCCCCTACACTGTGCCCATCATACACTCCCAGGGCAGTTAAAGCACGGGGTTAGATACAGAGTAAAGCTCCCGCTAACCTGTCCCCATCAAACAGTGCCAGGACTGGTACTGCCCAGGGTAAGATACAGTTTAAAGCTCCCTCTAAACTGTCCCCATGAAGCACTCCCAGGGCAGGTACAGGACAGGGTCAGATACAGAGTAAAGCTACCTCTACACTTTCCCCATCAAACACTCCCAGGACGGGAACAGGAAAGGGTTAGATACAGAGTAAGTTTCCCTCTAATCTGTCCCCATCAAGCACTCCCAGGACTGTTACAGCACGGGGTTAGATACAGAGTAAAGCTCCCTCTACACTGTCCCCATCAAACACTCCCAGGTCCGGTACAGCACAGGGTTAGATACAATGCAAACCTCCCTCTATACTCTCCCCATCAAACACTCCCAGGACTGGTACAGCAAGGGGTTAGATACAGAGTAAAGCTCCCTATACACTATCGACATCAAACACTTCCAGGACTGGTACAGCACGGGTTTAGATACAGAATAAAGGTCACACTGCACTGTCATCATCAAACACTCCGAGGGCAAGTACTGCACTGGGTTAGATACAGAGTAAAGCTCCCTCTATACTGTCCCCATCAAACACTCCCAGGACAGGTACAGCACAGGTTTAGATACAGAGTAACACTCCCAGGACTGGTACAGCACGGGGTTAGATACAGAGTAAATATCCCACTACACCGTCCCCATCATACAGTCCCAGGCCAGGTACAGCACGGGTTTAGATACAGAACAATGGTCCCCTGCACTGTCATCATCAAACACACCCAGGGCACGTACAGCACTGGGTTAGATACAGAGTAAAGCTCCCTCAATACTGTCCCCACCAAACTCTCCGAGGACAGGTACAGCTCAGGGTTTGATACAAGGTGAAGCTCCCTCTGCACTGTTCCCATAAAACACACCCTGGACAGGAACAGAACAGGGTTAGATACAGAGTAAATCTCCCTCTATACTGTCCCCATCAAACACTCCCAGGACAGGAACAGGACAGGGTTAGATACAGTGTAAAGCTCCCTCTACACTGTCTCCATCAAACACTACCAGGTCCGCAACAGCACAGGGTTAGATACAGGGTAAACCTCCCTCTATACTCTCCCCATCAAACTCTCACAGGACTGGTACAGCACGGGGTTAGATACAGAGTAAAGCTCCCTCTAAACTTCCCCATCAAACCCTCCCAGGACAGGTACAGCACGGGGTTAGATACAGAGTAAAGCTCCCTCTACACCATCCCCATCAAACACTCCCAGTGCAGGTACATTACGGGGTTAGATACAGAGTAAAGCTTCCTCTACACAATCCCCATCAAACACTCCCAGTGCAGGTACATTACGGGGTTAGATACAGAGTAAAGCTTCCTCTACACAATCCCCATCAAACACTCCCAGGACAGGTACAGCACGGTGTTAGATACAGAGTAAATCTCCCACTACACCGTCCCCATCAAACACTCCCAGGCCAGGTACAGCACGGGTTTAGATACAGAATAAAGGTCCCACTGCACTGTCATCATCAAACACTCCCAGGGCAAGTACAGTACTGGGTTAGATACAGAGTAAAGCTCCCTCTACACTGTCCCCATCAAACACTCCCAGGGCAGGTACAGCACGGGGTTTGATACAGGGTAAAGCTTGCTCTACACTGTCCCCATCAAACTCTCCCTGGACAGGTAAAGCAGGGGTTATATACGGAGTAAACTCCCGCTAAACTGTCCCCATCATACACTCTCAGGACAGGAACAGCACGGGATTAGATACAGAGTAAATCTCCCTGGGAGAAAGGGTTGGAGTGAGAGGGAGAGTCGGATGGGGTGAGAGGGTGATTGGGTTGGGGTGATTGGGAGAGTGGTTTGTGGGGAGAGCGAGAGTGGGTTGGGGTGAGAGGGAGAGTGGGTTGGGGTGAGAGGGAGAGTGGGTTGGGGTGAGAGGGAGAGTAGGTTGCGGTGAGAGGGAGAGTGGGTTGCGGTGAGAGGGAGAGTGGGTTGGGGAGAGAGGGAGTGTGGGTTGGGGTGAGAGGGAGAGTGGGTTGGGGTGAGAGGGAGAGTGGGTTGGGGTGAATGGGAAAGCGGGTTGGGGTGAGAGGGAGAGTGAGTTGGGGTGAGAGGGAGAGCGGGTTGGGGTGAGTGGGAGAGTGGGTTGGGGTGAGAGGGAGAGAGGGTTGGGGTGAGGGGGAGAACGGGTTGGGGTGAGAGTGAGAGCGGGTTGGGGTGAGTGGGAGAGCGGGTTGGGGTGAGAGGGAGAGTGGGTTGGGGTGAGAGGGAGAGCGGGTTGGGGTGAGAGGGAGAGCGGGTTGGGGTGAGAGGGAGAGTGGGTTGGGGTGTGAGGGAGACTGGGTTGGGGTGTGAGGGAGAGTGGGTTGGGGTGAGAGGGAGAGTGGGTTGGGGTGAGAGGGAGAGTTGGTTGGGGTGAGAGGGAGAGTGGGTTGGGGTGAGAGGGAGAGTGAGTTGGGGTGAGAGGGAGAGAGCGTTGCGGTGTAAGGGAGAGTGGGTTGGGGTGAGAGGGAGAGTGGGTTGGGGTGAGAGGGAGAGTGGGTTGGGGTGAGAGGGAGAGTGGGTTGGGGTGAGAGGGAGAGTGGGTTGGGGTGAGAGGGAGAGAGGGTTGGGGTGAGAGGGAGAGTGGGTTGGGGTGAGAGGGAGAGTGGGTTGGGGTGAGAGGGGGAGTTGGTTGGGGTGAGAGGGAGAGTGGGTTGGGGTGAGAGGGAGAGTGTGTTGGGGACTGCAATTACTGCCAGTGTTTTGGGGGTTTGTGTGGGATCAGGGTTTGGAACTGGAGTAACACAACCAACAGGGGAAAGAAATATAGATTTATTATTAAGCCAAATATAAAGACAGGCCCTTGTTGAAACCATGTCTGTCCTGGGGTTAACCCTCAGTGGACAGGATCAGCAAGGGGTCCTGTCTGGAAAGAGAGAGGGAGAGAGAAAGCTGGAGTGACAGAGACAGAGAAATGCCACCCCCTCCCCCAGAAACGTCGTGTGTTCCCTGTTGCAGTTCAGGAAAAGCTGCAGGCCGTTTCTGCACAGGGGGATCCCACAGGCAGCTATGTAATGCTATCCGGATGGGAACAGGGAGACACATTTCCTTCCCCAGCCTCATGCCTGCTGTAACCCTCCCTCTTCCCCCTCTCCCACCCCCCGGGCACCATGTGTGCTCTGAGTCCGGACACATCCCCAGAAAGCCCTAAGCTCCTTCTCTTCAAACCGGGAACAAGCTGCTGCTTCCTGGGGGAGACTTTTTGAAATCTCCGTCCCAGCATCGATTTTTACAAACCAGGCGTCCCCAGGAGGGTGTGACTGAGGCTTTTCTGCAGAGACTGGGAGCTGGGCACTGACTCCACACTGGAGACCCTCCCCTAACCCCCCCAGACCCTGTGTCTCTTCCTCACCCCCAACCCCCTGCCTCTGTTTCACTGTCTATTCCTGTTTCCCTCAATCTCCCCCCTCTCTCTCTGTTGTAACGTAGGGACACATCCTAGAGAGACTGAATTCAAATGACTGTTCCACCTCCCAATTCATCGCCCTGCCTAAAACACCAGCATTATTCAGGAATTAGCACAAACTTTTACACACTCTCACAGTTAGGACTTGGTAAAGGGCTCCTGAGGGACAAGAAATCAGTCCAATTAGCACTTTTAAATAAATTAAATGGTTGTGGCACAGTATGAAACACTGCAGGGAATTTGGGCACAGCAAGATCCCACAGGGTGCAGTCAGCTCTGCTCAGCACTTTTTAAATGGGGCAATATTTACAGAGAGAGAGGCAGCAAGTTGGAAAGGGACTAAGACAGTGAAGACCCCCGACCCCTTCAGAACCTCAGAAAGACTGAGCGCTTTGCAGTGAATGAATGAATGTTTAAAATGCTCTCATTGTTAGTGAGTCACTTGCTTCACTGTCCCTGGATTCATTTTCACAATTCAGCCTTTTCTAAAAGATGTGACTGGGAGCTGGGCAGAGTCTACACATTGGAGACCCCCAGATCCTGTGTCTATTCACACCCCCTCCTCTTGTTTTGCTACCTCAGCCCCTCTGTTTCAACCCTCTTTCCAGACATTATGGCAAACTTGTGGCATTTTAAACTATTATCTTAAATTGTTAATAAATACTGAGAAACAGACACAGACACGGGCTGTGCAGCAGCAGAAAGAATGTGAATCATTCTATCCCGGGGGTTTTTACTTCCAGATTCAGTTTTAGAAAATTCAGAATTCAAATTCACAGCAGCAAAGTGTGGGAGTGAACGCCCGGATCCTTCAATATTCCCGGGAATACACGTGGAATTTATGTCTCCATACCTGCGTCTCTGTCACGTTTAAAATATTAATGTTACATGAGTCAACTCTGTCCTAAGTGTCCCATTGCTGTGGGGACATCAAATGGCCACTGTGAACAAACCTAAAATGGCTGCCTGGTGTTTGTAGACTAGATTCTCAGAGGAAGAGAGACAGGGAGAGAAGACACAGATCGAGTGAATGAGAAATAGAGACTCTCAGACCAAGTGGGTGACTGAGAGCCAGACAGTGAAAAAAGGATATTGGTCATAGCACATGGAAAGAGCAAGAGGCCATTTAACCCTCCAACCCTGTTCTGACATTCAATGAGATCCTGGCTGATCTGTGATTGAACCACTTGGTCTCATATCTCTGCAGCGTGTTAGCTAACAGAAATCTATCAGCCTCAGTTTTAAACATGGAATAGTGGCTCAGCATCAATTTCCGTTCCTGTGAGAGAGATCCAAACTAATACCACGCTTGGTGTTTTAAAGTGTTTCTTAGTTTCCCTCCTGCAATTCTAAAATTCTAAACATAGTTGAAAAACCATGGCCCCAAGGCCCAGACTCCCCAAACCGACGGAAATAGTTAGTCTTTTTCGAACATCTACTTGCATTATTATCCAGAAATATTTCATCAAATCACCCCCTCACCTAAATTCCAGTGTAAAGCTTCATCCACACTGTTCAACAAACACACCCAAACCAAATACAGTATGGGGTTCGATAGAGAGTTAAATTCCCTCTGCTCTGTCCCATCCAACAGGCCCAGGGAAGGTTCAACACCGGGTTAGATACCAAGTAAAGACAGGGCCTATTGTGTTATAAACAGAGAAATGGTCGTGTGTCGTCCAAACAGAGGCCGGGTGAAGTGTAGCATTCAGAGAGACACGGCCACGTGTTATATCAACTTAGAGAATGTCTAGTGCAGTATTAACTGAGGCAGGGTCTAGTGTAATTGAAACAGAGGCCTGGTCTAGTGCAATCAGAACGGAAACAGTTTGTTGCTCAGAATCCAATGAAGACAAGGACAAGGCCAATTGTGTGAGGCATTTCTCATCATCTCTGATCTTATGAGGAAAGGATTCTGATTTTCTTATGAGGAAAGGTTGGACAGGCTGGGCCTGTATCCATTGGAGTTTAGAATTTGGAGAGGTGATCTTAGTGAAAGATGTAAGTTACTGAGGTGACTTGACAGGGTGGATGTGGAGAAGATGTTTCCCCTTGTGGGAGAGTTTGGAACTAGGGGCGAAGTTTAAAACTATTTTCAAACAATTTAAAAAATGGATGCTAAGCCCCAATTCACACTCAGTGATGCAGTCTATAAAAAAAGGGAATTATTTAAAAAGATCTGAAAATGTCTACGAAACACAGCACACCGCAAATGAAGCTGATTCCAACATCAAACACAGAAGGGGTGTAAATCTCAATTCCATCCCACGTAATCACACTGCCCCGGGAATCATATCCTTCCTATAGTGTTGCTCCCAGGACTGTACACAATACTCCATCTGAGGTCTAACTAGCGTCTTATATAAATTCAGCATAACCTCCCTGCTCTTGTACTCTATGCCCCTATTAGTAAAGTCCAGGATACAATATGCTTTATGAACCACTCGCTCAACCTGTCCTGCAACCTTCAATGATCTATGAACATCTCCACCAGGTTTTTCTGCTCCTGCACCCCATTCATAATTTCACCCCTAATTTTATTTTTCCTGTCCATGTTCCTCCTACCAAAATGCATCACATCAAACGTCTCCACATTGAACATCATTGGCCACCTTTCTGCCCACTCTCCCAACTTGTAAATGTCCTTTTGATGCTCTACACTGTCCCCCTCTCTGTTTATCATTCTCCCAAGTTTTGTGCCATCCACAAACTCTCAAATGGTCCCCTGCACACCAATATCTCAATCATTTATATACAGCAGGGAAATCCAGGGTTCCAATACTGACCCCAGTGAAACTCTACTACAATCCGACATCCAGCAGGAAAAATATCCGTGAACTCTCTGTTTCCTATCCATCAGCCAATTCTGTATCCACATTTCGCTGGTCTGAATCATCTGCCTTTTCACGGGACCCTGAAAAAATTTTCTTTTCTGCTTTATATCCAATTTTGGCACAAAAGAAGTGGGAGAGGGAGAGAGGGAGAGAGAGAGAGGGTGAGATAGATGGGATGAAAGAGGTACAGAGGTAGAAAGAGAGACAAGGCGAGAGGGAGAGAGATGGGGGCGACAGAGAGAGGAGCAGAGCAACGGAGGAAAGGAGTGAGAGAGAGGGAGAGATAGCCGGAATGAGAGATAGATAGACAGAGCGGCGGAGAGACAGGGTGAGAGAGAAAGAGAGCTGGGGCGAGTGAGTGAGATAGAGAGAAGAGATAAAATGAAAGGAAAAGGGATGAGGTGAGAGAGAGAGAGGTGAAGAGAGGGGAGCGAGTTTAGGGTAAAGTGATGGGGTGAGAGAGAGAAACAGAGAAATGTGGTAGAGTGGCAGAGAGATGGGGTGGGAGAGGGAGAGAATGAAAATGAAGGTGAGAGAAAGAGAAAGTGTAGGGGGAAACTGAAAATGTTCAGAAATTAGTTAACTTTATTGAGTATAAAGAACAATATCCTGTGACATATCCCTTCTCCATCTTTAAGTTGGAGGGAGATCCTTTCTCCATCTTTAAAATGGGGGGAGACCCCTTCCTCAACTTGTGATGTGGAAGTGCTGGAATCAAATCGAGGGGTTTGTGGGGTTTATATATAGAATAATAGATACCCGGGAGTGAGGTACAGACTGGAATCTAATCGAGGGGTTTGTGGGGTTTTTATATAGAATAATAGATACCCGGGAGTGAGGTACAGACTGGAATCTAATCGAGGGGTTCAGAGGGTTTATATATAGAATCATAGATACGCGGGAGTGAGTTACAGACTGGAATTTAATCAAGGGGATTGTGGGGTTTATATATAGAATAATAGATACCCAGGAGTGAGTTACAGACTGGAATCTAATCGAAGTGATCAGGGGGTTTATATATATAATAATAATTACCCAGGTGTGAGTTACAGACTGGAATCTAATCGAGGTGTTCAGGGGGTTTCTATAAAGATTAATCGATACCCGGGATTGAGTTCCAGACTGGAATCTAATCGAGGTGTTCAGGGGGTTTATATAAAGAATAATAGAGACCCGGGAGTGAGTAACGGACTGGAATCTAATCGAGGGGTTCAGGGGGTTTATATATAGAATAATAGATACCCGGGATTGAGTTACAGACTGGAATCACAAACTGTTGAAAACATATTTTTTCTTGTGATGTGCTGAAGTGCAGGTTACAGAGGCTGATTCATGGAATGTGTAGTGTGAGTTTTTAACCAGCTTTATCCCAAATATCAAATTTAATTTCTCATTGGAACTGTTTGATGTTTTCTTAGTCTTGACACAAATGCATAGGGACTCTCTGGACCCTCACTGTTTGCAGCTTTTCACCATTTATAATGTAACCTGTTCCATCCTTTTTAAAGTGAGGAGCCACACATTTGCCTACAATGAATCCCATCTTGCACTATTTCACCCATTCACTTAAGGTGTACATATCTCTTTGGAATTTGAAGTGCAGGTTACAGATTGGATTGGAACTTTCTGCTTTAAGAATCATTAGCCAAGTTTCACAGAGTTAAACATCAAAACTGACATTCTGAAACAGGAGAGGGCCCCACAACTTCAATTCTGTGATTCACTGGTATCTCATGATCTGTAACTTACAATAGCTCTGCCCCCTTCATGTCTCTGAGGACTTGGAAAGTTATTCAGACATTGGGGAACCATTTCATTGTCTCGGGACATTTACAGTAAACGGCTTCTTCAAAGGACATCATTAAAATTTACTCTTTAATCATCCAAATCCTGTTGCCCATTCAGACTCCCTGGCCCCACATCCTATTGGTTCAAAGGTAACTTACATTTCACAATGTAGGAATGTGTGAATGCAAACACTTTCTTCACACGTTTCCACAATACTAAGGCTCACACTATTCAGGGTGAAATTTTCAAGACAACATTCATCAACAGACAGATTTCCAGCTCCAAATGGAAGCTTCAAGATACAGAAAGTGACACAGAAATGAAACATCCGATTTATCTGAATCTGCATCCGTTATTGGACAGTGCGGGGTAAGATAGGAATTAAAGTTGTTGTTAAATTGTCCCCATCAAACGCTCCCAGAACAGGTACAGCATGGGGTTCCATACAGAGTAAAGCTCCCACAACAATTGAGTTATGAGATTAAAAAGCGTCATTCACCTTTGAATTTGAGTTCAATTTTAAAAGTGTTCAAATTAAAAGTTCATCAGCTGGAGAAAAGGGTAAAGCTCCAAATATTTTTCAACATGCCTGGCTATAAAAAACATGATTCATTTACATTAGTATCTTGAAGCATTTGATCAAATCACCCCTTAACCTCAATTCCAGTGTTTCAGAGTGAAGCTTTGACTACACTGTTCATCAAACACTCCCAACCCAATTACAGTATGGGGTCCATACAGAGTCAAATTCAAAAAATTGGTTCGATGGTGACAGGGGGAGAGACAGGGTGAAGGTTTTGAGAAAGGGATGAAGGGGGGGGGATGTGGTGAAAATCTTTTTAAACCAGCGACTGGGGATGACCTGGAACCCGTGCAAAATGCGGTGTCTGGGGGATGAGTGTCTGATCAGTGTCTCCATAGTTGTGTCTCTGTCACGTTGAAAGTACCAACGTCACATTCCTGAGGAGTCAACTCTGTCAGAAATGTCCCAGTGCTGTGGGCACATAATATGGCCTCTGTGAACAAACCTAAAAGGCTGACTGGTGTTTGTGTCATTTATATAGATTCTGAGAGAGAGGAAGAGAGAGAGAGAGACAGACCGAGCGAGTGAGAAGAAGACAGAGACACAGATGGAGAGGGAGACCGAGAGACAGAGATTGAAGGAAGGATATTTATCATAGTACATTGGAAGAGGAAGATTCCATTTCTCCCCACACACTGTTTCTGACATTCAATGAGATCCTGACTGATCTCTGATCTACCTCCATATCTCTTTACACCTTTGCCCAACAAAAATCTATCATCCTCAGATTGAAACATTAACAAGATACTTTGTGTCAATTGACGTTTGCAGAAAATTGTTTCAAACTAAAGCTTTAGCTACATTGTTCATCAAACACTCCCAACCCAAATATAGTATGGGGTTCGGTACAGAGTCAAATTACCTCTGCTCTTTCCAAGAAAGTTTTAATTGTAGGTTTTTATTTTTAATTTAAGGGTAAGAGTACTGAAATTGTACTGTATCCCAGTGTGAAATTTAAACCCCTATTTCAATCCTTAGCTCAGGAATTCACATTAAAACATGCAGAGAATTGAAACCTTCCTCATACAGTGGCCTGTTTGTTCCGGTGTTGGTATATTCCCTCTTTCTCTTGCGTTTTCACTTGTCTGAAGAAATTGAATTGTTGACATTGGATAATCATCCCTTTCCCATGAAAATGTAACCTCCTGGGAAACTGCAACAGACAAAATCTAATGCAGTGAACAAAATCCTGCACCTTTATTCATCAATCCCATTTCCTATCTCTGTAGAAACTCCCTTCCACTGACAGATTCTGAGATCCATATTCAAACTTAAAAACCACCACAGAAAAGTGACTGCTTATTTTAAACAGTGAATCTGAACTATTTGAAGTTCTGACTCAGACACAGAATCGCAGAAATTTTGACTCTGTGGGATGAAAATTATCAGAATAACTTTGCAACATACAGGTAACCTGTAGTGACAGGTGGATACTTGTCTGGTCAAAAGGGATTCGATAAGATGCCTCACACGGCTTGTTACTCAGGACAAGAGCTCATACATTCCCCTAATCTCCCCCCTCAGTTCCTCTCAGCATTTGACAATTTGATCAAGTCACCCCTGATGCTACTAAATTTCAGGGAATACAACCCGAGTTTGTGCAATCTCACTTTGCAATTTAACCCTTGGAATCCAGGTCTCATTCTGGCAAAGCTGCGATGCACTCGAACTGTCTAAACTGTCCCTGGAGTGTCAGATTAACCCGGGACACTCACATACATCCAGGTCAGGTTCAAGACTCACCTGTCTCACTCACTGAGACGCTCCTGTATCACTGGCCTTATTGTAGTCGGATGCCGCATTGGGAGCAGGACAGGTAGACGGGATTAGGATGACTGCTCATGTGGAGGGTAAACATGAGGAATCTATCAGAGAATCAGAACAGACCAGGGAGAATCAAACAAGGAAACTCATGTTCAATTTATTAGGGCTGATTTGTGGATTGTTTTTGTTTTGGGCGAGAATGTTGCCAACAAACACTCCCAGAAAGGATGCAGCAGGGGCTAGATACAGAGTAAAGCTCCCTCGATACTGTCCCCATCAAACACAGGGCAAACACTCCTAGGGCAGGTAAAGCACTGGGTTAGATAGATAGTAAAGCTCCCTCTACACTGTCTCCATCAAACACTCCCAGCACTGGTACAGCACAGGGTTAGATACAGAGTAAACCTCCCTCTATACTCTCCCCATCAAACACTCCCAGGACTGGTACAGCACGGGGTTAGATACAGAGTAAAGCTCCCCCTACACATTGGCCATCATACACTCGCAGGGCAGGTACAGCACAGGGTTAGATACAGAGTAAAGCTCCCTCTACACTGTTTCCATCAAACACTCCCAGGACAGGTACAGCTCAGGGTTAGATACAGAGGAAAGCTCCCTCGATACTGTCCCCATCAAACACACCCAGGACATGTACAGCACGGGGTTAGATACAGAGTAAAGCTCCCCGTACACTGTGCCCATCATACACTACAAGGGCAGGTACAGCACGGGGTTAGATACAGAGTAAATCTCCCTCTAACCTCTCCCCATCAAAGACTCCCAGGACTGGTACAGCATGGGGTTAGATACAGAGTAAAGCTCCCTCTACACTGTCCCCATCAAGCACTCACAGGGCAGGTACAGAACAGGGTTAGATGCAGAGTAAATCTACCTCTACACCGTCCCCATCAAAAACTCGCAGGGCTGGTACAGCACGGAGATAGATACAGAGTTAAGCTTCTGCTATACTCTCCACATCAAACACTCCCTGGACAGGAACATCGCGGGACAATATACAGAGTATAGCTCCCTCTATACTGTCCGCATCAAACACTCCCAGGACAGTTACAGCACGGGGTAAGATACAGAGTAAAGCTCCTTCCACACCGTCCCCATCAAACACTCCCAGGGCAGGTGCAGTACAGGGTTAGATACAGAGTAAAGCTCCCCCTACACTGTCCACATCAAACACTCCCAGTACAGGAAAAGCACGGGGTTAGATACAGAGTAAAGCTCCCTCTGTACTGTCCCAATCAAACACTCCCTGGACAGGAACAGGACAGGGTTAGATACAGAGTAAAGCTCCCTCTATACTGTCCCCATCAACAACTCCCAGGACAGGAACAGGACAGGGTTAGATACAGAGTAAAGCTCATTCTACACTGTCTCCATCAAACACTCCGAGTACAGGTACAGCACGGGGTTCGATACAGAGTAAAGCTCCCTCTACACTGTCCCCATCAAACACTCCCAGGACGGGAACAGGACAGGGTGTGATACAGAGTAAAGCTCCCTCGATACTGTACCCATCAAACACTCCCAGGACAGGTACAGCACGGGGTTAGATACAGAGTTACGCTCCATCAATACTGACCCCATCAAACATTCCCAGGACAGGTGCAGCACGGAGTTATATACAGAGTAAAGCCCCCTCTACACTGTCCCCATCAAACACTCCCAGGGCAGGTACCGCACGGGGCTAGATACAGAGTAAAGCGACCACTAACCTGTCCCCATCAAACACTCCCAGGACTGGTACAGACCGGTGTTAGATACAGAATAAAGCTCCCTCTTCACTGTCCCCATCAAGCACTCCCAGGGCAGGTACAGGACACTGTTATAAAAAGAGTAAAGCTCCCTCTAAAATGTCCCCATCAAACACTCCCAGGACAGGTACAGCACGGGTTTAGATACAGAGTAAAGCTCCCTCTGCACTGTCCAAATCAAACACTACCAGGGCAAGTACAGCACGGGGTTAGATAAAGAGTAAAGCTCCCTCTATTCTATCCCAATCAATCACTCCCAGGACAGATACAGCACAGGGGTAGATACAGAGTAAAGCTTCCTCTACACTGGACCAATCAAACACTCCCAGGACAGGTAAAGCACTGGGTTAGATACAGAGTAAAGCTCCCTCGACACTGTCCCCATCAAACACTCCCAGGACAGGTACAGCACGGGGTGAGATACAGAGTAAAGCTACCTCTACACTGTCCCCATCAAACACTCCCAGGACAGGTACAGCACGGTGTTCGATACAGAGTAAAGCACCCTCTACACTGTCCCCATCAAACACTCCCAGGACAGGTACAGCACGGTGTTCGATACAGAGTAAAGCACCCTCTGCACTGTCCCCATCAAACACTCCCAGAGCACATACAGCACGGGGTTAGATACAGGGTAAATTTCCATCTATACTGTCCCCATCAAACACTCCCAGGACAGGTACAGCACAGAGTTAGATACAGAGTAAAGCTTCTTCTACACTGTCCCCTTCAAACATTCCCAGGACAGGTAAAGCACTGGGTTAGATACACAGTAAAGCTCCCTCTGCACTGTCCCCTTCAAACACTCCCAGTACAGGTACAGCACGGGGTTAGATAGAGAGTATAGCTCCCACTACACTGTCCCCATCAAACACTCCCAGGACAGGGTTAGATACAGAGTAAAGCTACATCTACACTTTGACGATCAAACAGTCCCAGGGCAGGTAAAGCACTGGGTTCGATACAGAGTAAAGGTCCCTCTACACTGTATCCATCAAAGACTCCCAGGAGTGGTACAGCCCGGGGTTAGATACTTAGTAAAGCTCCTTTAACCTGTCCCCATCAAACACTCCCAGGACAGATACAGCACAGATTTAGATAAGGAATAAAGCTTCCTCTGCACTGTCCCTATCAAACACTCCCAGGACAGGTACAGCACGGGGTTAGATACAGACTAAAGCTCCCTCTACACAGTCCCCATCAAACACTCCCAGGGCAGGTACACTACGGGTTTAGATACAGAGTAAAGCTTCCTCTACACTGTCCCCATCAAACACTCCCAGAACAGGTACAGCTCGGGGTTAGACACAGAGTAAAACTCCCTCTACATCGTCCCCATCCAACACACCCAGGGCAGGTACAGCACGGGGTTAGACACAGAATAAAGCTCCCTCTATACTGTGCCCATCAAACACTCCCAGGGCAGGTACAGCACGCGGTTAGATACAGAAAAAGCTCCCTCTGCACTGTCCCCATCAAACACTCCCAGGGCAGGTACCGCACGGAGCTAGATACAGAGTAAAGCTACCACTAACCTGTCCCCATCAAACACTCCCAGGACTGGTACAGACTGGGGTTAGATACAGAATAAAGCTCCCTCTTCACTGTCCCCATCAAGCACTCACCGGGCAGGTACAGGACACTGTTATATACAGAGTAAAGCTCCCGCTAAAATGTCCCCATCAAACACTACCAGGACAGGTAAAGCACGGTGTTAGATATAGAGTAAAGCACCCTCTGCACTGTCCCCATCAAACACTCCCAGAGCACATACAGCACAGAGTTAGATACAGAGTAAAGCTTCTTCTACACTGTCCCCTTCAAACATTCCCAGGACAGGTAAAGCACTGGGTTAAATACACAGTAAAGCTCCATCTGCACTGTCCCCATCAAACACTCCCAGTACAGGTACAGCACGGGGTTAGATAGAGAGTATAGCTCCCACTACACTGTCCCCATCTAACACTCCCAACACAGGAACAGGACAGGCTTAGTTACAGAGTAAATCTTCCTGTACACAGTCCCCATCAAACCCCACCAGGACAGGTACAGCACGGGGTTAGGTACAGAGTAAAGCTCCCTCGATACTGTCCCAATCAAAAACTCCCAGGACAGGTACAGCACGGGGTTAGATACAGAGTAAAGCTCCATCTACACTGTCCCCATCAAACACTCCCAGGACAGGTACAGCACAGGGTTAGATACAGAGTAAAGCTCCCTCTATACTGTCCCCTGCAAACACTCCCAGGACAGGGTTAGATACAGAGTAAAGCTACATCTACACTTTCCCCATCAAACACTCCCATGGCAGGTAAAGCACTGGGTTCGATAAAGAGTAAAGGTCCCTCTACACTGTATCCATCAAAGACTCCCAGGAATGGTACAGCTCGGGGTTAGAAACATAGTAAAGCTCCTTTAACCTGTCCCCATCAAACACTGCCAGGACAGATACAGCACAGATTTAGAAAAGGAATAAAGCTTCGTCTACACTGTCCCCATCAAACACTCCCAGGACAGGTACAGCACGGGGTTAGATACAGAGTAAAGCTCCCTCTGCACTGTCCCCATCAAACACTCCCAGAACAGGTACAGCACGGGGTTAGATACAGAGTAAAGCTCCCTCTTCACTGTCCCCATCAAGCACTCCCAGGACAGGTACAGCACGGGGTTAGATACAGAATAAAGCTCCCTCTATACTGTGCCCATCAAACACTCCCAGGGCAGGTACAGCACGGGGTTAGATACAGAAAAAGTTCCCTCTGCACTGTCCCCATCAAACACTCCCAGGGCAGGTACCGCACGGGGCTAGATACAGAGTAAAGCTACCACTAACCTCTCCCCATCAAATACTCCCAGGACTGGTGCAGCACGGGGTTAGATACAGAGTAAAGCTCCCTCTTCACTGTCCCCATCAAGCACTCACAGGGCAGGTACAGGACACTGTTATATACAGAGTAAAGCTCCCTCTAAAATGTCCCCATCAAACACTCCCAGGATAGGTACAGCACAGGGTTTGATACAGAGTAAAGCTCCCTCGATACTGTCCCCATCAAACACTTTGAGGACAGGTGCAGCTCGGGGTTAGATAAAGAATAAAGCTTCCACTGCACTGTCCCCATCAAACACTCCCAGGGCACGTACAGCACGGTGTTAGATAGAGAGTAAAGCTCCCTCTATACTATCCTCATCAAGCACTCCCACGAAAGGTACTGCACACAGTTAGATACAGAGTAAAGCTACCTCTGCACTTTCCCCATCAAACACTCCCAGGACAGGTAAAGCATTGGGTTAGATACAGAGTAAAGCTCGCTCGATACTGTCCACATAAAACATCCCAGGACAGGTACAGCACGGGTTTAGATACATTGTAAAGCTCCCTCGATACTGTCCCCATCAAACCCCATCAAACAATCCCAAAGCAGGTACTGCACGGGATTAGATACAGAGTAAAGCTCCCTCTACAATGTCCCCATCATAAACTCCCAGGACTGGTACAGCACGGGGTTAGATACAGAGTAAAGCTCTCTCTAAACTGTCCCCATCAAGCACTCACAGGGCAGTGACAAGACAGGATTAGATACAGAGTAAATCTCCATCTACACGGTCCCCATCAAACATTCCCAGGGCAGGTAGAGCACGGGTTTAGATACAGAATAAAGGTCCCACTGCACTGTCTCAATCAAACACTCCCGGTGCAATGCACCATGGGGTTAGATACAGAGTAAAGCTCCCTCTATACTGTCCCCATCAAACACTCCCAGGACTGGTACAGCATGGGGTTAGATACAGAGTAAATCTCCCTCTACACTGTGCCCATTAGACACTCCCAGTACAGGACCAGGACAGTCTTAGATACAATGTAAAGCTCCCTCTATACTGACCCCATCAAAAACTCCCAGGACAGGAACAGGACAGGGTTAGATACAGAATAAAGCTACCTCTTCACTTTCCCAATCAAACACTCCCAGGGCAGGTATAGCACTGGGTTAGATACAGAGTAAAGCTCCCTCGATACTGACCCATCAAACACTCCCAGGATAGTTACAGCACGGGGTTAGATACAGAGTAAAGCTCCCTCGATACTGTACCCATCAAACCCCATCAAACACTCCAAGGACAGGTACAGCACGGTGTTAGATACAGAGTAAAGCTTCCTCTACACTGTCCCCATTAAACACTCCCAGGACAGGTACAGCTCAGGGTTAGATACAGAGTAAATCTCCCTCTATACTGTCCCCATGAAACAATCCCAGGACTGGTACAGCACGGGGTTAGATACAGAGTAAAGCTCCTCCTACACTGTGCCATTCATACATTCCCAGGGTAGGTACAGAACGGTTTTAAATGCGGAGTAAATTTCCCTCTAACCTGTCCCCATCATACACTCCCAGGACTGGTACAGCACAGGGTTAGATACAGAGTAAAGCTCCCTTTACACTGTCCCCATCAAGCACTCACAGGGCAGATAAAGGACAGGGTTAGATACAGAGTACATCTCCCTCTACACCGTCCCCATCAAACACTCCCAGGGCAGGTACAGCACGGGGATGGATACAGAGTAAAGCTCCCTCTACACTGTCTCCATCAAACACACCCAGGACTGGTACAGCTCAGGGTGAGATACAGAGTAAATCTCCCGCTATACTGTCCCCATCAAACACTCCCAGGACTGGTACAGCACGGGGTTAGATACAGAGTAAAGCTCCCCCTACACTGTGCCAATCATACACTCCCAGGGCAGGTACAGCACGGTGTTAGATACAGAGTAAATCTCCCTCTAACCTGCCCCATCAAACAATCCCAGGACTGGTCCAGCACGGGGTTAGATACAGAGTAAATCTCCCTCTATACTGTCCCCATCAAACACTCCCAGGACTGGCAGAGCATGGGGTTAGAAACAGAGTAAATCTCCCTCTATACTGTCCCCATCTAACACTCCCAGGACTGGGAGAGCATGGGGTTAGATACAGAGAAAAGCTCCCCCTACACTGTGCCCATCAAACACTCCCAGGGCAGGTACAGCACGGTGTTAGGTGCAGAGTAAATCTCCATCTAACCTGTCCCCATCAAACACTCCCAGGACTGCTACAGCACAGGGTTAGATACAGAGTAAAGCTCCCTCTACACTGTCCCCATCAAACACTCCCAGGACAGGGAGTGGTGATAGGGAGAGTGGGTTGGTGTGAGAGGGTTGGGCTGAGAGGGAGAGTGGGTTGGGGTGAGAGGGAGAGTGGGTTGGGGTGAGAGGGAGAGTGGGTTGGGGTGAGAGGGAGAGTGGGTTGGGGTGAGAGGGAGAGTGGGTTGGGGTGAGAGGGAGAGTGGGTTGGGGTGAGAGGGAGAGTGGGTTGGGGTGAGAGGGAGAGTGCGTTGGGGTGAGAGGGAGAGTGGGATGGGATGAGAGGGAGAGTGGGTTGGGGTGAGAGGGAGAGTTGGTTGGGGACTGTGATTACTGCCAGTGTTTTGGGGGTTTGTGTGAGATCAGGGTTTGGAACTGGAGTAACACAACCAACAGGGGAAAGAAATATAGATTTATTATTAAACCAAAAGTAAAGACAGGCCCTTGTTGAAACCATGTCTGTCCTGGGGTTAACCCTCAGTGGAGAGGAGCAGCAAGGGGTCCTGTCCTGTTATTAACCCTCAGTGGACATGATCAGCAAGGGGTCCTGTCTGTAAAGAGAGAGGGAGAGAGAAAGCTGGAGTGACAGAGACAGGGAAATTCCACCCCCTCCCCCAGAAACGTTGTGTGTTCCCTGTTGCAGTTCAGGAAAAGATGCAGGCCGTTTCTGCACAGGGGGATCCCACAGGCAGCAATGTAATGCTATCCGGATGGGAACAGGGAGACACATTTCCTTCCCCAGCCTCATGCCTGCTGTAACCCTCCCTCTTCCCCCTCTCCCCCCACCCCGGGCACCATGTGTGATCTGAGTCCGGACACATCCCCAGAAAGGCCGAAACTCCTTCTCTTCAAACCGGGAACAAGCTGCTGCTTCCTGGGGGAGACTTTTTGAAATCTCCGTCCCAGCATCGATTTTTACAAACCAGGCGTCCCCGGGAGGGTGTGACTGAGGCTTTTCTGCAGAGACTGGGAGCTGGGCACTGACTCCACACTGGAGACCCTCCCCTAACCCCACCCGGACCCTGTGTCTCTTCCTCACCCCCAACCCCTGCCTCTGTTTCACTGTCTTTTCCTGTTTCCCTCAATCTCCCTCCTCTCTCTCTGTTGTAACATAGGGACACATCCTAGAGAGACTGAATTCAAATGCGTGTTCCACCTCCCAATTCATCGCCCTGACTAAAACACCAGCATTATTCAGGAATTAGCACAAACTTTTAAACACTCTCACAGTTAGAACTTGGTAAAGGGCTCCTGAGGGTCAGAAAATGATTCCATTCAGCACATTTTTAATAAATTAACTGGTTGTGGCACAGTATGAAACACTGCAGGCAATTTGTGCACAGCAAGATCCCACAATGTGCAGCCAGCTCTGCTCTGCACTTTATAAATGAGGCAATACTGACACAGAGAGAGAGGGGCAGCAAGTGGGAGAGGGAATAAGACAGTGAAGACCCCCGACCCCTTCAGAACCTCAGAAAGACTGAGCGCTTTGCAGTGAAAGAATGAATGTTTAAAATGCTCTCATTGTTAGTGAGTCACTTGCTTCACTGTCCCTGGATTCATTTTCGCAATTCAGCCTTTTCTAAAAGATGTGACTGGGAGCTGGGCAGTGTCTACACATTGGAGACCCCCAGATCCTGTGTCTATTCACACCCCCTCCTCTTGTTTTGCTACCTCAGCCCCTCTGTTTCAACCCTCTTTCCAGACATTATGGCAAACTTGTGGCATTCTAAACTATTATGTTAAATAGTTCATAAACACTGAGAAACAGACACAGACACGGGCTTTGCAGCAGCAGAAAGAATGTGAATCATTCTATCCCGGGGGTTTTTACTTCCAGATTCAGTTTTAGAAAATTCAGAATTCAAATTCACAACAGCAAAGTGTGGGAGTGAACGCCCGAATCCTTCAATATTCCAGGGAATACACGTGGAATTTATGTCTCCATACCTGTGTCTCTGTCACGTTTAAAATACTAATGTTACATGAGTCAACTCTGTCCTAAATGTCCCATTGCTGTGGGGACATCAAATGGCCACTGTGAACAAACCTAAAATGGCTGCCTGGTGTTTTTAGACTAGATTCTCAGAGGAAGAGAGGCGGGCAGAGAGGGAAAGAGAGCTGGGTAAGCGAGTGAGATAGAGAGAGAAGATCAAGCGATAAAAAAGGGATGAGTTGAGAGAGGGAGAGATGAAGAGAGGGGAGCGAGTGTAGGGTAAAGATATGGGGTGAGAGAGAGAAACAGAGAAATGTATAGAGTGGCAGAGAGATGGGGTGGGAGAGGGAGAGAAGAAACGAGACAGGATGAGAGAAAGAGAAAGTGTAGGGGGAAACTGAAAATATTCAAAAATGTGTTAACATTATTGAGTGTAAAGAACAATATCCTGTCAGACATCCCTTCTCCATCTTAAAATTAGAAGGAGAGACTTTAACCAACTTGAAAATGGGGGGAGACCCCTTCCTCAATTTGTGATGTGGAAGTGCTAGAATCTAATCGAGGGGTTCGGGGTGGTTTATATATAGAATATCATACCCGGGAGTGAGTTACAGACTGGAATCTAATCGAGGGGTTCGGGGTGGTTTATATATTGAATAACAGATACCCGGAAGTGAGTTACAGACTGGAATCTAATCGAGGGGTTCGGGGTAATTTATATATAGAATATCATACCCGAGAGTGAGTTACAGTCTGGAATCTAATCGAGGGGTTCGGGGTGGGTTTATATATAGAATAACAGATACCCAGGAGTGAGTCACAGGCTGGAATCTAATCGAGGGGTTCGGGGTGGTTGATATACAGAATAACACATACCCGGGAGTGAGTTACATACTGGAATCTAATCGAGGGGTTCGGGGTGGATTATATATAGAATAACAGATACCCGGGAGTGAGTTACAGACTGGAATCTAATCGAGGGGCTCAGGGGGTTTATATATAGAATAACAGATATCCGGGACTGAGTTACAGACTGGAATCTAATCGAGGAGGCCATTCAGCCCATCAAACTACTTTCGACACTCTGCAAGAAAAGTTTCACTGGTCTCACTCGTCCGCCCTTTCACCGAAACCCTGAAAATATTTTCCCTTCAGCTTCACACCCAAAATTTGCTGAAAAGAGAAATTCGGGATGGTGGGGAGAGGGGAAGGCTGATGGAGTGAGAGTGAGAGTAAATGAGAGAGAGAGGCAGAGAGATGGTGAGAGAGACAGATTGAGATAGAGAAAGAGAGACAAAACTCACCGAGAGAGAGAGAGGGACAGGACGAGATAGAGAGAGGGGCAGGGTGTTGTAGTGAGAGAGAGACAGTGAATGGCGAGGCAAGAAAGAGAGCGATGCAGAAAGAGACAGGCTTATCTTAAACAGTTAATAAATACTGAGAAACAGACACAGACATGGGCTTTGTAGAAGCAGAATGAATGTGAATCATTCCATCCCGGGGGTTTTTACTTCCAGATTCAGTAATAGAAAATTCAGAATTCAAATTCATAACAGCAAAGTGTGGGACTGAACGCCCGGATCCTTCAATATTCCTGGGAATACACAGGGAATTCATGTCTCCATACCTGTGTCTCTGTCACGTTTAAAATACTAATGTTACATGAGTGAGGAGTCAACTCTGTCCTAAGTGTCCCATTGCTGTTGGGACATAAAATGGCCACTGTGAACAAACCTAAAATGGCTGCCTGGTGTTTGTAGACTAGATTCTCAGAGGAAGAGAGGTAGGGAGAGAGGGAAAGAGAGCTGGGTAAGCGAGTGAGATAGGGAGAGTAGATCAAGCGATAAATAAGGGATGAGTTGAGAGAGAGAGATGAAGAGAGGGGAGCGAGTGTAGGGTAAAGATATGGGGTGAGAGAGAGAAACAGAGAAATATATAGGGTGGCAGAGAGATGGGGTGGGAGAGGGAGAGAAGGAACGAGACAGGATGAGAGAAAGTGTAGGGGGAAACTGAAAATGTTCAAAAATTTGTGAACATTATTGAGTGTAAAGGACAATATCCTGTGAGACATCCCTTCTCCATCTTAAAATTAGAGGGAGAGCCTTTAACCAACTTTAAAATGGGGGAGACCCCTTCCTCTACTTGTGGTGTGGAAGTGCTGGAATCTAATCGAGGGGTTGGGGGTGGTTTCTATATAGAATAACATACCCGGGAGTGAGTTACAGACTGGATCTAATCGAGGGATTCGGGATGGTTTATATATAGAATAACATATACCCGGGAGTGAGTTACAGGCTGGAATCTAATCGAGGGGTTCGGGGTGGTTCATATGCAGAATAACAAATAACAAGAGTGAGTTACAGACTGGAATCTAATCGAGGGGTTCCGGGTGGATTATATATAGAATAACAGATAACCGGGAGTGAGTTACAGACTGGAATCTAACCGAGGGGTTCAGGGTGGCTTATATATAGAATAACAGATACCCGGGAGTGAGTTACAGACTGGAATCTAATCGAGGGGTTCGGGGTGGTTTATATGTAGAATAACAGATACCCGGGAGTGAGTTACAGGCTGGAATCTTATTGAGGGGTTCGGGGTGGATAATATATAGAATAACAGATACCTCCGATTGAGTAACAGACTTGAATCTAATCGAGGAGGCCATTCAGCCCATCAAACTACTTTCGACACTCTGCAAGGAAAGTTTCCCTGGTCTCTCTCGTCCGCCCTTTCCCCGAAACCCTGAAAATATTTTCCCTTCAGCTTCACGCCCAAAATTTGCTGAAAAGGGAAATTGGGGATGGTGGGGAGAGGGGGAGGCTGATGGAGTGAGAGAGAGAGTATGTGAGAGAGAGAGGCAGAGAGATGGTGAGAGAAAGGCAGATTGAGATAGAGAAAGAGAGACAAAACTCGCCAAGAGAGAGAGAGAGACAGGGCGAGAGAGAGAGAGGGGCAGGGTGTTGTAGTGAGAGAGAGACAGTGAAAGGCGAGGCGAGAAAGAGAGCCATGGAGAAAGAGACAGGCGTGGGAGACAACGAATGTGACAGAGAGTCAGTGGCAGAGCGAGGGAGAGAGAGCGACAGAGAGAGGTGGTGATAGGGATAGAGACGGGGCGATAGAGAGAGGGTCAGAGAATGACAGAGATAGAATGAGAGACAGAGAGAGAGGGTGAAGGGCAGAGAGATGGGGTGAGAGAGAGAGGGAAATAGTTACAGTGAGATGGGATGAGAAAGAAAGAGAGAGAGCGCGAGAGAGAGAGAGAGATGGAATTAGTGAGAGTGAGATGGGGTGAGAGAGAGAGGGTGAAGGGCAGAGAGATGGGGTGAGAGAGAGAGGAAAATAGTTACAGTGAGATGGGGTGAGAAAGAAAGAGAGAGAGCGCGAGAGAGAGAGAGAGAGAGGGAAATAGTGAGAGTGAGATGGGGTGAGAAAGAAAGAGAGATAGGATGAGAGAGAGAGAGTGAGGGAAATAGTGAGTGAGATGGGGTGAGAAAGAAAGAGAGAGAGCGCGAGAGAGAGAGAGAGCGGGAAATAGTGAGTGAGATGGGGTGAGAAAGAAAGAGAGAGAGGGCGAGAGAGAGAGGGTCAGAGAATGACAGAGAGATAAAATGAAAGACAGAGAGGGTGAAGGGGAGAGAGATGGGGCGAGAGAGAGGGAGATAGCGACAATGAGATGGGCTGAGGGAGAAAGAGAGAGAGGGCAAGAGAGAGAGATAGAGAGAGGCGATTGAATGAAAGAAAAATGGGTGGGGTGAGGGAGAGGCAGAGAGAGGGAAGTGAGTGTCCGAAATAGCGATGGGATGAGAGAGAGTATCAGAGAGACGAGTCGAGGGAAGGAAAAAGCGGTAGGGAGAGAGAGACCTGACGAAATGGGGCGAGAACCATTCTCAATATTTAAAATGGAGGCAGATAACTTCTCCACCGTTAAAACGGAGGGAGTTCCCTTTTCCGTCTTTAAAATGGACGGAGATATCTGTGTCTCTGTCACGTTGAAAGTACTAATTTTCCATTCGTGAGGAGTCAAATCTGTCCTAAATGTCCCATTCCTGTGGGGACATAAAATGGCCACTGGGAACAAACCTAAACTGGCTGCCTGGTGTTTGTAGACTAGATTCTCAGAGGAAGAGAGACAGGGAGAGAAGACACAGATCGAGTGAATGAGAAATAGAGACTCTCAGACCAAGTGGGTGACTGAGAGCCAGACAGTGAATAAAGGATATTGGTCATAGCACATGGAAAGAGCAAGAGGCCTTTAACCCTCCAACCCTGTTCTGACATTCAATGAGATCCTGGCTGATCTGTGATTGAAGCCCTTGGTCTCATATCTCTGCAGCGTGTTAGCTAACAGAAATCTATCAGCCTCAGTTTTAAACATGGACTAGTGGCTCAGCATCAATTTCCGTTCATGTGAGAGAGATCCAAACTAATACCACACTTGGCGTTTTAAAGTGTTTCTTAGTTTCTCTCCTGAAATTCTAAAATTCTAAACATAGCTGAAAAACCATGACCCCAAGGCCCAGACTCCCCAAACCGGCGGGAATAGTTAGTCTTTTTCAAACCTCCACTTGCATTATTATCCTGAAATATTGCATCAAATCACCCCCTCACCTAAATTCCAGTGTAAAGCTTCATCCACACTGTTCAACAAACACACCCAAACCATATACAGTATGGGGTTCGATAGAGAGTAACATTCCCTCTGCTCTGTCCCATCAAACAGGCCCAGGGAAGGGGCAGCACAGGGTTAGATACCAAGTAAAGACAGGGCCTATTGAGTGATAAACAGAATTTCTCCATCTTTAAAATGGAGGGCGATATCTGTGTCTCTGTCACGTTGAAAGGACTAATTTACCATTTGTGAGGAGTCAACTCTGTCATAAATGTCCCAGTGCTGATGGGAACATAAAATGGCCACTGTGAACAAACCTAAAATGGCTGCCTGGAGTTTGGGGATTTTTCTTACAGAATCTGAGAGAGGGAGAGAGAGAGAGAGAGAGAGAGCAGATGCGGAATGAGGGAATGTTAAAGAGAGAGACACAGAGTGAGAGGGATGAACAGGCAGACGATGAAAGATTGATATCGGTCATAACATTGGGACATTTCTGACTGAGTTGAATTATGGCAAACTAGTGGCATTCTATCCTATTATCTTAAATTGTTAATAAATACTGAGAAACAGACACAGACACGGGCTTTGCAGCAGCAGAAAGAATGTGAATCATTCCATCCCGGGGGTTTTTACTTCCAGATTCAGTAATAGAAAATTCAGAATTCAAATTCACAGCAGCAAAGAGTGGGACTGAACGCCCGGATCCTCCACTATTCCAGGGAATACACGTGGAATTTATGTCTCCATACCTGTGTCTCTGTCACGTTTAAAATATTAATGTTACATGAGTCAACTCTGTCCTAAGTGTCCCATTGCTGTGGGGACATAAAATGGCCACTGTGAACAAACCTAAAATGGCTGCCTGGTGTTTGTAGTCTAGATTCTCAGAGGAAGAGAGACAGGGAGAGAGGGAAAGAGAGCTGGGTAAGCGAGTGAGATAGAGAGAGGAGATCAAGCGATAAAAAAGGGATGAGGTGAGAGAGAGAGATGAAGAGAGGGGAGCGAGTGTAGGGTAAAGATATGGGGTGAGAGAGAGAAACAGAGAAATATATAGGGTGGCAGAGAGACGGGGTGGGAGAGGGAGAGAAGGAACGAGACAGGGTAAGAGAAAGAGAAAGTGTAGGGGGAAACTGAAAATGTTCAAAAATTTGTTAACATTATTGTGTAAAGAACAATATCCTGTGAGATATCCCTTCTCCATCTTTAAATTAGAGGGAGAGCCTTTAACCAACTTTAAAATGGGGGGGACCCCTTCCTCAATTTGTGATGTGGAAGTGCTGGAATCTAATCGAGGGGTTCGGGGTGGTTTATATATAGAAAAACATACCCGGGAGTGAGTTGCAGACTGGAATCTAATCGAGGGGTTCGGGTTGGTTTATATATAGAATAACAGATACTCGGGAGTGAGTTACAGACTGGAATCTAATCGAGGGGTTCGGGGTGGTTTATATACAGAATAACAAATACCAGGGAGTGACTTACAGACTGGAATCTAATCGAGGGGTTCGAGTTGGTTTATACATAGAATAACAGATGCCCGGGAGTGAGTTACAGACTGGAATCTAATCGAGGGGTTTGGGGTGGTTAATATATAGAATAACAGATGCCCGGGAGTGAGTTACAGACTGGAATCTAATCGAGGGGTTCGGGGTGGATTATATATGGAATAACAGATACCCGGGAGTGAGTTACAGGCTGGAATCTAATCGAGGGGTACAGGGGGTTTATCTATAGAATAACAGATATCCGGGAGTGAGTTACAGACTGGAATCAAATCGAGGGGTTCAGGGGGTTTATATATAGAATAACAGATATCCGGAAGTGAGTTACCGACTGGAATCTAATCGAAGAGGCCATTCAGCCCATCAAACTACTTTCGACACTCTGCAAGGAAAGTTTAACTGGTCTCACTCATCCGCCCTTTCCCCGAAACCCTGAAAATATTTTCCCTTCAGCTTCACACCCAAAATTTGCTGAAAAGGGAAATTGGGGATGGTGGGGAGAGGGGGAGGCTGATGGAGTGAGAGAGAGAGAGAGGCAGAGAGATGGTGAGAGAGAGACAGATTGAGATAGAGAGAGAGAGACAAAACTCGCCAAGAGAGAGAGAGAGACAGGGCGAGCAAGAGAGAGGGGCAGGGTGTTGTAGTGAGAGAGAGACAGTGAAAGGCGAGGCGAGAAAGAGAGCGATGGAGAAAGAGACAGGCTTATCTTAAACAGTTAATAAATACTGAGAAACAGACACAGACACGGGCTTTGTAGAAGCAGAATGAATGTGAATCATTCCATCCCGGGGGTTTTTACTTCCAGATTCAGTAATAGAAAATTCTGAATTCAAAATCACAGCTGCAAGGTGTGGGACTGAACACCCAGATCCTTCAATATTCCAGGGAATACACAGCGAATTCATGTCTCCATACCTGTGTCTCTGTCACGTTTAAAATATTAATGTTACATGAGAGAGGGGTCAACTCTGTCCTAAATGTCCCATTCCTGTGGGGAAATAAAATGGCCACTGTGAACAAACCTAACATGTCTGCCTGGTGTTTGTAGACTAGATTCTCAGAGGAAGAGAGACAGGGAGAGAAGACACAGATCGAGTGAATGAGAAATAGAGACTCTCAGACCAAGTGGGTGACTGAGAGCCAGACAGTGAATAAAGGATATTGGTCATAGCACATGGAAAGAGCAAGAGGCCATTTAACCCTCCAACCCTGTTCTGACATTCAATGAGATCCTGGCTGATCTGTGATTGAAGCCCTTGGTCTCATATCTCTGCAGCGTGTTAGCTAACAGAAATCTATCAGCCTCAGTTTTAAACATGGACTAGTGGCTCAGCATCAATTTCCGTTCATGTGAGAGAGATCCAAACTAATACCACACTTGGTGTTTTAAAATGTTTCTTAGTTTCCCTCCTGAAATTCTAAAATTCTAAACATAGTTGAAAAACCATGACCCCAAGGCCCAGACTCCCCAAACCGGCGGGAATAGTTAGTCTTTTTCAAACCTCTACTTGCATTATTATCCTGAAATATTCCATCAAATCACCCCCTCACCTATATTCCAGTGTAAAGCTTCATCTACACTGTTCAACAAACACACCCAAACCATATACAGTATGGGGTTCGATAGAGAGTAACATTCCCTCTGCTCTGTCCCATCAAACAGGCCCAGGGAAGGGGCAGCACAGGGTTAGATACCAAGTAAAGACAGGGCCTATTGAGTGATAAACAGAATTTCTCCATCTTTAAAATGGAGGGAGATATCTGTGTCTCTGTCACGTTGAAAGGACTAATTTACCATTCGTGAGGAGTCAACTCTGTCATAAATGTCCCAATGCTGTGGGAACATAAAATGGCCACTGTGAACAAACCTAAAATGGACGCCTGGAGTTTGGGGATTTTTCTTACAGAATCTGAGAGAGGGAGAGAGAGAGAGAGAGAGAGCAGATGCGGAATGAGGGAATGTTAAAGAGAGAGACACAGAGTGAGAGGGGATGAACAGGCAGATGATGAAAGATTGATATCGGTCATAACATTGGGACATTTCTGACTGAGTTGAATTATGGCAAACTAGTGGCATTCTATCCTATTATCTTAAATTGTTAATAAATACTGAGAAACAGACACAGACACGGGCTTTGCAGCAGCAGAAAGAATGTGAATCATTCCATCCCGGGGGTTTTTACTTCCAGATTCAGTAATAGAAAATTCAGAATTCAAATTCACAGCAGCAAAGTGTGGGACTGAACGCCCGGATCCTCCACTATTCCAGGGAATACACGTGGAATTTATGTTTCCATACCTGTGTCTCTGTCACGTTTAAAATATTAATGTTACATGAGTCAACTCTGTCCTAAATGTCCCATTGCTGTGGGGACATAAAATGGCCACTGTGAACAAACCTAAAATGGCTGCCTGGTGTTTGTAGTCTAGATTCTCAGAGGAAGAGAGGCAGGGAGAGAGGGAAAGAGAGCTGGGTAAGCGAGTGAAATAGAGATAGGAGATCAAGCGATAAAAAAGGGATGAGGTGAGAGAGAGAGAGATGAAGAGAGGGGAGCGAGTGTAGGGTAAAGATATGGGGAGAGAGAGAGAAACAGAGAAATATATAGGGTGGCAGAGAGACGGGGTGGGAGAGGGAGAGAAGGAACGAGACAGGGTAAGAGAAAGAGAAAGTGTAGGGGGAAACTGAAAATGTTCAAAAATTTGTTAACATTATTGTGTAAAGAACAATATCCTGTGAGACATCCCTTCTCCATCTTTAAATTAGAGGGAGAGCCTTTAACCAACTTTAAAATGGGGGAGACCCCTTCCTCAATTTGTGATGTGGAAGTGCTGGAATGTAATAGAGGGGTTCGGGGTGGTTTATATATAGAAAAACATACCCGGGAGTGAGTTGCAGACTGGAATTTAATCGAGGGGTTCGGGTTGGTTTATATATAGAATAACAGATACTCGGGAGTGAGTTACAGACTGGAATCTAATCGAGGGGTTCGGGGTGGTTTATATACAGAATAACAAATACCAGGGAGTGACTTTCAGACTGGAATCTAATCGAGGGGTTCGAGTTGGTTTATATACAGAATAACAGATGCCCGGGAGTGAGTTACAGACTGGAATCTAATAGAGGGGTTTGGGGTGGTTTATATATAGAATAACAGATGCCCGGGAGTGAGTTACAGGCTGAATCTAATCGAGGGGTTCGGGGTGGATTATATATAGAATAACAGATACCCGGGAGTGAGTTACAGGCTGGAATCTAATCGAGGGGTACAGGGGGTTTATCTATAGAATAACAGATATCCGGGAGTGAGTTACAGACTGGAATCAAATCGAGGGGTTCAGGGGGTTTATATATAGAATAACAGATATCCGGAAGTGAGTTACCGACTGGAATCTAATCGAAGAGGCCATTCAGCCCATCAAACTACTTTCGACACTCTGCAAGGAAAGTTTAACTGGTCTCACTCATCCGCCCTTTCCCCGAAACCCTGAAAATATTTTCCCTTCAGCTTCACACCCAAAATTTGCTGAAAAGGGAAATTGGGGATGGTGGGGAGAGGGGGAGGCTGATGGAGTGAGAGAGAGAGTGAGAGAGAGAGAGAGGCAGAGAGATGGTGAGAGAGAGACAGATTGAGATAGAGAGAGAGAGACAAAACTCGCCAAGAGAGAGAGAGAGACAGGGCGAGCAAGAGAGAGGGGCAGGGTGTTGTAGTGAGAGAGAGACAGTGAAAGGCGAGGCGAGAAAGAGAGCGATGGAGAAAGAGACAGGCTTATCTTAAACAGTTAATAAATACTGAGAAACAGACACAGACACGGGCTTTGTAGAAGCAGAATGAATGTGAATCATTCCATCCCGGGGGTTTTTACTTCCAGATTCAGTCATAGAAAATTCTGAATTCAAAATCACAGCTGCAAGGTGTGGGACTGAACACCCAGATCCTTCAATATTCCAGGGAATACACAGCGAATTCATGTCTCCATACCTGTGTCTCTGTCACGTTTAAAATATTAATGTTACATGAGAGAGGGGTCAACTCTGTCCTAAATGTCCCATTCCTGTGGGGACATAAAATGGCCACTGTGAACAAACCTAACATGTCTGCCTGGTGTTTGTAGACTAGATTCTCAGAGGAAGAGAGACAGGGAGAGAAGACACAGATCGAGTGAATGAGAAATAGAGACTCTCAGACCAAGTGGGTGACTGAGAGCCAGACAGTGAATAAAGGATATTGGTCATAGCACATGGAAAGAGCAAGAGGCCATTTAACCCTCCAACCCTGTTCTGACATTCAATGAGATCCTGGCTGATCTGTGATTGAAGCCCTTGGTCTCATATCTCTGCAGCGTGTTAGCTAACAGAAATCTATCAGCCTCAGTTTTAAACATGGAATAGTGGCTCAGCATCAATTTCCGTTCATGTGAGAGAGATCCAAACTAATACCACACTTGGTGTTTTAAAATGTTTCTTAGTTTCCCTCCTGAAATTCTAAAATTCTAAACATAGTTGAAAAACCATGACCCCAAGGCCCAGACTCCCCAAACCGGCGGGAATAGTTAGTCTTTTTCCAACCTCTACTTGCATTATTATCCTGAAATATTTCATCAAATCACCCCCTCACCTATATTCCAGTGTAAAGCTTCATCCACACTGTTCAACAAACACACCCAAACCAAATACAGTATGGGGTTCGATAGAGAGTAACATTCCCTCTGCTCTGTCCCATCAAACAGGCGCAGGGAAGGGGCAGCACAGGGTTAGATACCAAGTAAAGACAGGGCCTATTGAGTGATAAACAGAATTTCTCCATCTTTAAAATGGAGGGAGATATCTGTGTCTCTGTCACGTTGAAAGGACTAATTTACCATTCGTGAGGAGTCAACTCTGTCATAAATGTCCCAGTGCTGTGGGGACATAAAATGGCCACTGTGAACAAACCTAAAATGGCTGCCTGGTGTTTGTAGACTAGATTCTCAGAGGAAGAGAGGTAGGGAGAGAGGGATAGAGAGCTGGGTAAGCGAGTGAGATAGAGAGAGGAGATCACGCGATAAAAAAGGGATGAGTTGAGTGAGAGAGATGAAGAGAGGGGAGCGAGTGTAGGGTAAAGATATGGGTTGAGAGAGAGAAACAGAGAAATATATAGGTTGGCAGAGAGATGGGCTGGGAGAGGGAGAGAAAGAACGAGAAAGGGTGAGAGAAAGAGAAAGTGTAGGGGGAAACTGAAAATGTTCAAAAATTTGTTAACATTATTGAGTGTAAAGAACAATATCTTGTGAGACATCCCTTCTCCTTCTTTAAAATAGAGGGAGAGCCTTTAACCAACTTTAAAATGGGGGGAGACCCCTTCCTCAATTTGTGATGTGGAAGTGCTGGAATATAATTGAGGGGATCGGGGTGGTTTATAAATAGAATAACAGATATCCGGGAGTGAGTTACAGACTGGAATCTAATCGAGGGGTTTGGGGTGGTTATATATAGAATAACATACCGGGAGTGAGTTACAGACTGGAATCTAATCGAGGGGTTTGTGGTGTTTTATATACAGAATAACAGATACCCGGGAGTGAGTTACAGTCTGCAATCTAATAGAGGGGTTCGGGGTGGATTATATATAGAATAACAGATAACCGGGAGTGAGTTACAGACTGGAATCTAATCGAAGGGTTCGGGGTGGCTTATATATAGAATAACAGATACCCGGGAGTGAGTTACAGACTGGAATATAATCGAGGGGTTCGGGGTGGTTTATATATAGAATAACAGATACCCGGGAGTGAGTTACAGACTGGAATCTAATCGAGGGGTTCGGGGTGGATTATATATGGAATAACAGATACCCGGGAGTGATTTACAGACTGGAATCTAATGGAGGGGTTTGGGGTGGTTTATATATAGAATAACAGATACCCGAGATTGAGTTACAGACTGGAATCTAACGGAGGGGTTCGGGGTGGTTTATATATAGAATAACAGATACCCGGGAGAGAGTTACAGACTGGAATCTAACGGAGGGGTTTGGGGTGTTTATATATAGAATAACAGACGCCCGGCAGTGAGTTACAGGCTGCAATTTAATCGAGGGGATCGGGGTGGTTTATATATTAATCATGTAGATATAATATATATCGAATAAAAGATATCCGGGAGTGAGTTACATAACGGAATCTCAGCGAGGGGATTGAAGGGTTTATATATAAAATAATAGATACCCGGGATTGAGTTACAGACTGGAATCTAATTGAGGGGTGCAGGGGGTTTATATATAGAATAATAGCCACGCGGGATTGAGTTACAGACCGGAATCTAATCGAGGGGTTCAGGGGGTTTATATATAGAATAACAGATACCCGGGATTGAGTTGCAGACTGGAATCTAATCGAGGGTTTTGGGGGATTTATATATAGAATAACAGATACCCGAGAGTGATTTACAGACTGGAATCAAATCGAGGGGTTCGGGGGGGTTTATATATAAATGATATGAATATAATATATATAGAATAACAGAAGCCCGGGAATGAGTAACAGACTGAAATCTAGTCGAGGGGTTTGGGACATTTATATACTGAATAACAGTTAGACGGGAATGAGTTACAGACTGGAATCAAATCGAGGGGTTTGGGGTGGTCTATATATAGAATAACAGATACCGGGGAGTGAGTTACAGACTGCAATCTAATCAAGGGGTTCAGGGGGTTTATATATAGAATCATAGATACCCGGGAGTGAGTTACAGACTGGAATCTAATAGAGGGGATCAGGGGGTTTATATATAGAATAATAAATACACGGGTTTGAGTTACAGGCTGGAATCAAGAACAGTTTAAAATATCATTTTTCTTGTGATGTGCTGAAGTGCAGGTTACAGAGGCTGATTAATGGAATGGGTAGTGTGAGTTTTTAACCAGCTTTATCCCAAATATCAAATTTACTTTCTCATTGGAACTGTTTGATGTTTTCTTAGTCTTGACACAAATGGATAGGGACTCTTTGGACCCTCACTGTTTGCAGCTTTTCACCATTTATAATGTAACCTGTTCCATCCTTTTTAAAGTGGGCAGCCACACATTTGCCTACAATGAAATCCATCTTTCACTATTTCACCCATTCACTTAAGGTGTACATATCTCTTTGGAATTTGAAGTGCAGGTTACAGATTGGATTGGAACTTTCTGCTTTCTGAATCATTAGCCAAGTTTCACAGAGTTAAACATCAAAACTGACATTCTCAAACAGGAGAGGGCCCCACAACTTCAATTCTGTGGTTCTCTGGTATCTCATGATCTGTATCATACAATATCTCTGCCCCCTTCATGTCTCTGCAGACTTGGGAAAGTGTTTCAGACATTGGGGAACCATTTCTGTCAACCAGGATATTTGCTTTGAAGCATTTCATTGTCTCGGGACATTTACAGTAAACGGCTTCTTCAAAGGACATCATTAACATTCACTCTTTAATCAACCAAATCCTGTTGTCCATTCAGACTACCTGGCCCTACATCCTATTGTTTCACAATTAACTTACATTTCACAATGTAGGAATGAATCCTGTTGTCCATTCAGACTACCTGGCCCTACACCTATTGTTCAATACTTACATTTCACAATGTAGGAATGTGGTGAATGCAAACACTCCTAAGGCTCACACTATTCAGGGTGAAATTTTCAAGACAACATTCATCTACTGACAGATTTCCAGCCATCTGTAACCTGCATCCGTTATTGGACAGCGCGGGGTTAGATAGGAATTAAAGTTGTTCTTAAATTGTCCCCATCAAACACTCCCAGAACAGGTACAGCATGGGGTTTGATACAGAGTAAAGCTCCCTCAACAGTAGAGTTATGAGGTTAAAAAGCCTCATTCTCCTTTGAATTAGATTTCAAAATAAACACAGTGTTCAAATTAAAAGTTCATCAGCTGGAGAAAAGGGTAAAGCTCCAAATATTTTTCAACATGCCTGGGTATAAACAACATTGTCCTGTCATATCGTTTATCCATGGAATCTAATTGAGGGATTTTGGGGATTTATATACAGAATAACAGACCCGGGAGTGAGTTACAGAGTGGAATCCAATCGAGGGGTTCGGGGTAGTTTATATATAAAATAACAGACACCTGGGAGTGAGTTACAGACTGGAATCTAATAGAGGTGTTTGGTGGGTTTATATATAGTGCCAATGTCACATTCCTGTGGAGTCAACTCTGTCAGAAATGTCCCTGTGCTTTGGGGACATAATATGGCCTCTGTGAACAAACCTAAAAGGCTGACTGGTGTTTGTGTCATTTATATATACTCTGAGAGAGAGGAAGAGAGAGAGAGAGAGAGAGACCGAGCAAGTGAGAAGAGAGAGACTCACATCGAGAGGGAGACCGAGAGACAAGAGATTGAAGGAAGGATATTTATCATAGCACATGGGAAGAGGAAGATGTCATTTCACCCCACACCCTGTTTCCGACATTCAATGAGATCCTGACTGATCTCTGATCTACCTCCATATCTCTTTACACCTTTGCCTAACAAAAATCTATCATCCTCAGATTGAAACATGAACAAGAGACTTTGCGTCAATTGCCGTTTGCAGAAAATTGTTTCAAACTAAAGCTCTGACTACACTGTTCATCAAACACTCCCAACCCAAATATAGTACGGGGTTCGATACAGAGTCAAATTACCTCTGCTCTGTACAAGAAATTTTTAATTATAGATTTTTATTTTTAATTTTAGGATAACAGGACTGAAATTGCACGGCATCCCAGTGTGAGATTTAAACTCCTGTTTATTTCAATCTTTAGCTCAGGAATTCACATTAAAACATGCAGAGAATTGAAACCTTCCTCATACAGTTGCCTGTTTGTTCCAGTGTTGGTATATTCCCTCTTTCTCTTGCGTTTTCACTTGTCTGAAGAAATTGAATTGTTGACATTGGATAATCGTCCCTTTCCCATGAAAATGTAAACTCCTGGGAAACTGCAACAGACACAATCTAATGCAGTGAACAAAATCCTGCACCTTTATTCATCAATCCCATTTCCTATCTCTGTAGAAACTCCCTTCCACTGACAGATTCTGAGATCCATACTCAATCTCAAAAACCACCACAGAAAAGTGACTGCTTATTTTAAACAGTGAATCTAAACTATTTGAAGTTCTGACTCAGACACAGAATCGCAGAAATTTTGACTCTGTGGGATGAAAATTATCAGAATAACTTTGCAACATACAGGTAACATCAATAGGATTTGACCATTTGATCAAGTCACCCCTGATGCTACTAGATTTCAGGGAATACAACCCGACTTTGTGCAATCTCACTTTGCAATTTAACCTTTGGAATCCAGGTCTCATTCTGGCAAAGCTGTGATGCACTCGAACTGTCTAAACTGTCCCTGGAGTGTCGGATTAACCCGGTCACTCACGTACACCCAGGTCAGGCTCAAGACTCACCTGTCTTACTCGCTGAGACGCTCCTGTATCACTGGCCTTATTGTAGTCGGATGCCGCGTTGGGAGCAGGACAGGTAGACGGGATTAGGATGACTGCTCGTGTGGAGGGTAAACACGAGGAATCTATCAGAGAATCAGAACAGACCAGGGAGAATCAAAGAAGGAAACTGATGTTCAATTTATTAGGCCTGATTTGTGGATTGTTTTTGTTTTGGGCAAGAATGTTGCCAACAAACACTCCCAGAGATGATGCAGCAGGGGCTAGATACAGAGTAAAGCTCCCTCGATACTGTCCCCATCAAACACTCCCTGCACAGGAACAGAACAGGGTTAGATACAGAGTAAAGCTCCCTCAATACTGTCCCCATCAAACACTCCCAGGACAGGTACAGCACGTGGTTAGATACCGAGTAAAGCGCCCTCTATACTGTCCCCATCCATCACTCCCAGGGCAGGTACAGCACGGGGCTAGATACAGAGTAAAGCTCCCTCTATACTGTCCCCATCAAACACTCCCAGGACAGGTACAGCACGGGGTTAGATACAGAGTAAAGCTCCCTCGATACTGTCCCCGTCAAACAGTCCCAGGACAGGTAGAGCACGGGGTTAGATAAAGAATAAAGCTCCCTCTATACTGTCCCCATCAAACACTCCCAGGACAGGAACAGCACGGGGTAATATACAGAGTAAAGCTCCCAAGATACTGTACCCATCAAACACTCCCTGGGCAGGAACAGAACAGGGTTAGATACTGAGTAATGCTCCCTCTATACTGTGCCCATCAAACACTCCCAGGACAGGAAGGATAGGGTTAGATAGAGAGTAAAGCTACCTCTACACCCTCCCCCTCAAACACTCCCAGGGCAGATACAGTAAGGGGTTAGATACAGAGTAATGCTTCCTCTACACTGTCCCCATCAAACGCTCCGAGGACAGTACAGCACGGGGTTAGATACAGAGTAAATCTCCCTCTACACCATCACAATCAAACACTACCAGGGCATGTACAGCACAGGGTTAGATACAGTGTAAAGCTTCCCCTACACTGCCCCCATCAAACACTCCCAGGACATGTGCATCACGGGGTTAGATACAGAGTAAAGCTCCCTCTACACTCAACCCATCAAACACTCCCAGGGCAGCTACAGCACTGGGTTAGATACATAATAAAGCTCCCTCTGCACTGTCGCCATCAAACACTCCCAATGCATGTACAGCACAGGGTTAGATACAGAGTAAAGCTCCCTCTACATTGTCCCCATCAAACACTCCCAGGACTGGTACAGCTCAGGGTTAAATACAGAGTAAAGCTCCCTCTATACTTTCCCCATCATTCACTCCCAGGACTGGTACAGCACGGGGTTAGATACAGAGTAAAGCTCCCTCTACACTGTGCCCATCATACACTCCCAGGGCAGGTAGAGCACGGGGTTAGATACAGAGTAAATCTCCATCTAAGCTGTTCCCATCAATCACTCCCAGGACTGGTGCAGCACAGGGTTAGATACAGAGTAAAGCTCCCTCTACACTGTCCCCATCAAGCACTCACAGGGCAGTTACAGGACAGTGTTAGATACTGAGTCAATCTCCCTCTAAACCGTCCACATCAAACACTCCCAGGGGAGGTACAGCACGGGGTAAGATACAGAGTAAAGCTCCCTCTAAACTGTCCCCATCAAACACTCCCAGGACAGGTACCGCACGGGGTTAGATACAGAGTAAAGCTCCCTCTACACCATGCCCATCAATCACTCACAGGGCAGGTACAGCACAGAGTTAGATACAGAGTAAAGCTCCCTCTCCACTGTCCCCATCAAACACTCCCTGGACAGTAAATCTCGTGCTGTACCTCCCTTGTTGAAACCATGTCTGTCCTGGGGTTAACCCTCAGTGGAGAGGAGCAGCAAGGGGTCCTGTCCTGTTATTAACATTCAATGGTCAGTATCAGCAAGGGGTCCTGTCTGGAAAGAGAGAGGGAGAGAGAAAGCTGGAGTGACAGAGACAGGGAAATTCCAACCCCTCCCCCAGAAACGTCGTGTGTTACCTGTTGCAGTTCAGGAAAAGCTGCAGGCAGTTTCTGCACAGGGGGATCCCACAGGCAGCTATGTAATGCTATCGGGATGGGAACAGGGAGACACATTTCCTTCCCCAGCCTCATGCCTGCTGTAACCCTCGCTCTTCCCCTTCTCCCCCACCCCCCGGGCACCATGTGTGCTCTGAGTCCGGACACATCCCCAGAAAGGCCTAAACTCCTTCTCTTCAAACCGGGAACAAGCTGCTGCTTCCTGGGGGAGACTTTTTGAAATCTCCGTCCCAGCATCGATTTTTACAAACCAGGCGTCCCCGGGAGGGTGTGACTGAGGCTTTTCTGCAGAGACTGGGAGCTGGGCACTGACTCCAAACTGGAGACCACCCCTAACCCCCCCAGATCCTGTGTCTCTTCCTCACCCCCAACCCCCTGCCTCTGTTTCACTGTCTTTTCCTGTTTCCCTCAATCTCCCTCCTCTCTCTCTGTTGTAACGTAGGGACAAATCCCAGAGAGACTGAATTCAAATGACTGTTCCACCTCCCAATTCATCGCCCTGCCTAAAACACCAGCATTATTCAGGAATTAGCACAAACTTTTATACACTCTCACAGTTAGGACTTGGTAAAGGGCTCCTGAGGGACAGGAAATGAGTCCAATCAGCACATTTTTAATCAATTAACTGGTTGTGGTACAGTATGAAACACTGCTGGGAATTTGTGCACAGCAAGATCCCACAGGGTGCAGCCAGCTCTGCTCAGCACTTTTTAAATGCGGCAAGATTTACACAGAGAGAGAGAGGCAGCAAGTTGGAGAAGGACTAAGACAGTGAAGACCCCCGACCCGTTCAGAACCTCAGAAAGGCTGAGCGCTTTGCAGTGAAAGAATGAATCTTTAAAATGCTCTCATTGTCAGTGAGTCACTTGCTTCACTGTCCCTGGATTCATTTTCGCAATTCAGCCTTTTCTAAAAGATGTGACTGGGAGCTGGGCAGAGTCTACACATTGGAGACCCCCAGATCCTGTGTCTATTCACACCCCCTCCTCTTGTTTTGCTACCTCAGCCCCTCTGTTTCAACCCTCTTTCCAGACATTATGGCAAACTTGTGGCATTTTAAACTATTATCTTAAATTGTTAATAAATACTGAGAAACAGACACAGACACGGGCTTTGCAGCAGCAGAAAGAATGTGAATCATTCTATCCCGGTGGTTTTTACTTCCAGATTCAGTTTTAGAAAATTCAGAATTCAAATTCACAACAGCAAAGTGTGGGAGTGAACGCCCGGATCCTTCAATATTCCAGGGAATACACGTGGAATTTATGTCTCCATACCTGTGTCTCTGATTCGTGTAAAATACTAATGTTACATGAGTCAACTCTGTCCTAAGTGTCCCATTGCTGTGGGGACATAAAATGGCCACTGTGAACAAACCTGAAATGGCTGCCTGGTGTTTGTAGACTAGATTCTCAGAGGAAGAGAGGTAGGGAGAGAGGGATAGAGAGCTGGGTAAGCGAGTGAGATAGAGAGAGAAGATCAAGCGATAAAAAAGGGATGAGTTGAGAGAGAGAGATGAAGAGAGGGGAGCGAGTGTAGGGTAAAGATATGGGGTGAGAGTGAGAAACAGAGAAATATATAGGGTGGCAGAGAGATGGGGTGGGAGAGGGAGAGAAGGAACGAGACAGGATGAGAGAATGAGAAAGTGTAGTGCGAAACTGAAAATATTCAAAAATGTGTTAACATTATTGAGTGTAAAGGACAATATCCTGTGAGACATCCCTTCTCCATCTTAAAATTGGCGGGAAAGCCTTTAACCAACTTCAAAATGGGGGGGACCCCTTCCTCAACTTGTGATGTGGAAGTGCTGGCATCTAATCGAGGGGTTCGGGGTGGTTTATATACAGAATAACAGATACCCGGGTGTGCGTTGCAGACTGGATTCTAATCGTGGGGATTGTGGGGTTTATATATAGAATAATAGATACCATGGATTGAGTTAAAGACTGGAATCTAATCGAGGGGTTCGGGGTGGTTTATATAGAGAATAACAGATACTCGGGAGTGAGTTTACGGACTGGAATCTAATCGAGGTGTTCGGGGTGGTTTATATACAGAATAACAGATACCCGGGAGTGAGTTACAGACTGGAATCTAATCGAGGGGTTTGGTGGGTTTATATATAGAATAACAAATACCCGGGAGTGAGTTATAGACTGGAATCTAATCGAGAGATTCGGGGTGGATTATATATAGAATAACAGATACCCGGGAGTGATTTACAGACTGGAATCTAATCGAGGGGTTCAGGGGGGTTATATTTAGAATAACAGATACCCGGGAGTGAGTTACAGACTGGAATCAAATCGAGGGGTTTGAGGGATTTATATATAGAATAACAGTTACCCGAGAGTGAGTTACAGACTGGAATCTAATCGAGGGCTTTGGGGAATTTAGGTATAGAATAACAGATACCCGGGAGTGAGTTACAGACTGGAATCTAATCGAGGGGTTTGAGGGATTTATATATAGAATAACAGTTACCCGAGAGTGAGTTACAGACTGGAAACAAATCGATGGGTTCGGGGTGTTTATATATAAATCATATGAATATAATATATATAGATTAACAGAAGCCCGGGAATGAGTAACAGACTGAAATCTAGTCGAGCGGTTTGGGACATTTATATACAGAATAACAGTTAGACGGAAATGAGTTACAGACTGGAATCAAATCGAGTGGTTTGGGGTGGTCTTTATATAGAATAACAGATTCCCGGGATTGAGTTACATGCTGGAATCTTATCGAGGAGTTCGGGGTGGTTTATATATAGAATAACAGATACCCGAGATTGAGTTACAGACTGGAATCTAACGGTGGGGTTTGGGTTTGTTTATATATAGAATAACAGACACCCGGCAGTGAGTTTCAGACAGGAATCTAACGGAGGGGTTTGGGGTGGTTTATATATAGAATAACAGACACCCGGCAGTGAGTTACAGGCAGGAATCTAACAGAGGGGTTTGGGGTGGTTTATATATAGATTAACAGATGCCCGGGAGTGAGTTACGGGCTGAAATTTAATCGAGGGGTTCGGGGTGGTTTATATATAAATCATGTCGATATAATATATATCGAATAAAAGATATCCGGGAGTGAGTTAAAGAACGGAATCTCATCGAGGGGAATGAGGGGTTTATATATCGAATAATAGATAACGGGAGAGAGTTACAGACTGGAATCTAATTGAAGGGTGCAGTGGTTTTATATACAGAATAATAGATACCCGGGAGTGAGTTACAGAGTGGAATCTAATCGACGGTTTCAGGGGGTTTATATATAGAATAATCGATACCCGGGAGTGAGTTACAGACAGGAATCTAATCGAGTGCTTCCGGGGGTTTATATATAGAATCATAGATACCCGGGATTGAGTTACAGGCTGGAATTTAATTAAGGGGTACAGAGGGTTTATATATAGAATAATCGATACCCGGGATTGAGTTACAGACTCGAATCTAATCGAAGGGATCAGGGGGTTTATATATAGAATCATAGATACCCGGGATTGAGTTACAGACTGGAATTTAATTAAGGGGTACAGAGGGTTTATATATAGAATAATCGATACCCGGGATTGAGTTACAGACTCGAATCTAATCGAAGGGATCACGGGGTTTATATATAGAATCATAGATACCCGGAATTGAGTTACAGACTGCAATCTAATCGAGGGGTTCGGGGAGTTTATATATAGAATAATCGATACCCGGGATTGAGTTACAGACTGGAATCTAATCGAGGGGTTCAGGGGGTTTATATATAGAATAATAAATACCTGGGATTGAGTTACAGACTGCAATCTAATCGAGGGGTTCAGTGGGTTTATATAGAGAATAATAGATATCCGGGATTGAGTTACAGACTGGAATCAAGAACAGTTGAAAATATCATTTTTCTTGTGATGTGCTGAAGTGCAGGTTACAGAGGCTGATTCATGGAATGGGTAGTGTGAGTTTTTAAGCAGCTTTATCCCAAATATCAAATTTAATTTCTCATTGGAACTGTTTGATGTTTTCTTAGTCTTGACACAAATGGATAGGGACTCTTTGGACACTCACTGTTTGCAGCTTTTCACCATTTATAATGTAACCTGTTCCATCCTTTTTAAAGTGGGCAGCCACACATTTGCCTATAATGAAATCCATCTTTCACTATTTCACTCATTCACTTAAGGTGTACATATCTCTTTGGAATTTGAAGTGCAGGTTACAGATTGGATTGGAACTTTCTGCTTTAAGAATCATTAACAAAGTTTCACAGAGTTAAACATCAAAACTGACATTCTGAAACAGGAGAGGGCCCCACAACTTCAATTCTGTGATTGTCTAGAAACTGCAACAGACACAATCTTATGCAGTGATCAAAATCCTGCACCTTTATTCATCAATCCCATTTCCTATCTCTGTAGAAACTCCCTTCCACTGACAGATTCTGAGATCCATACTCAATCTCAAAAACCACCACAGAAAAGTGACTGCTTATTTTAAACAGTGAATCTGAACTATTTGAAGTTCTGACTCAGACACAGAATCGCAGAAATTTTGACTCTGTGGGATGAAAATTATCAGAATAACTTTGCAACATACAGGTAACCTGTAGTGACAGGAGGATACTTGTCTGTTCAAAAGGGATTCGATAAGATGCCTCACAAAGCTTGTTACTCAGGACAAGAGCTCATACATTCCCCTAATCTCCCCACCCAGTTCCTCTCAGGATTTGATAATTTGATCAAGTCACCCCTGATGCTACTAAATTTCAGGGAATACAACCCGAGTTTGTGCAATCTCACTTTGCAATTTAACCCTTGGAATCCAGGTCTCATTCTGGCAAAGCTGTGATGCACTCGAACTGTCTAAACTGTCCCTGGAGTGTCGGATTAACCCGGGTCACTCACATACACCCAGGTCAGGTTCAAGACTCACCTGTCTCACTCGCTGAGACGCTCCTGTATCACTGGCCTTTTTGTAGTCGGATGCCGCGTTGGGAGCAGGACAGGTAGACGGGATTAGGATGACTGCTCATGTGGAGGGTAAACATGAGGAATCTATCAGAGAATCAGAACAGACCAGGGAGAATCAAACAAGGAAACTGATGTTCAATTTATTAGGCCTGATTTGTGGATTGTTTTTGTTTTGGGCGAGAAAGTTGCCAACAAACACTCCCAGAAAGGATGCAGCAGGGGCTAGATACAGAGTAAAGCTCCCTCGATACTGTCCCCATCAAACACTCCCAGGACAGGTACAGCACGGGGTTAGATCCATAGTAAAGCTCCCTCGATGCTGTCCCCATCAAACACTCCCAGGAAAGGTACAGCACGGGGTTAGATACGGATAAAGCTCCCTCGATACTGTCCCCATCAAGCACTCCCAGGACAGGTACAGCACGGGGTTAGATACAGAGTAAAGCTCCCTCGATACTGTCCCCATCAAGCACTCCCAAGACAGGTAAGCACGGGGTTAGATACAGAGTAAAGCTCCCTCGATACTGTCCCCATCAAACACTCCCAGGACAGGTACAGCACGGGGTTAGATACAGAGTAAAGCTCCCTCAATACTGTACCCATCAAACACTCCTAGGACAGGAACAGCACGGGGTTAGATACAGAGTAAAGATCCCTCGATACTGTACCCATGAAACACTCCCAGGACAGGTACAGCACGGGGTAGATATAGAGTAAAGCTCCCTCTATACTGTCCCCATCAATACTCCCAGGACAGTTACAGCACGGGGTTAGACACAGAGTAAAGCTCCCTCTGCACTGTCCCAATCAAACACTCCTGGACAGGAACAGGACAGGGTTAGATACAGAGTAAACCTCCCTCTATACTCTCCCCATCAAACAGTCCCAGGACTGGTACAGCACGGGGTTAAATACAGAGTAAAGCTCCCCCTACACTGTGGACATCATACACTCCCAGGGCTGGTACAGCACGGGGTTAGATACAGAATAAAATTCCCTCTACACTGTCTCCATCATACACTCCCAGGACTGGTACTGCCCGGGGTAAGATACAGTTTAAAGCTCCCTCGACACTGTCCCAATGAAGCACTCCCAGGGCAGGTACAGGACAGGCTTATATACAGAGTAAAGCTCCCTCTAAACTGTCCCCATCAAACCCTCCCAGGACAGGTACAGCACGGGTTTAGATACAGAGTAAAGCTCCCTCTACACCGTCGCCATCAAACACTCCCAGGGCAGGTTCATTACGGGGTTTGATACAGAAAAAAGGTCCCACTGCACTGTCATCATCAAACACTCCCACGGCAAGTACAGCACTGGGTTAGATACAGAGTAAAGCTCCCTCTATACTGTCCCCATCAAACACTCCCAGGACAGGAACAGGACAGGGTTAGATACAGAGTAAAGCTACCTCTACACTTTCTCCATCAAACACTCCCAGGGAAGGAAAAGCACTGGGTTAGATACAGAGTAAATCTCCCTCTACACTGTCTGCATCAAACACTCCCATGTCCGGTACAGCACAGGGTTAGATACAGTGTAAACCTCCCTCTATACTCTCCCCATCAAACACTCCCAGGACTGGTACAGCACGGGTTTAGATACAGAGTAAATCTACCCCTACACTGTGGCCATCATACACTCCCAGGGCAGGTACAGCATGGGGTTAGATACAGAGTAAAGCTGCCTCTACACTGTCTCCATCAAACACTCTCAGGAATGGTACAGCTCAGGGTTAGATACAGAGTAAAGCTCCCTCTATACTATCCCCATCAAACACTCCCAGTACTGGTACAGCACGGGGTTAGATACAGAGTAAAACTCCCTCTACACGGTCCCCATCAAACACTCCCAGGGCAGGTACAGCACGGGGCTAGATAGAGAGTAAAGCTCCCTATATATAGAATATATAGAATAACAGATATATATATATATAGAATAACAGATATATATATATAGAATAACAGATACCCGGGTGTGATTTACAGACTGGATTCTAATTGAGGAGTGTGGGGTGTTTTTATATAGGCTAACAGATACCCGGGAGTGAGCTACAAATTCGAATCTAACAGTGCTTTTCGGGATGGTTTAAATATAGATAATCAGATTGGTGAGAATGAGTTACCGACTGGAATCTAATCGAGGGGTTCAGGGGGTTTATATATAGAATAACAGATTCCCCCGGAGGGAGTTACAGACTGGAATCTAATCGAGGGGTTCGGGGTGGTTTATATTTAGAATAACAGATACCCGGGAGTGAGTTACAGACTGGAATCTAATCGAGGAGATCTGGGGGTTTATATATAGAATAACAGAAACCTGGGAGTGAGTTACAGACTGGAATCTAATCGAGGGGTTCAGGGGGTTTATATATAGAATAACAGAAACCCGGGAGTGAGTTACAGACTGGAATCTAATCGAGGGGTTCGGGGAGTTTATATATAGAATAACAGATACCCGGGAGTGAGTTATAGACTGGAATCTAATCGAGGGGTTCAGGGGGTTTATATATAGAATAACAGGTACCCGGGCGTGAGTTACAGACTGGAATCTCATCGAGAGTTTCGGGGGGTTTATACGTAGAATAACAGCTACCCGGGTGTGAGTTACAGACTGGAATCAAATCGAAGAGTTTGGGGTGGTTTATATATAGAACAACAGGCACCCGGGAGTGAGTTACAGACTGGAATCTAAAAGAGGGGGTTGGGTTGGTTTTTATTTTGAATAACAGATACCCGGGAGTGAGTTACAGAACAGAATCTAATGGAGTGATTTGGTATGGTTTATACATAGAATAACACAACGGGAGTGAGTTACAGACTGGAATCTCATCGAGGGGTTCAGGGGGATTATATATAGAATAACAGTTACCCGGGAGTGAGTTACAGACTGGAATCTAATCGAGGGGTTCGGGGTGGTTTATATATAGAATAACAGTTACCCGGGAGTCAGTTACAGACTGGAATCTAATCGAGGGGTTCAGAGGGTTTATATATAGAATCATAGATATCCGAGAGTATGTTACAGACTGGAATCTAATTGAGGGGTTCGGGGTGGTTTATATATAGAATAACAGATTCCCCGGAGTGAGTTACAGACTGGAATCTAATCGAGGGGTTCAGGGGGTATATATGTAGAATAATTGATCCGGGGGATTGTGTTACAGACTGGAATCTAATCGAGGGGTTCAGGGGGTTTATATGTAGAATAATTGATTCCCGGGAT